>NC_083761.1:42858611-43216111 GCF_963514075.1 Conger conger | reverse complement strand
AAATCAGATACTCAAACCACTCTGTCTGGCACCAACAATTATTCTACAGTCAAAGTCGCTTAGATCACATTAATTCCCCATTTGGTCTGAAAAACAGCTGAACCTTTTGACCACGTCTGCATGCCATTTGCATTTAGTTTCCTGGAAAACAATATTTTACTTTATTAGCTGTGTACCAGCAGCCACGTATTTAGATCAGATGTCTGTCAATCTTCTGTTCCACGCAGTAGAGCGTATTCTCCCCACCAGAGCCGTAGGCTATGCCTCTGCTTCCCCCTACTCATTTAACATCAGTCAAATTGACTCCACGCCCTCCAAAAATTCCCCTTAAAAGAGCCGTTCCACTCACACATGTGTCATAGCACGGAAGATATCGCTGCTCTAACTTCCATGTGTGTGTGTCTTAGCGTAGGCTTTCCATCAGACAGGAAGGTCTGATATCAAATCACTTTCAAGTTACACTATCATGATCAAGCCCAAAACAGTTTTACCACTATGACTCAATATGACAGCCTTACCAATTGCAGCAGGCGAGATCAATCAAGCACAGAAAAGTGTTGGAGTCCAAAACAATTACGTATTTGACCAGGGTCTGACGGAGAGGAGACACCTGGGATTGGGACCTGACTTCATGTCACGGGCGGGGCCTCTCTTCCACCCAGAGAGACAAGTCTCAGATGATCTCCACTTCCGCCTGGCGTATCGACACTCTGTGTACGTGTGTGTGTGGCCTTTACAGTGCAGATGGCAACACTGCAAGAGGACCGCTTATTATTCATGTGTTCAACACCAATTCAGCTACTGCTGAACTACAAATGTAACTCTGCCAATCCATTAACGCATCCACGCGTCAACAGATCAAAAGAAGGTACTGCCAGATCCAAAGATCAATATATAAACACAGTACAGTAGAGATGCACTACTGAAGATGGTAATGTCAATAAATGCAGTAGAGATACAGTAGATTCATGGGTACATATGTGTAAATCGTAGCAAGAAGCTATACAAGATAGACGACGGTCAAGCTCGACGGTCCAGGCCTTTTAAAATGTTCATGCGCTTTGGGGACATTAAAAGCCCCTCGTCTGCTGTAACCTCACAAGCTCCCGTAGAGTCAAGTCATGTATATAATTGAAAAACCTGGAGTAGCTTATCCCGACAGACACACTCGGTGAATTATTAAGATAGTTCCTTTCACCGGCGGGAGTGTTTTTGACGAACCGCAGGAGAGGGGCCTGGCTGGGCTCACGGCTCGCGGCAATGGGCGGGTTTAACCGCTCTGAAGCAGCGCGGGTCGACGGCACGCCTCTTTCCCGCCGGGCCGCTGACTGTGCCAGCTCCGCGCTCCACTTCCCAGGGGCGCCCGCCGGCTCCGCGCGAGGGGCCTCGCCTGACCCCTGGCCCCGCTTCCTGTCTCGCTGCGGAGCTCTCTTTCCTGTCTGCGGGGCGGGGGGCAGCTGTGTCACCGCTGCTATCCGACCCCTTCCAACGCTACGGCCCCCTGGTGATGCTTTACCTGACTCCGAGGCGCTACCCGCATATTTCAACCTCACAGCTGTCTTTGTCTGAAGTTAACACCAGCGTACGAATTCTCACCGCCTGCTGTTCGGGGGCTGTGTTGACACAACCGCCGCTGGAGCGGACTGAGGTCCGTGCCGTGCTCTAAAACTCCTCTCCATGCGCATGGATGTAAAAACCAGCAGCTCCTTTCAAAGGAGCACGTAGTCTGACAACAGCCACAATGCGCCTAATGTAAAGTCCCATGGTACCTGCTCTGAAACTGAGGTCAGCAAACGCGCAAGCTCCTGCGTCACTAAAAACGTGACCTCAATTACATCCCTGTCCCATTACACACTGTGACAGGGTTAATTACGTGAAAATCCCCTTTTTCTCCATAGATAAATTGTCCTTTGATCTGGAAATCCATACACGGGTAAAGATTTTTGCTCAGCATTACATCAGACTTTCAAGGCCCAGGTGCCCAGCAACTCTCTGGGCAAGCCAGGCATTACTTTCTGAGATGTATTTGACCTGATGGCAGTGCTAGAGGAAAGGTCATAGGATCACCAAAGTCAACAGGTTTCCTCCTCCCGGGAAGATGAATGTGCACCGCAAATGTCATGGCAATCAGACCGTTACTTTTTCAGGTATGCATCACAGACAGACAAACGGACAGACAACTTTTTCCATCGCAGGGGCCGCGTACCCGCACAGTACCACAGTGAAGAGGAAGTCGCTCATAACAACCTACCACAATGAATCCTGTCCGACCGTCGGAGTAGAAACGCGTTTTAACAGGAGGGGAAACGAACATAATTCACCGGGCGGAAAACCTCTGTCTTCCTAGAAGAGCGGTTTTGAAGAGTGTCTCCCTGCGGTGCGTCTCTGCAGAAATATTAGAGTCCGCACGAGCGTGTGCAGAATAGCGGAGAGCAGGGGTCGCGTGGAAATGGCGGCCCTGTGGCGAGGGCCATGAGCTCACACCGTTAGACGCGATGCGCCATTTGAACTGGGCCTGCTCTATGAATAATGCTGCCCCCAAGCGCCTGCAGACCTCTTCCCGAGAAAACCAAGCTTTCGTCAACAGCTTGAGGTAGAAGACAGAACCTTCTGACCTGGGATAACAGTGCTTATGATGCCCGTTCATATGCAGCGACTGAGTGACAACAGAGAAAAAACTGACTATCATAAATCGTGCACAAAATGTGTCCGTTAGCCGCTGCTATTATGCTGTTATTATCACATAATAACCCACTACGCTATTGTTTTCATTTTTCTTTGGCCCGCCATGAGAAACAATTCAATTCTTGCGGAGATTCAATAAAAACAGAGGAGGTAGAAGCGGTAGCAGAAGTTTTTAGCACGCGTTCTCACGATGGCAAACCCTTAACCGACTGCGCTTCCTGTGTGCCGTCTCGCCACAAACAGCATCAGAAAAACAACGCTGAAAGAGAAAAAACTGTGAGGTGGAGGAACAGGACGAGGCGTAGGCAAAGGGCACATCTGGGTCATGGCACTCCACCGACAAACGTGCCGTTCCACAATTGCGGCGTTTTATTTGCGCGCGAAAGGTGTTGTGACAACAGCAAGTGCGGTTACGGCAACTACGGCTCGAGCATTTGTAATGAGACTGTTCCAAGTATCACACACGAGCTGTTCGGATGTGTCCGGCACTTAAAATTCAGTGCATAAGCAGCGGTCTAAGACAGGTTCTCAGTGTAAACTGCAATGTAAGCGTAGTCTCACTCTAAGCGGCGGCAGCTGTATGCCTAGATAGCAAGACTGCATCTCCTTCATTTTTTGTTTATGCAGTCAGTTGGATGAGACCAGCATATTATGTGATACGAGCAGAAAAACAACAGCTTGAATATTAGGCCAACATTAGTGTCACCCACATGGAAGTCCCGGCTTCTGTGCCACTTACTATCTGAAAAGATGGTAGCAATATTAATAACATACGTGACTCGCTCTGTCATAATCAGTTAATAAGTCGTGACGGCCAATTTCACATAAATCAGTGTTTATGTAAAAATGTTAGGCTTTCATCTTCTTTCTGTAGAACAATATCTTGGCTTTCATAATCTGCATGTCTTAATGCCAAAATCAGAGTAAAAATATAGTTTTTAAGCTTTTAAACGCAATGTCAAATTTAAAGTAACAACAGAGTTGTGCATTTTTTGGAGGCTAGCCAGCTTGTCACAAACAACCACATCATCTGTATCCATGGCTACATGTTAACGTATTTGCTTACATGGTCTGTGTGAGAGTAAATGTTCAGAGTAAATATATAGTTTTAAAGGGTTTATACACATGAGATGACAAGTTATAGCCCACAGTTCCGTTAGCCCAGTGTCTGTAGTCTCTAGGCATCACGTAATTAGCAACAAAACTTTGAAGCTCTTTTTCTCAGAAACATGGTTTGGTGGCATCAAAAATGAAGCGGGACACAACTCTGTTGATATCTGGAGTAGAGAGATTTGGTATTTGGTAGCTTACATTCTCCTCTTTCCTAGTTTCAATATGAGCAGAACACCAGCAGTTTTGCACCTACTTTAGGGTTGCCCATTAAGTATAGACCAGTCTACATTACGTTAATATCTAACAGGGCCAAACTGTTTACATGTATTCAGAAAAGGCATTATATTCATATTCTTGCCATGAATTTGACCTGGACTTGAGAAGAATAATACGTCTTATCTAAAGCGCACACTCGAAAAACCTTCAAAATGGCGTAAAGCAGGAAACATGGCACGCGCGTAGCATGAAAAAGCGCTGGCTGAGAATTATCACGCATCGAGCAGTTTATTTCACAGTGGCCAAATTTTTAATCAGGCTCCAGATTTCATCGCCGCGACAGGCCTGTCCATTTCCCGCCCCGTCAGCACAACGGCCCGTGAAGCCATCCATTTTGTCTGCGGAAACCGGAGCTGGAAAAGAGCGTCGCTCATCGTCAGCCTCTCACGCGCGGTCACGGATGTAAAAAAAAAACCCTTCGCCTTTTTTGAAACCCGCTTCACTCCAGCGGCTTCGCTCCGAGAGTGCCCAAACGCTGACTGCACTCTAAAATTTAAACGGACCGGCCATTTCGCTGCAGTGGTGGTGCCGAAGCGGGCCGACCGCTCTGAACGCGCATGACAGGGAGCCGGGCGCCGGCCGCGATTGGCCTCTGCCGGCAAAAGGCTTCGCGCTAGCTCCTGCGTCTAACAGGGGCGCGGCCAGCAACAAAAGGATTCCCCGAATGTTTCACCGTCCCCGTCCCCCCTCCCACCGCTTGCTCATTGTTATGCTAATCTGCGTAATTGTTTCGGTTTTACTAGCCTGGTTGGAAATGATTTAGGGTGACAGTGGCAGTCTCGCTGGGTTTTTTTTCTTCTTCTTCATTTTATTTTTTTATTTTGGGGGTCATATATCACAGGCCTCATTAATCAATTAAGCTGGATTCAGCCACCGGTCCCTACAGCTACCCAAACACGCATTCCTCCCCCGGGTGCGTTGCCAGACGACACTCTCCGCCGGGCTCTGCCGACCCCTCCCTGCAGCGCAACGATCCCACCCCCGCCCCTCCTGTCCCGCCCTCTGGCTGTGGTCAATATCGATTAATCACAGTGACAGCTAATTGAATTTTATCGCAGTTGCTCATGCGGCCCGATTTGCTGAGGGCCAGAAACACGGTGTTGTGGTCAGTGTGGCTTCTTGTGGCTGGTCAGAGAGGCCACTGTGTGTGGAAACTGAGGATATCCTCTCACACAAACACACACACACACCTACAAGAATACACACAGACAAGCACACACATACAAGCACACACAGACACACAGACAAGCATACACACACACACACACAAACAAGCATACGCACACACACACACACAAAACACACACCACACACAGACGCACACAAAACACGCACACGCACATAAAACGCAGACACACACACACAAGCGCGCGGCAGAATGAAGAGTTATTGACGCCGGCCTTGGAGTAAATGGGAAGAGAGGGCCCTGACAGCTCTTTAAAACTGCTGAATGCAGATGAAACGCCGCAGAACTACATTGTCCCCGCTGCGCGCCCGAGACTGATGATGATGACACTGCGGGCCCGTCAGCTCCGCAGAACGATCCGCAGGGCTCCGTTTTGCAGGTGCGCCGTCGCCGCGGCTCCCGAAAGCGTCTCAACACAACACCTGGACAGTCAGCGCATCCTGCACCGTGTCCTGTACGAGCCTGCACCATGTCCTGTACGCCTACCACTGCACCGTGTCCTGTACGAGCCTGCACCATGTCCTGTACGCCTACCACTGCACCGTGTCCTGTACGAGCCTGCACCATGTCCTGTACGCCTACCACTGCACCGTGTCCTGTACGAGCCTGCACCATGTCCTGTACGCCTACCACTGCACCGTGTCCTGTACGAGCCTGCACCATGTCCTGTACGCCTACCACTGCACCATGTCCTGTACGAGCCTGCACCATGTCCTGTACGCCTACCACTGCACCATGTCCTGTACGAGCCTGCACCATGTCCTGTACGCCTACCACTGCACCGTGTCCTGTACGAGCCTGCACCATGTCCTGTACGCCTACCACTGCACCATGTCCTGTACGAGCCTGCACCGTGTCCTGTACGCCTACCACTGCACCGTGTCCTGTACGAGCCTGCACCATGTCCTGTACGCCTACCACTGCACCGTGTCCTGTACGAGCCTGCACCATGTCCTGTACGCCTACCACTGCACCGTGTCCTGTACGAGCCTGCACCATGTCCTGTACGCCTACCACTGCACCGTGTCCTGTACGAGCCTGCACCATGTCCTGTACGCCTACCACTGCACCGTGTCCTGTACGAGCCTGCACCATGTCCTGTACGCCTACCACTGCACCGTGTCCTGTACGAGCCTGCACCATGTCCTGTACGCCTACCACTGCTGCTTCGTACGCAGTCCTCTGTTCATCGCCAGAATGATCCGGAATCTTCAGCTCCAAGTGTAGGAATGGGTCCAAAAGGTCCAAAAAGCTGAGGTCCAAACTAAAACCCTATGTATATAAACCAAGCAGCTGTTACTTTAACCTCCTGAGAACCTGCATCCTCAAATGAGGACATTCAATTTTGGCTTCCCAGAGCTCTATACACTATTTCTCTCAACATAAGGGACATTGAATTAAAAGTTAATAAAACATTTTGAAAATAGTTTCACTGCAACATGTTTTTGTCATCCAAGACACTTGTATTATGTCAAAAAATGTATAAAAAAAAAAAATTTCTCTTGGGTCTCAGGAGGATAAAAATATAAGCTCATTGTCACAACTCCACAATGTTTGAGGGCAGAAACAGCCTTGGGTGTGAAGTATGTCAGTCATAGCTGAACATTTCTGTTTTTCAAAAATAGCTTCGAGAAGCATTACATAGCTGGCTGCCTGCGCCACTGGGCAGCCCAGTCTGTAGGGTTCCAGAAAAGCCTCACAGATTCTGCATTCATCAACTGCAAAGACGGTTCTGCTTATTTTATGCTGATTTACACTTACAGGGCAGCACTTCAAAAGAACCCCCCCCCCCCCACAACCCCTCCTCCCACCCCCAATTTTCTCCAGACTTTGTGTTATTAACTAATTATTCAGAGCAGTTGTGAAGATAGCGTCGCTAAAATTAGAAGCTAATCCCTAAACTTCAATGTGAGAACGCATGGAAAGTAGATTTGTCAAGGCCTGATTTAGCAGTATTCTTTCATATAAAGCAGGACCTTATAAGGCAGCTTAACCCTGTGGAGTGGCTTAGCCAGATTCAGAAAGAGCGGGACAGGATTCAGATCGCCTGGTAAAATTAGTCCTGACAGGTCCAATTCGGTGAACCACACGCACTGGAACCACTCTTCCATGGTCCAATGCAGTGAACCACACTACCACCATAGTGCGAGCGCATTAGGAGACACTGCTCTGGTGTTGTTGCTCCTCAGCCACACCAAACCTTGGATAGTGGAATAGTGGAGCAGCAGCATCAGAGTGGAGGGGCACCACCAGTAGGCCACACAGCAGCAGTTAGGGCTTTGGACCCAGAGAAGCAGATGTGAATCCGATAACGTGAATTTCTATGGCAGTACACAGGAGTGATATAAATATAAAGCTAGCAGCCTTGCTTCAGGACCTCTGCTTAAAGGTCCCATATTGTACACCTTTCCAGTGTTTTATTTTAGCTTCCTGATATCCATAAGACAACATTTGTGTGATTTTAAGTGCCAAAAACTAGCTTCACAGCGTCTCTCATGACTGTGCGTTTTCATCCTTTCAGTGTGTTTCTAGAACGCCTTCAACTCCTTTATAATATAATCTACATAGCAAGGGAAATGTCACTTTGCACAATCTGGGACCTTTCACAGATAAGTAATGTTTAGCCACCGTAGGTAAAAGAGCTACAATAGCGAGACTGTGGGGAGCAGTGATGAGTCTGCATGAGAGTGTCACTGACCTCTGCCCGTTTGGGGTCAGCGGGGGGAGCGAGAGGGATGGAGTCCCCGTCCCTGTGCAACACCCCCCCCCCTCTTCTGTTTTCCTCCCGCGCTCTCACGCCGTTCCCTCTCATGTTCCACCAGCCCTTTCTCCTTGCGTCAGGAACACTCGTTTCTAACGGTTACCTGCCGTCATCGTTTACTCTTGAGGCCATTCCGCTCTCCCCGGTGGGTTTCGCCACAGCTCTCTCCCTCTCCCTCTCCCTCCCTCCCTCCCTCCAAACTCACAAAACAGATTACTTTTTGAAACATTGCGCCGATCCCATAAACATATTACAAAAACTAGCGGCAGCAACGCAGGAGGGCACGGGTCAAGTAGAACCCTGGAACGCACAAAAATGAGAAACCTGAATTATTTAATCACAACCAAGCTCTCGTGGAGGGGGATAACAGCAAAAAACAGATTAACGTTATCCTTTGTGAATAGACGAACAGTGACGTGGGGGGGGGGAAAAGCGTGGTTGCACACCTGCTAGGGGCCTTCCTTCCCGAGAGAAAGATATTTGTTCGATAGCAGAGATAATCTGTGTGAATCCAGTGTCCCGCACTTACGGAGTACGGAGACGCAGGGCGTGCACTAGCAGAGAGAGGAGGAGGAGGGACAGGAGAGGCAGGGCCTGCACTAGCAGAGGGAGGAGAAGGGACAGGGGAGGCAGGGCGTGCACTAGCAGAGAGAGGAGGAGGAGGGACAGGAGAGGCAGGGCCTGCACTAGCAGAGGGAGGAGAAGGGACAGGGGAGGCAGGGCGTGCACTAGCAGAGAGAGGAGGAGGAGGGACAGGAGAGGCAGGGCCTGCACTAGCAGAGGGAGGAGAAGGGACAGGAGAGGCAGGGCGTGCACTAGCAGAGGGAGGAGAAGGGACAGGGGAGGCAGGGCCTGCACTAGCAGAGGGAGGAGAAGGGACAGGGGAGGCAGGGCGTGCACTAGCAGAGAGAGGAGGAGGAGGGACAGGAGAGGCAGGGCCTGCACTAGCAGAGGGAGGAGAAGGGACAGGAGAGGCAGGGCGTGCACTAGCAGAGGGAGGAGAAGGGACAGGGGAGGCAGGGCCTGCACTAGCAGAGGGAGGAGAAGGGACAGGGGAGGCAGGGCCTGCACTAGCAGAGAGAGGAGGAGGAGGGACAGGAGAGGCAGGGCCTGCACTAGCAGAGGGAGAAGAAGGGACAGGGGAGGCAGGGCCTGCACTAGCAGAGAGAGGAGGAGGGACAGGAGAGGCAGGGCGTGCACTAGCAGAGGGAGGAGAAGGGACAGGAGAGGCAGAACGTGCACTAGCAGAGGGAGGAGAAGGGACAGGGGAGGCAGGGCCTGCACTAGCAGAGAGAGGAGGAGGGACAGGAGAGGCAGGGCGTGCACTAGCAGAGGGAGGAGAAGGGACAGGAGAGGCAGGGCGTGCACTAGCAGAGAGAGGAGAAGGGACAGGAGAGGCAGAACGTGCACTAGCAGAGAGAGGAGGAGGGACAGGAGAGGCAGGGTGTGCACTAGCAGAGGGAGGAGAAGGGACAGGGGAGGCAGTGCGTGTACTAGCAGAGAGAGGAGGAGGGACAGGGGAGGCAGGGCCTGCACTAGCAGAGAGAGGAGAAGGGACAGGGGAGGCAGGGCGGCCGGTTGACCTCCGCAGGCCAGCGGGTCACAGGCTAAAGGCGTCCATCACGACGCGCTGTCAGGTTAGCATATTTTCTACATTTATCATACCCACGCAAGCTGCTGCAGCCGAGCACCAAGGAGCCTAACGCGCTCTTAAAGAATTCAGACCTTTTTCTGCTCGGACATGAAAGCTCAGCGAAGACCAGCTAAACGCAACCAGATGCCTGGTGTTTACAAAAGAGACAAGCGCTGGAATCTCACCATGGAAAAACATGGCACACAGGCATTTAGCACTTGAGCATTAAAATATTGCCACAGTGTAATCTTTAGTGACTGCGGTCTGGAACGCATCAAATGCTTAAATGCACACCGATCACAATAATAAACTCGGCAACTTGTGAGCGCCGTTAAAATTGTTTTTCTCTTGGTGTGAGCATGGGTGTATGCGTGTACCAATATGTAAACACACACATACATTTAGTAACCACTTTATTAGGTACATCGTTCCAGTACTGGGTAGGACCAACCTTAGCCCCAGGGGCGGCCTGTAGTGTAGTGGTTAAGGTAAATGACTGGGACACACAAGGTCGGTGGTTCTGATCCCGGTGTAGCCACAATAAGATCTGCACAGCCGTTGGGCCCTTGAGCAAGGCCCTTAACCCTGCATTGCTCCAGGGGAGGATTGTCTCCTGCTTAGTCTAATCAACTGTACATCGCTCTGGGTAAGAGCATCTGCCAAATGCCAATAATGTAATGAACAGCCTGAAGTCATTGTGCCATGGATTCCAAAGGTGCTGGAAACATCCCGTACAGATTCTGGACCAGGTTATCACGATAGCATCACACAGTTGCTGCAGATTTGTCGGCTGCACACTTGTGCAGCAAATCTTCCATTCTACCACATCCCAAATTTGCTCGGATTGAGATCTGCTGACTGTTGAGGCCATTGGAGTACACTTAACTCATTGTCCTGTTCTTGGAACCAGGTTGAGATGAAGTGCTTTTTGACATGGAGCGTCATCTCGCTGTAAATGGCTATCAGAAGATGCAGCCATAAAGGGATGCACATGGTTACCAATAATACTCGGGTAGGCTGTAGCATGTAAACAATCTTCAATTTGTATTAAGGGGCCTAATTTGTGTCAAGAAGACATTCCCCACACCATTTTACCACCACCACCACCACCAGCCTGAACCATTGACACGAGCCAGGATGGACATTTTTCCAATATTCAGTCAGTTTCGGTGAGCCTGTGCTCACTGCAGCAGTGTCCTGTTCTTAGCTGACAGGAGTGAAACCTGATGTGGTCTTCTGCTGCTGTATTTCATCTGCTTCAAGGTTCAACTTGTTGTGCGTTCAGAGATGCACTTCTGCATATCACTGTTACAATGTGTGGTTATTTGAGTAACTGTCACCTTCCTGTCAGCTTGAACCAGTATGGACAATCACCTCTGACCACTCTCATTAACAAGGTGTTTTTGCCCACTGGACATTGTTTGTTTTTTGCAACATTCTCTGGAAACTCTAGAGACTGTTGTTGTGTGAATCCAGGAGATCAGCTGTTTCTGCCGTTCAAACCACCCCATCCGGCAAGGAAATTAATTCCATGGTCAAAGTCACTTTGATCATATTTCTTTCCCCATTCCGATGTTTGATCTGAACAACAACTGAACATCTTGACCATGTCTGCATGCTTTTATGCACCGAGCCACATGATTGGCTGATCTGATCTTTGCATTAACGAGCTGGTGTACGGGAATACCTAAAAAAGTGCTCACTGAGTGTATCCACTAAAGAGGTTTGATGCGTTGTGTGTGAGATGCTCCTCTGCATACCACTGTTGTAATGTGTGGTTATTTGCGTTACTGTCACCTTCCTGTTAGCTTTGACCAGCCTGGCCATTCTCCCCTAACCTCTGTCATTAACAACGCGTTTCTGACACATTTCTTCCCCATTCTGGCATTTGGTCTGAAAAACCTCTTGACCACGTCAACATGCTATTACACATTTAATTGCTGCCACATGATTGGCTGATTAAATATTTGCAGTAACAAGTTGGTGTACAGGTCTACCTAATGAAGTGATCGCTGAATGTACACACACACACACACACACACACACAGTAAATCCTTTTTTTATTTTTATATATAATTTCTATACATTATATTTTACATTTTTGTGGCCCGGAAACCTCACACACACATCCGCATACCAGATGAATAAATATGACGGATGGGAAACAATAAGAGGCAGTGGGGGTGATTACATTTGTGTAAAAGCCAGCCTTAAAGTCGATCTGCACATTAACTGGCACCTTGGGAGCCCTGCAAATGAGAGACAATGCGGGAGAAATAAATAGGCTCGCAAGGCCAAATTAATTTGAGGATGAATCTTAAAAGAAATGGATGAGAAGAGAAACGAGGGAAAACCAGCGGCACTAAATCCCCTCTGAACGAGCCCACCGAAGATAGCCGGAGCTGCCCGGTGAGCCCTAGTGTAGTCACTGTTATGAGCTGATGCAGAACGCACCGTGGGAACAAGGGTAAAGCACCAAAGCACTGGAGGAGGGAGCCCCCCCTAACTCCACAGCCTCAATGAACACAATGCTTTCACACTGCATTTCATTTTGCAGACGCTTTTATCCAAAGTAACGTACAAAAAAAGTGCATATCAAGGTCAATAGAACAAACTACAGAACAGGTCGTATGAACTACAATTCACATAAATCAGTTGTACAGCCATGAGCATAATTTCCAGTACGAATGGTGAATAGACCAAGTCAGTATGGAATTAGGACTACAGTACGGTACCACTTTGAGACTACCGCACATGTAAAAATTCCTCATTGGCAGAACAGCGACAATTTATCAAAGACAAGGACACCACCGATATCACCGTTTGCCTTCTGGTAAGATTTGGCCTTTTCTTCAGCGTGGCTTCATTCTCATGCAGGCTTCTTAAGCACTTGCCTCCAGGTAAAGCGCAAAAGAAAAACAATAACTTCCCAGAAGCAATTTGTTAGCATCGATTTCTCGGCATCGGCTCTGGTCTCCGTGGTTACCTGGAAAAAAATCTTGCACACTTGTCAAAGATTGTTGTAAATGGATAGCTGAGACATGAATCATTACAAAGTCATTCTGATGAATGGACATTTGAAAGGTATGTGCTGGGCAAGCACAAAAATTGCACATTCTTCACGAAGGAGATGGGGAAAGGCATTCTGTAGAGGCGGAATATTCCGGCACAATGGCTGTTTCCACAGTTAGGGCCTGCCTGTGTTTGGACTTGAACATGCAGACCCTGTTTGTGCAATAAATGACACCTGGGAATGAATCCTTGTCACAGCTCTAGCGGTGATTTACGTTTTGGTATCTGTAATTTTATGGCCAGGTATATCTCTGATGTAAAAAAGGGGCCATAAGGTTACGGCTGAAAGAATCTAACCCTTATTCAACGACGAGTCTCAACAGACAATCAGATCCTCAAACCTGCAGGACCATCAACTTAATGACTCTAATAAATGTCCACGGGATGGAGAAACGCAAACAAAAAAACAACTTTCAGACAAAATAACTACTTGTGTTTTGCATTTTAATTTTTTTTGCAAACTTTATTTATTGATAGTGGTGTTAAAAATAGAAATGAAAAAGTCAACACTGGCGAGTGAATCTTGGGTAGTCTTAGAAAAGATTATGCCCGTGGCCTTTACAGTACTTTTAAAAAATTCTGTTTATTTCTTTTTGCTGTGAAGCGATGGAAACTATTCGAGAGAATAAAACTGTAGAACAGCTTGCGCTGTCTTTGCCAAGGTACAGGAGGTAGGCCTCTGGATTCGAACCTCTTACCAATTCAAATACTAAAACTTTATATGCTCATGAAACTGCTCTGAAGGCAGGCTTATATCACTGTTTTTGCCGAAAAACTAAGAACCCTAGAACTCAATGAATACAGTTTTGTTATTTTAATGCATTCCTTCTCCCACCTCCTACACGAAAACTCTCGTTTTTTTCACAAAAATACAAAGCTTGCTAGGGTACACAGGATATTATATACATACATATGTTCTGAAGTGAATTCACTTTCAGGCAGGAAAATATAATGACATCTATGAATTATTTTATGTCTCCCTCAGGAGTATCAATCAGCAGATTTGCGCCGGCCACTTGTATAAAAGTGTCCCAAACTCCAAAACAGGATCTCCTGGTCAAATATCCATACAGCTGAAAATGTTCTCCGTCCCGCAACTCCCAAAATATGACTCGGATGGCACTTCTGTGCTCCAAATACTCTCCCCAAAGGGACTCTAAAAACAGGCACAGCTAAAACCCTGGCACGAGTAGCTACATACTTCAAATGTATTAATGCTCTCTACAGAGTGGGCAGATATGTCTCAAAAGTGCATTTTCAATTTACCCACAGATGTAACGGTATGTTTGGAGTTTCCACGGTTGGGTACTGGAGTTGCCAGAATGGCTCAATTACTCACACTACTTCTTGTTTGTCAAGTAGAAATCTTGCAGCCAGGAGGTGGTTGAGGTTGGGACTAATTGGAGCATGGGCCTACAAAAAATGCACCTAGACTAGGAATCTAGTTTACTTCCCACAAGCTATTTTGCTGACCATGTAGTTATCAGTAGTCCGTACTCCATCCTGTCTCACTATTAGTTACGGCCAGGCCAGATAGTCTGCTATAGATCCAGTTGGCAACACATCATAGGCATTTACATTACATTACATTACATTATTGGCATACCCATAAGTGCATACCCATAACCAGGGATAAGTTAGCTGAAAGACCCTAGAGGGAATGTAGGCATGTAGAGAGCATGTAGAGAGCCTTCTGCGTCTGCCTTGTTCTTAATAGTAATAGCATTTGAAGACCAGCAAAAGTATTTGGATCCAACCCAATCACGTGAGGGCATTGTTCCTGGACAGCTTCATCTCATACAGTATCCATAATCATGAAAAGTAGACTAACTAGCTAGACTAACAAACTAGACTACTTAGTTGATCATAATCGTTTGTTTTCACTTTTAACATCCCCTTGCAGAAGTGGTGTTAACGATTTCATTCAATGGGTTAGTGCCGTTAGCTGTTGTAAGCCACGGCAATGAAATGAAATAAAAGTGTTTTCTGTGCAATAAGCCACAGAGTAGCTTTCTGGTATTTTGAAAATCACTATGATTTTAATATAGGACTACATTTTGTGCTCATATAAAGTCTTGTAACTTTTTTAAAGTCTTGTAGCGCTTTGTTCATTTACTATGGAAACTGGCAAAATGTCCCCCTTGGGGGGGGATGAGCCTGGAGAGATTATGATAGTTTCAGGGAGGTATCCGCTCTTGCCGACTGGATCTATGCAAAGGACCCCAGCTGGATTTCCCTGTGTGATCGTTTCTGTTTTTAGATGTTATACAGGACTGTGCATAAGTCTTAGGCACCCTACATTATATACATTTGGTCTTAGATGTTTTATTTTATTATTATGGTTTTTTTTTTGTTTCGTCAAGGTTTGTACGACATTAAATAAAAAGTCCCATATTAGGTAATAGACTACTTTTCAGATAAAAACTTGGTTTAGGCTATCGGGGATTGCCTGGAGAACCAGAAGCCATCGAGACAGCTCTCCAGTATGCTCACAACAACATTTTTTCTCATAAAATTGCACGACAATGTACCGAAGATTATTGATGCCGTTTTAAAGATGAAGGGTAGTGACAACAAATATTGATTTTCATTTAGTTGTTCATTGCTCTTTATTGTAAATGTTTCTTTTGTTATTTATTTTACATTTCATTATTTAATTGTTTTTGAAAGCATCTTTCCTTCGCAGAATTTATTTACATGTGCCTAAGTACTGTATTGCATTAAGGCTATCATTGGGATTGCCTTGCCAAGACACTGCACATGTGCCAACATTCCTTATTCCTTATGTAGCAGCATCAAACTAAATCCCGAATTCACCACTACTTGGGAAATCGTATTTCAACAAACAGCTTTACACCACAACACTTTCTTTATTTACCAATCCAAAATAATACTGCAATACAACGCTACTGCCAGCATTACTTCCACGATAGCTCCATGATACTGCTGTTGAAAATCTCATTTGCTCCCAAACAGAGCAAACACTTGACATAATTTGTGCATAACTACACAAAACTACTTTGCTAAAAGAAAATTTACAAAATTATATTCCAATCTAATGGTTTCTCTTTACTCCACATTCCTTCCAAGCCAGTAAAATTTTGCTTACTGGAAACAAAAGGACAATCCAAACCCTTCGCCATATTTGTGTTAGTGATGCACAATAATATTGGGTTTGTATCAGTACTGGCTGATAACAGCTTTAAATAATAATTGATCAATACTGGACTGTATTGGGCCATAATGCTTATTGCCAATAAGAAGACACAACAAACAGGGACCAGAGATGACACATCTGATGCACCCTTGATGCTATAAATGAACATTTCAGCCACGTTGTATTTTATCAATGCGAGCAAATGCAACAAAAAACCTGAAATTTGCAACACCTGTTCAGTCAGTCAAAGAAAGGACAGGGAACAGAAAATAACATGTATCTTTCTAAGAGAACACACAGATTTTATCTCATTTTTTTCTAACACTAGTGTACAGTGCCTTTTGGTGTATGTTCTCTGTTTAATAACAAAGCAAACAGGCTGAAACATTTTGTCATGCACATAAACTGTGTTACTTTTTCTTCCAAAAGCTGTTTGACATCCATGCTAATTCTTCCATGAATATGTAAACTCGGTTGCAAATTGCAGTTTGCATTTGAGCTACATTGTAAATTTGTGAATGTTTTAATGAAACCATCCTTAAGACAATTTTGCAGTTCTACCAAAGACCAGGTAATTACACCCAGTCAATACATGAATAAAAAACACAACAGCAAACAAATTGTACCTTTGAGTGGTAATCGCTATTACACACTATTATGCATAGACAAATAATTTTACGTGTGACAAATATGAACTGTCACTAATGCTCTATATTACACAAAATATGGTTTATGTATACATATTACAATTGAGAAAAAGGAAAGAACTGAACAGAAAAGACTCCAAACCGATTCAAATTTCACAGGGCTGTAGAAACGGAGTAAAGCAGGTACAACTAAGCAATGAATGCTGAATTCCTGAACCTCCATGCAGTGTGACCCTAAATTGGGTCAAACGGGGCTAATTAACTGTGCTCTCTAAATCTAAATCCATGTCACGCTCTAATAACACTTTTATTGGAATTCTACTTGTCATTTGAATATGGCATTATCGTTTCCTTCTATTTGCATTATCGCTGGAGATTTGCATTATTGCTCCTGAGCTCCACTTGCTTTCAGCATGTCCTTTAAAGTGGGACACGAGTCAGTGCCCTTTTGCAATCACGCTTTTGGAATAATATGACTATTTTTTGTTTTCTGCTGTCATTGAAATATTTAATCTCAACATTTCCATCTCGCGCATAAAATATTAAATATACAGAGCAGTTTGTGAGTATTTGGACAGCGACACAATTTTTGTTCTTTTGGCCTTGTGCTCCAGCACATTGGACATGAAATGAAAGACTGAATACGAGGTGAAAGTGGAGACGGTCAGCTTGAATTTTACATCCATTTGCACCATAGTCGCTCCAGTTTGAGAGACCAAAAGTAATTGGACAAAATTGACCGCTCAGCTGATTCTTTGCCAGCAGTGTTGCGTCATTCGTTAAACTAACAAAACCTTTAGAGTTTAAATTTTTGGTAGACATGGCAGACGTAGTGTTATGGCTTGGGCATGTATGGCTGCCACTGGAACTGGTTCACTTGTCTTTATTGATGATGTGACTGCTGACAGCAGCAGGATGTATTCTGCAGAAATGTCTTATCTGTTCAGATCAAACCAAATGACTCAGAACTCACCTTACAGCAGGGCAGTGACCCTAAATACCCTAAATTTCCGGCTGCTAAGTGGACTGCCCCACCTTACATACAATCCTTAATCACTCCCTACTCCCCAGCTAGACCACTCCGGTCTGCCAGCTCTGGTCGCCTTATGGTTCCCTCACTACGAGCACCTGGTGGTCGAGCTGCACGTTCACGCCTGTTTTCCGTTCTGGTTCCTCAGTGCTGGAATGACTTGCCTACCACTGTCAGGACAGCAGAATCCCTCCCCCTATTTCGACACTGTACCTTAGTCCTCCCTCCTGACCCCCCCCCCCCCCTTTCCAATATCCCTCTTGTCTAATCCCATCACTTGAATACAAGAGCGAAGCCAAAAATCCTCCAAAACAAACAGGAAGTGAAGACGGCCGCAGTACAGGCCTGGCATTGCATCAACAGGAAAGACACTCACAGACTTCAGGCAGTCATAAAATGCACTCAACTATGTTTATTTGTCCCTAAAATGTTTCCCTAAAATGGTGGGGTGGGCTATATAAAAAGGGCTGTAATTCCTACATGGATTACTGGTGTGAACACCCTAAAATTAAAGCTGACGGTCTACACTTTATGCTCAAATTCAAATTCATTCATTAATTTCATATTTCCAATGTGCTGGAGTACAGAGCCAAAATAACAGAGATTATACCACTGTCCAAATACTTACGGAGTGCACTACACATTCTCAAATAGATTAACCACATAACCACTGTCCTATATTACCGGTTGATGCAGACTAACGCGCAAACAACAACGTGGTTTACGGAACAAAATAGGGATTGAGCCCCGACAGAGGCCTGAGAGAGCAGTGTGTTACAGAGGCAGATGAAGATGGACACCCAGTCAAACGGATGAACACAAAGCGGCCAGAGACGTCGCAAAACAGCGCACACATTCAGCGCACACAGAGGACCGCAGACGGGGGGGGTTTAGAGACTCATTACGATGAAAATGAGACTCATCGAGTGGGAGAAAAATCCCATTTTGAACCGTCTCCCACCATCCCTTACAGCCCACCCGGTCAATGGACTGGGTCCATTTGAGCAGCCGACGCTGCAGCCGTGAATAATGACGGCGGCTCGCGCGGCGCATCGCCATTGTGCTGTCACCAAACGGAGGAGATTGCTTGTTTAATTTACTGCGCCGCATCTGTCTCGGTTCTGCCCCATTTAGCTTTTCAATTCAGTTGAGTAACAACCTTAAGCATTTATCAATATGTTTTTCCAATGCCGCCAATCAATAACAACAGGAAATGTAACAATAGTACAGCGCACACAGATGAGGTTTCAGACGGAACGGTGTAGCGAAAATGGAAACGAGCGCTATGCTATTCCGGGCAATTTCGCAGTCAATGTAGGCTAACTCGGCGATACAATTAATACCATCCCCGCCACACATAATGGCGACAGCAAACAGCTGCATTGGGAAACCTTATCCTTTCATACTTGTATAATTGAGAATTAATGGCAGCCATATGCTCTGTGGGACACTACAGAGGCATTGTGGTAAAAGAGGTTGCTAGTGTAAATGGATATTGCGCAGGCAGTTTGATATTACATGGCTGTCGTAACAGTGAAGCACTTGGCACAAGCCGCAGTCAGGCAGCAGGAGACGGAGCCTGTTCTAGCGAGGAGGCGGAATATTGCGGAGACTTGAGCGTTTGGCGTCGCTCTGGACCGGAGCGGACCGGCCGCACCGACCACCTGCCGGCCCCAGCACGAGCCGGCGCCGGGGCGAGGGCCGTTTGACGGAGCGGCCTTTTTTCCGGCCGGGGGCCGAGGCGGTGACAGAGTGCAGCTGCCGCGGCAACGACGGTGGCGAGTGGACAAAAGGAGGCTGGGATACCGCGCGCGTGTGATAATGACGCTGCGAGCGGGAGCGCTCGCTGCAGCCAGGAACGCATTATCTCTCTGTTCTGCACCATTATCCCTCCATTCGCAGAGATCCGCGCCCTCTGATCTAATGTGCAGCCAGCAGGCTAATGCGCCGTCAGATCTGTGCAGCGGGAGCGCGGGGGGGGGGGGGGGGGGGGGGAGCACGGCGCACACCTCCTTTCAAAACGCCACCCAACCCCACCTCTCCCGCCCCCCCCCTCCAGACCCGCACGCAACACGACCAGAACTGCGGCTTCTCCGCATTTTACACCTCAGGAAGCACCGAATGTTCAGTAGTTTCGAATTTACTGAGGGGCTAAAAAAAACAAACAAACAAACAGGCAAAAAAAAAGGCTAAAATTCCCAACGGTTCACTGGCCTCCCTAACCGCGTTCGATCGCAACGTGCTGGCCTTGCAGAATGCACGGACGGTCCCCCTCGCAAAACCTGCTGCCAAATTGGCGAATGAAAGAGCTAATAGAGAGCCGTAACGTCGTGTTAAACGGCTCTGCGGCCGGCCGCCTGGCCTCCCCCCCCGCCGGGGCAGCTGGCGACGGCAGGACAGGGTTAACATGGCAGCTGCATTCAAACGGGAGCATTAAGCGTGTGTCCCTGGGTACTGGGAGCGAGGAGGGAGAGAGGGAGGGGAGGGGAGGGGAGGGGAAGAGAAGGGGAGGGCGTGAATCAGATTTTCAATGACAATGTGCTTAAGATCACCGTTTCAAAGGAAGAACATATCATCTGTCAAACTTAATGGAAGTGTCCCGGGAAAATGAAGGAAAACGGAATGGAAGCCATTCATTAGACGGCACTCCGGAGCCCGTGCAGCCGTCTTCCCGCTGATAGCTGCCCCGGGAAAATAAATATATACACAGCCATTATTTATTCGCACATTTCCGAGGTGGCAGGCCAGCCACGATTAAGGGTTACTTCTCATGCCGGAGAGATAATACCGGGAACGGCTGCCCGGAGAGGAATCTGAGGCATCGCACCGGGGGTATGAAAGGGAATGAAGTGCTTTATCGCCGGGGAGAGGGGGCTGGCTCCACACGATAGCGGGCAGACGGCATCAGAGCCGGCGTTTGATATCACTCTTTTACGGAGAGGTGGGAGCGAACGCACCGCTGACAAGGGCAGTTTCGTCAAAAATGTTTTTATCAAGTTTAATTACAGTAAGGAGAAGAAAGCCGCTTGCCGTTTTACAGCAAAGGCAAAAGACAAAAGCAGAAGAAAAACCTTGCTGACTGGAGGGGTGTAAGGGCAGAAAATGATGAGAAGGATATGGTACCCAGACCATACAAGAAAGTGTAGGGAGAAGTCAGCTTGTGTGGTTAGAACTGACATTTAACGCAGGGAAAATGCTAGAAATCACATGCAGTTACACCTAAAGTAAAGTCACCCTGTTCCGAACACCAAGTTTCATGACGAATAACCAAAAAATTACGTCCAGATCAGCTTCGGTTTGTGTGTGTGTGTGTGTGTGTGTGTGCGTATAATTCCTTGCGTTTCCATAAAGCTTGGTACGGGTCACATACGCGATCCACTTCAACATGGTAATGGGGACTATGAACCGGGCAGACTCACACAGCTCAGCCTGCTATGAACCAGACTCACACAGCACAGCCTGCTATGAACCAGACTTACACAGCTCAGCCTGCTATGAACCGGGCAGACTTACACAGGTCAGCCGGCATAACAGAGTGAATAGGTGTTCGACCATTGTGAGCTAACACGGTCTTCCGAACACAGGGACATTGTGCAGTTATTTGCCGTTTTCTCTATAATTATTGGTCCAATTCACATCAATCAAAGTGTTTTAGTGTCTAAGATAGTCAATAAGCAACCATAATCATAAATCAGAGAAAAACTACCACTGTACGAATGTTATCTTCTGGTGGAATCTGCCTCTTCCCCGTATTCTCTATGGAACACGCTAAGTTCACGTTACCGTTTGGAAAAGGATTTAAAATTAAAATGGCTTGATTGGCAGTTTAAAATGTTTTCTTGACAAACTATTAAAATGGAAGAAGGACAGTATCTAGCAAGTCATTTAATTCATGAATAAACCCAATAACATTTAGTTATGCTAAAACTATTGCTGAAGTGAAAGGACAAAGGAAATGGAGAAATATGTAAATGCAAATGACAAAACAAACAAAATTACAAAGAGCAGAAATAACACAATAATGTGGTGTGCCGTAGAGGGAAGTTTGACATTTACCAAAAGCACACTACGTGAATATTTTTGCCTCGGTCTCCTCTCTCTTTTAAATACCGTACGGATAATTCCTAACTAAATTCGCAGAATTACACAAAGGACATGTCTCCTCTCAGTTGGATCTATACCGAGTCAGCCCTGTTACAAAACATCTGCTGATCCGTTCTCCCAAGCAAGAAAAACAAAAAAACTACACCTACTTTCACTAGACTTCCAAAAAGCAAACGATTGCAAGCAGATATTCATCTCTGGAACCATTTGTCATTTTGGGAGGGGGCGGCAGGAGGAGCAATTTAAGTAAAAGGCCTCCTCCGCCAACCTTCATCCCCACTCAGGAGGACACCCGCTGACCCCATGGCAGCGGGGAAATTCCTGCCTCCGGCCTTTGGGGTAATTAGAGGAAGGGTGCTCGGCCATTTTGAGACTGGAATTAAGCGGCTTAATCGGCCCCCGTCTCGCTAACAAATGACGCTGCGCTCTCTGACACCTACAGAGTCTTACTGGGCCCCATCAAAGCTGCAGAGAGAAAGGGAAGGTGATGTAGGGACTTAACCCCGGCCCAGCTGTAGAAGACAGGCCTGTGCGCTCAAGTGAAGTCTGCAGGCTGGGGCCGGGAAAACAGAGGGATATCAGCATTCAGAGGACGGCTCTCCAGAACAGCTCGACTCTGCAGGTCAGGGCCGGTGTGCATCAGAGGGGGCTTTATTCCCCGAATCTCTCCCCAGTGGACTCAACACAAACCACCCCCGCCCGGCTTTTCCCACACACCTCCGACCCCCCTCCCCCCAGAGGCAGCCTGACTCACTGTGCCGGAAGCCGAGAGCCGTCGATGCCTTTAGACGCCATTCTGTGTCCACCGTTGTTCGTTTCGATCGGACGGATACGGGTCTTGTGGCAGTGGGGCCATGGGACGAGGAATATGCCCAGTGGTGCTGTATGGGGGGGTGGGGGGTAACTAAGACAATTCCAAGGGCACTGACTGACAGCGGTCCTCGCATAGGGATGGGGTGCCTGGTTCTTCATTAACCAACTAAAGAGGAACTCGTAAAAAGTTGCCGTGGTGACGCATAAAGGAAAACGAGAGACTCATTGTTCTGGCGCACCACACAAACCCACCATGGGCGCTACCAGTCTTTAGAAATAAAGGTTATAAAAAAAAACTTATCACAAAAACTTTTCCAGTTTGACACATCAGAGGTCGGCTGTGTGCAACAGAAAACAAACGTCAGTTTGGTTCTCACAGTGCTACTGCTCAGCACTCCTGAAAACCCCTTTGAGGGAACTATCCTAAAATCCCTGCTTCATAATTGCGTTTCGAGCAGGTCTCTGCACCTTTCTGTCGAACCCGCATCGAACAGCCCACGCATTTGAACGGTTCAACTCCGCAACCACTCAGGAGTGACCACCCCCCACTAGCAGCTGCCTCATTCGTCACGGCCCCTGAGGGCTTCCAGGCGGGCGTGGCCCAGCGAGCCGCCACCTGGCCGTGCGTGGTGGTGACGCGGCCTCCCCCCGGGCTCCTCCCCCCGGGCTCCTCCCCCCGCTCGTCGTCTCGGCTGGGAAAATCCATCCAGCCGCCCAACGCGTAGCGCTGGAAATCCTGAAATCCTGCCCGCAGGAACACCAGGGGCAGACCTCCATGTAATTCCGTGGATGTCGGAGAGAGGGCGAGGCCACGCCCGTGCAGAAGGAGTTAGCAACAGAGCGCGTTCCTCTGCTCCCCCGTACGCCGCGCTGACCCTACGGCCAGGCCCAGGCGCAGGGCTGCATCGAAAATCGCAAATTACAGCGATAAATCTACGGAGCCGAAAGGAGCGAGAAGCGCGGTGACACGGCCCAATTCATCACCGGGGAGCTATCGGCAGGGAAATTAAGAAATGGCTTCCACGACGAAAACAACGCAACGAGCGCCTTCTTGTACTCGTTAGCACACACGCGTAGAGGCGACCCGCCTTTGGAAGAACGCAAAATGTCCGTGTCGGAGGATGGGCGCGACGACCAGCGGTGCCCCTGAACGTTGAGGGTCACGGCGAAAGGAAGGGCCTTAATTCGGCCGGATCCGCGGCCCGCTTCCCGGCGGGCACGCACACCGAGGCTGCGGGGCCATTGTTCCACGGGCGCTGAAACAAAACGTCAGGCCTCGCGCAGAACCAGCGAGAACCGCCAGGACACTGAGTCACCCTCGCCTCGACCAGGCTTTGTTGTTTCCCCCCCCCCCCCCGCTCTCTCTCCATGCTCGCACTTGTTGATGTTATCGCTTTAAGAGGAAGAGAGGAGCGGGCGGAGGAGGAGGGGCACCTCTCTCACCCTCTCTCTCTCTCTATCTATATCTCTATATCTGTATCTCTCTCTCTCTCTCTCTCTCTCTCAGTAGTGGAGGGGGACAGAGAGCACCGTAACCTCCACCATGACACATTTACCGATATGCGAAGATAGAGCCCGCAGGGCTTCATGACGTGTATTCATGACGGGCTTCGCTAACGCAGGGAGGAAACCAACTTTCCACAGAATGCCCCGGGGCAGCACCTCCACAGGTCGTGAAGCTACTGAGTTCACACGAAAACCACATCCACATCACAGAGGAGGGCACAGCCACTTTGATAATGCCACGATAGTTACACGCTGCCTCCCCCTCCAAATGACATTAAATAAAGCCTTGACCATTAAATAAAGCGTGTGACAGTGTGCAACTCCATTTTGAAACTGGACTGAACAATTGATTTCTGCCAGTGGAAGTGGCCAACAGTACACTTGTAGCCTATATTACACACCGGGTCAATTAAGTTCAATAGCTGATCTTTGACATTTTTGTGAACATATTATTAACATATTATATGTTAAAATATGCACCAATGTGAAAATGGGATTCCTTCTCGGCGTGGTAAGAAACAGAACAGACCATATTTGAATTTCAAATTCCTTTGAAATAATTCATATTTTACTTTGAATTTTTTTTTATTAATTATAAAAACATGGATCCGTTTAAACACAATGTATACAAAATCGTTATTAATGCTTGGTCAGACTATAGGCTATTTCAGTCAGCCTATTATAACTCTCAAAATTGAAATTATTGAAATGACCAAGATGATAAATATAAACTTGCTTATAGTAAATACTTTTGTTTATCTGCAAAAAAGGAAATGACAACTTTAGCTTTTCAGCACACTGCGGTTCCAAGGGCTTGCATTTTCCCACTTAAACAATAACAGGTTCCATCCTGACAAGTTTATGGAATCGGACTCACCAAGAACACAGAGGAAAATCTAATCAAATCCCAATGCATACATCATTCTGAATTTCTGTTATTAGCCCAGCCTAGATTATATTTCAGCAGATAATTCACTGAATGAATCATCTGTTGACAGATAACTTGCCAACACAAATTGTGTTGAATTTCTTTTTCTGAATGCCGGAATTATGCCAGGTCTGACTGATATTAGAAACACAGTGTTTAAATACATATAAATTGGAATCTGTTCATAATTACATTTCAAATAACAATTTTGGAAATTCTGTTCCCAAACATGCATGGATACGCACAATGAGGCTCAAATAAACAACAGCTGACTATTGTTGACCAAGCATTAGAGGTGGGACGATACTTGACTGAATAAAATGACTTGGCAAAATATGTACCTCCCATGATGGGACAATGAAGTAAAGTTTCAGGCTTGATCAGCCATACTTTGTGTAAACATTGTCCTGCCATTTGGCCTCTGGATTAAACAAGTAATCTTGTTCGATTCTACATCGTCTTCATCTCAATTTAATTTTAAACACTTGATATGTGGTCCAAGCCCACCTTCACTCATGCTATGTCCATATTCCTTGCGTTGCCTGCTTTTCCAGCTTCCATTACATTACATTACATTAAATTAATGTAATGGAAGCTGGAAAAGCCGTCTTATCCAGAGCGACGCACAGTTGATTAGACTAAGCAGGAGACAATCTTCCCCTGGAGCAATGCAGGGTTAAGAGCCTTGCTCAAGGGCTCAACAGCTGGGCGGATCTTATTGCGGTTAACACCGGGGATCGAACCATCGACCTTGAGGGTCCCAGTCATGTACCTTAGCCACTACGCTACAGGCTGCCCGCTTCCATTCTAAAACAGTCGACTTCAGCTTCCCCTATGTTCGCTGCGGTACGAGAGACAAATAGTGGACGGGTTTGCAATACAAAGCTTTCCATTTTCCAGTCATCATTTATGGGGTGAGCTGGGATTTTGATGTAGGACTGGTTGGCTCGGGAGGTCCAGCCATCGGTCAATAGCGAGATGTAGTTGACATGTAGTATCCTTTGTTCTCAACAACTGAAGACTGCCTTAGTCATATAAATGCCTATGCATTAGCAGATTTCCTTTACTTGTGTATTTCAAAACTTCAAAGAAGTTGCTAATTGTTGAAGGGAACTTGTTTGTCCTTATGTAGTTTTGCAAATTTGTGAATAATGAATTTGTCATTTTGCGATACATTTTTAAGCTCCACAATCCATATTGTCACGTTTTCGTAGTCTGACACCTGCATTATTTATTTGGCTGAGCATGTACTCTCTTTTTTGTGATTTATCATAAGAAGCCAACTCAAATCTGGTCTTAAGCTTTGTGCCTTAACATTGCAATCTGTTTTATAGTACAGCACCCTTCATAAATTCCAGAGGTGGCAAACCCGATTCCAGATTGGAAAATCAAAATGGCGGATTTCAGGAACAGGCCATGAGGAAGTCGTACCAGAACAGGGGGAAGCCCCAGCATTTGCATTCTGTAATGAGACCTTGTTACTGTTTGGTTCTGCACTATCCAGCATCTCAGTCGAAAGTCTATTCAGACTTGCTGAATATACAGTGCCCTCCATAACGTTTGGGACAAATACCCATTATGTCTTGATTTGCCTCTGATTTGGCACAATTTTAGATTTGGATGAAATGTAGAAATTACAGCAGTGTTTAAGGATAGTCCCCCCATTTCCGGACACCATAATGTTTGAGACACATGGCTTCACCGCTGTTTGTAAGTGCTCAGGTGTGTTTAATTGTCTCCTTAAATGCAGGTTTAAGACAGCTCTCAGCACCTAGTCTTTCCTCTAGTTTTTTCGATCACCTTTGGAAACTATTATTGTGGTCTATCAACAGGAGGACCAAAGTTGTGCCAATGAAAGTCATAGAAGCCATTATGAGACTGAGAAACAAGAATAAAACAGTTAGAGACACTGGCCAAACCTGAGGCTTAACTGTTTGGAACATAATTTAGAAGAAAGATATGCAGCCTATGAGGAGGTGACAGCTTTTTGTTTTGGTTTGCAAAAGAAAATGTTTGTGACCATTTTGTTATCTCTACATTTTAGTGGACCGGGCTGCATTGTGTTCATAAGCATGGAACATGAAGAGCCTGTTGTTTCTTCTTAATCAATCCCAGCAAAATGGCGCACATCTCAGTATACACAACCCTCATTATTGAGATTAGGAGAGCATTAAACGTGATCACAACTGAACTCTTCTTTCTCAAAATAAAACCCAGGAGGGAAGGCATTATTGGCATTATTATTCACAGGGAGGGAGGGGGGAAATCAGGACAGCATCATAGAGCAGCATAAAATATTTGCACGCTTTCGTTTATATTTTCAATTGCCTTATGTAATAAAGTATATCTATGCATTTCTATACCGTCTTACTTCTCCAATAAAGTGATAAGCATTTTATTATTCAATGACCACTTTAATGTTAATCTAAAAGTATGCCTAATTTTCTTTAGTCTAGGTAGGCTACTCAATTAAGCACCAAGTCATTAGTCAGCACATGGAATGTTGTATTTCTCACTTGTGTTGATTCAGTCCAGATTTAAATCCTTTATACAAACAAGCCTGGTTACTTGCAGGTCTGACTTCGGGTCAGGTTATCTGTGGGTCTGTTAAGGTTCAGGTTTGGCTATCTGTGGGTCTGTTAATGTTCGGGTCTGGCATCTGTGGTTCTGTTCAGGTTCGGGTTTGGTTATCTGTGGGTCTGTTAAGGTTTGGGTTTGGCTATCTGTGGGTCTGTTAAGGTTCAGGTTTGGCTATCTGTGGGTCTGTTAAGCTTTGGGTCTGGTTATATGTGCTGGCTTTGGGTAGGAAATCCACGGGAGCAAGTTTGGGTTGAATACAACTTTTTGGACCTGTGAAGACCATTATTCCATATGTAACAAGTTTAAAGAACTTTAAATGTGACAGACAGGCCGTGTTAAAGGACAAACTAGGAGGGGAAACAGAACATTCCTTGGGCTTCCTGAGGGGTTAATTCAAGACACAGGGTTCCTGAGTTACACTTCAATGTGTACTGTTGGGCTGCAAATCCCAGCACAAAGTATTGTTTCGGAGAGCTTTACTTAAATCATTCATTTATTTGAAGCATCCACATCTTTGTTGCAAATCCTAGAAAAAAGAAATCTACAAATCAGATGTTTGTTTTGCTTATTCAGCAAGGTTAAGCAACTCTTTGACTCACTCCAGCTGCAACCACTCTCCTTGGAGTCTATAGCCTCTTTTATCACACATTTGTGCCAATTTGTTCATTTAAGATGATTTATCTGCACCTCATACATAGTAGCAGCATTCCTGCATTATCCAACATGTGTATACGATGGCTACATACAAACAAAAACTGAAGTCAAGCAGCCCCAGTTCAAGACCGCGGTCTGATGGGGGGGGGGGGGTAGTATTGCAGGACGTAAACAGTTTGGCTTTAATATTTCTGCATTTTGAGAGAGAAGGAGCTGGGTGCATTTGGGGGGGGGGCAGAGCAAAAATGTCCCATGCCCCCCCAGGATATCAACATGACATTTATGTAGTTAAGGGGAGCATAGCAGATATGGCGGAGACCAGACAGAGGGGCAATAGCGTCAAAAGACATAGCCAGTTTTAAGACCCTGTTGTGCCTTTAAACCCACTATACTAAGATCCCTCCTTTTCAGCGCTCCCGCTTCGTTGTTCTGCGAATCTCCACAGGCAAGCAGAATTGGCACGCTGCCACGAAAAGGAGGGGTCTCGCCTGCGTTTACCAGTCAATCGCCTCTATTGACGGGGCCGTGAGCAGAGGTGCAGGGTCACACTTTGAACGAGAACTGAGTTTTCAGTCGCCACACACCACTACCGTCACGCAATAAAGAGATGGAGAAATGCTGGCGGTTTTATTTGTGTTTTTGTTGTTGATTAGCTTGTTACAGGGCACTGGCGAAAGGCTGGAGGGGCATGCTTGTTTATTGGCGCGGAAAAAGCGACGTAGAAAAAAAAATCAGGCCAAGATTTAAAATCTAAAGATATAGAAACCGCTGGCAATGGGGAAGTGTGCCTCCTTGACGTCTGACCTGTCGAATTGCGTCCACTGTACGGCATGTATCTGTGATTCACACCAAGAAGGGAGGTGACAGGGTGGGAAAATCCACAGACACACCAAATTTCTCACTCAGCGACTAAGCCTCTAATGCATCCTGCTCTGAATGTCACAGCTTATCAGAACAAAGGGCCAGCCATTTCATTAAATAAACAAACATAAATACAGAAAGGCCCCATAATGTTTGTTTATGTCCACACAACCTTGTATAAAACTAATTTGCCAATAAATTATTTTGGCATGTTGTATTTTAACGCTTCACAATATTGCGGATAGCAGGAGTAGTCTCAACATTATTTATATTACTGGGCTGTTATAAACACCGCGACTAAGTGGAAACAACGGACAATAATTGCGGAAAGGTTTAGTAAGCAGTTTGTTTATAACTGTTCGATGCAAGATTAATTTACTACAGTAACAAGCCAGTCCGAGAATCAGAGAACGTGTTGACTAACGGATAACAACCCTTATATTCCTATCAGATAGGGGCTGTAAAATAACTCGGACCAGAAAGTAATTTAGGATGAGTCTGCTAATGAGGATCAATACTCGTGCGATACGTGCGGCAATGAATGTAGCGGAATACGTATACCAGTGTTCATCAAGAGATATAGAGTACTACAAACGGCTGGAATAACTATTACAAAACCAGGCTACTCTGTATCGACAAACTGTCCCATTTTATAGTTGTGCTTAGTATGTAAACGTTCAGTTATAGTACGCTTGAAACGAACATACAAATACGCATAACACTAACTCACGTTACCTGCGGAAAAGGTATCTAACTCGCGATGTGCCACACTCAATAATTCGACTTACAGTTGGTTTGATTTTTGATCATACTATATATTTCCTTCCCGTCATTCCACAACTCCAGTATAACACGATCAAGACAATCTATGCGTGCGTAAGTTAGTCAGCTGGATGGAGACACTGTCATCAAAGGGAATCAGGTAGCCTCGTTTTGTTTATTAACCTGTCATGTCTTCAGTCTTCATGAACATCGACCAGTCGACGCGGAGCATACATGCATTGCATTTCATAGCTAGATATCAATGAGGAAATTTCTATAACGTCATATATATAACGTTTCTATAATGTCATATGCGAATTTATTAACCAGGCAGCTAACCTCTAAGGAAATGTGATTTAAGTAACGCAACGTTAGTGACTAATGTCAGCCAGCCAGCAAACGACTTGTAGTGGACTTACCGTTAACGTTAACCGATTTACTGGTTTAGACAGCTAGATTAGAAAATATTGTAATATTGCTTTTGATAAACCAGTATTTGAAGACAATCCGATATATATATATATATATATATATATATATATATAGCTACCATTAATAATATACCCAACTGCTAGCCAACAGTTCGCTAACATTAGCTCTAGATTAAGCTTGTTAGAAATGGGGATGCTATCTACAAAACAAGCTAGCGAAAATTATTTTCCTGTTTTAAACATTAACGTTAACGAATAAGAGCAAGTCAATAAACACTCGTTTTGTGATACAACCACTGTCGAAAGATAGCGTGGTTCTTAGCTCGCTAGCTTTACGTAGACAGCTGGGAGGCTATCCTGACTTGCCTTAGCACGACAAGCAATGACATTGTTATAGCTACAGCCACAGCATTTGGAAAGCTGATCATCGCGACCGTAACGTTAATTATCTCGCTAGCTGAACGTCTAGTTTAAGCTGGATCTTCCGTTATGCAGAACTTAGACACAAAACAGAACATTTAATCACTATCAAGCCTTCCAGCTGGCTAACATTAGCAAGATAGCAACGCTTTAGTTCTGTCACTCTTAACTAGCGGATTGTCAAAGAAATGGAAAAGTGTGAATACCTGGGACCTGTTGACTCCTCCTACCGGTCTCTTGGTTGGTGGAAGTTCAGCCCGGTATGTATGTTGTGGCGTGTTTGTTACTAAAGTTGTTGCTTTTTCTCCTCTGATTGAAGGGAGGACAGTAGGTAACCAAGTCTTTCCTCCGGCTGTTGAGCGGTGAGAGACGAGAGACGAGCTTATCTGGAAGCGGATAAGTTGATGTTGCGCTCGCGTACAGCAGCAGCCATTGCAGTCACGTGCTGTCTAAGTGAAACCCAACACCGAACGAGTAGAGGTTGCCATCCCCGCCCACTTTCCTTATCCGCTGTGCCAATCTTCTGAAAGGAGTCTCCCGTTAACTCCACATGTGCACTGTTTTCCTCCCGATTGATGCGAGGCACCACCAGCCTGTCACAAGCCGGTCTATCGTTGATTGGATGCCACGAAAGACGTGAAATTAACTAAAGTCACTCTGGTAAAAACGGTTTCTGCTATGAATACAGAAACATTTTATATGCAACTGTCAATCATTGGAATTAAAAGGTATTTTACAGGCTGATTACATTTGCAACTTAATGACCCCAATTTTTTATAGGTTGAATATTTCCTACCATTCAGTAGTGCAGAAATGTATAATTAATGAATATGTTGTTGTAAAACAGATAGCAATACAATGGCACAGTAGTAATTATGTTGGTAATCATACGCTACCTGATGTTAATTGAGGATGACAGGCCGCCCTCATTGTCAACTAAATTATAGTGGTATTCAATGTCATAAATAGAGGTCCTCCCTCATTTCTGGCCCTATGCCATTTGTAATAATAATTTGAATATGGTGTAAAGAGAGTTAACATATTTAAAAGAGGGGAATGCATTTTGGAGAGCTGCGATTGAGGAATATTTTCAGCCTGCCACCTGTGAAAGAAGTTTGCCATAATAAGTAAAATATGACGTGCGAAACCAAACACTTTAGCTACTTGTCATGCTGGAGTCAGCACATGCAGGCCTACCATTTGCCCAACATATGGAAATAAATGAAAAGTGCATGTATTGGAAGGGAACGCTACCATAAGGATATAGTTTGTACTGTACTGTAATCTCCTCCTATTGTCCAGCATTCATACAAACACTCCAGAACAGCAGAACGGCCTAATACTTTATTTGTCAATATGCACTTTCCTTAAAATTCTCTACTACAGCCTTACTAAGTGAAATAGTTTGTTCAGAGTAGGTAAAGACCAACTTATTTCAAGATGGTTCAGGAAAGTTTAATGACTTACAAACATGGCAGTACATACGGCTAATTGATTAATGCACAAGGGGGATGACATTCACAGAGTTTTGTGAGTGGCAATCTGGACATTATACAGACATCCTTAAGGTACTTATAATTAGGCTTAAAGCCTGTACCATTGTGTAAAATCTATGTCAATTACTGTGAATTTTAAAATAAATGTATTTCAAAAGGATCTTCGTCAATATGCATGACAAAAAATCATATGATTGTTCATTTTTCTTTGTGACATGTTTTGTTGAACATTCTAAGGGATGTGTTAGAGGCTTTTCAGCTCAAGATTCAGGTACTTCTCATTATAGGGCATTTACATTCAATCACATACAGCAGGATTTGAGAGATCACATGAGCCGAGACCTCCTTGGGTCAAACGCAAGACCACAGCAGGCTCGTCCATTTTTCTGTAATTTACAACCAAGGGTGACCTGGCTTAGAAGAAAAGTGGAATCTCATTTTATGATCTATCTGAGTGGAGCTGGTCCATTACTCACTTAGAAAAGCTTTTGTTCATTTCTTCTGCCTGCGAAGAATTTGCGGAGGTCGACTTCCTATTAAAGCGGACTGAGACTCCTGTGTGTTTCCCCAAGGACGTCCCAGTGCCAGCCTTTACGGGCCCGGCCCTCATTCAGGCTTGTCCTTTCTGGTCTCATAGTATCACCATAAACAGAAGACTGTCATGATGGCTGCTGTGTGACTAGCATGAGGATACAGTAGTAGATATGCTCAGCGACCACCCTGGCCCACTCCAGAGGCTGCCTGCTCCCTCCCTACCCACTCCGCCACGTTAATTGCGGTTGCTGTTTATTGGAAACAGGCGCGCTGCGATTGCGTCCGCATGCTAGCCTGGCAGCCCTCGCCACCTCCACCGCAGCTGCCATGCAGATGAAGTTCAGGATATCAGAGCGCTGTTGCTTGTCTTATTCAGGGGTGTCAGGGGTGGGGTTAGAGGAAGGGTTCGGTGGGATAGAGAGAGAACAATGCAGGTGTGCCATAGGCCTCAGAAGTCGTGTCGTCATTCCGTTCGGAAGTATCTATGGTTCGTTAGCGTGGTCCGTTAGTTTTTAAAAATCCTTTTAAATAAATGATGATATTTGGACGTTTGTTTGTATGTGGAAAAATAATGCTTTCATACATTTTTTCAAAAAAATCTGTCAATTTAAATAACACATTTCTACGGCTAAGTTGTTAGCAACTGGTTGCATAATAACAACATCACGCACAGTGCTGTATCTGCCTGTATTTTCAGTTACCATTTACGCATATTGCTGATGGCTATTACTCATTCATGTAATAAATTATACGTTAATTTACTTAATACAGTTGTATATATCACTGAGTCTTTATTCTTGTCATAGTTGGTGTTGGTAATGTTCCTAAAGGTACAATAGGTAAGATTTTTGTGTTAAAACATTATTACAAGACCAAAATCCCTTCCTATCATTGCAAAAGGCTCTGCCTGTGTTTATAGTCCTTAAATTTAGCTTTCAAAGCGTACATTTGCCACACCATGTCACTCTGTATCAAAACATTGTACAGCTGTACAACAATTCAAGTTCATTGGTTGAAAATTTGTTCTAACTGCTGCAGCCAATGGCGTAAGGGGCTTATTCAGATTGTTTGTGTAGCTGCCCAAATTGCACTCCAGACAAGTGATCACTGAACTCTGTATACTATTGCTTATTATCCAAGTGAAGACTACATACCTAGTCAGAGAACAATACCAGTTTGTTATCAGTAGCAACAAGCGAATTAGCTATAGTTAGCTTGACGAATTTACGAATATCTCCCTTACGATAAAATATAGGCAATATGAACATAGTAGCGATTGCACAAGCATTGTGCTTCAGGTGGATATTTGTAAATTTGGGAAGCTAACTAGTAATCGCTAATTTGCTTATTGTTACTGATAGTGAACTGGTATTGTTTTCTAACTAGATAAGCAATAGTATACACAGTTTCAGTGATCACTTGTCTGGAGTGCAATTTGGGCAGCTACACATTCCTTTTGTCTCTTTACATGTTCAATCATCTGTGTTTAGCTTTATTGCGCTTAAACTGTAAGTTGCAGTTCCATCATTTGTGGTAGACTATCATATTTTAGTTATATAGGCAGCTACTTACGTAGCCAAATTACTTGCTTGCTCACAATATAGTTGGTTCGCTAAAGTGAAGCCAAAAGACAAAAAATATAAATAGTGTTGTGTAGCAGACCAAAGTCAAGATTTCATTAAGTCACCTGTTCGGTGAACATTTTCTTTCTAGAACACTATGAAAAGATGGCTGGCTCTGTTGCGTTTGTCACTGTCAGCTTTCCAAAACAGTGCACAAGAACACTGAACTGTATAATAATTATTTATATTACGCGTTATATTCATAGACTGTGGGAAGCTTAAACAGTGTTGTGGTCTGAGGTTGTTTGTTGTTGCAATTCCTCTCTTGACCGCTAGGAGTTCAAAATTACCTATTGTACCTTTAAGTTAGTTCGAGTTGTTTTTTTAAAGTTATTTGCTAGCTAACATTAGCATTGACTAGCCTGGGTTAGCTGTGACGCATAAAACGTGCTGTGGTGTTAGCTTTTGGCTAGTGTTGCTTAAGAGAGAAATGAGTCCGGATAAAAACGTCCAAATATTAAAGGTCATCTTAAATCCCAGACTGTGACAGTTATGTGAAATGGCCATTCATTTTTCCCATCGAGAAGTTGCACTTTGATCCGGAAATCCATGTATGGGTTTTTCTGTGGGCTAGGTCAGACTTGCAAGGCCTATTTGGGTAGGAAAGAGTGGAGTTGTGGGTTTTGTTTTTTGATTTTTTGCTGCCCAGGCACTGGGAGGTGTAGCTCCTCGCTGCCTTAAGTGCAAGCACAGATGCCTCCGCCATCTGCCGGCGCCATGGCTGATCTTATTGGCAGCAGTACCTCTGTGCTTCCTCAACACATCTCGCGCTCTCGTAGGAGGTCCCCGAGCGCCCACACAGCTGCATCCTGAACATCCAGTCATGTTGACACTATGAAGTAAGGACCTCATATCTTAATACACTTCCTCTTCCAGGCACCAACTGCAAGACACACCAGAGGAGTGGGGAATTGAAGTGAAATAGCCTGTGTAGTGCCCAATACCCAATGGCTCTGGAGCTCCATTACTTACGTTTCATATAAAAAAAAATATATATATATATATATTTTGTTTGAGTCTTTCTTCTGGCTGATATAGTAAGAAGAGATGGACTACGGTGAAAGCTGTGGGCTCAGGTTCGTGCGCATGGCCTCACTTGTGTTCACTCCGTCTCATAAAGCCATTCCCTCCAAATGGTGGGGATGAGTTATTTCTGGTTTCACTCACCAGAGAGAGGCTAATTCTGCATGTTGTAAAAGGCCTCCTTTTTTAGCGCAGGGAACAGAGTCTTTTTTACGAGGCATGGCAATGAGCGTGCTTCGAAAATGCGCTGGGGCTATCTTCATCCAGGAATCTTGCCCATAAACCGAACAGGCTCTTCAGTCAACAAATATGAGGACCCCAGTGTCACAGACTCTGTATTTTAGGTAAGTATAAGCACAGACAGGACAAACAATCTGGACTTGGGTTGCAGACAGGTGGAAGTCTCTAGTTCCACTAGTTTCATTATTACTGACACCTGGCTGGCCTCGGCAGGTGCCTTGTCCCGCTTTGCAACCTCCAGTAAATTCCGGGGACCAGTTCGTCCTGGGGCTCTGCTCTTGGGCTATTTCCAGGGTAATGTTAGCCCACCTGATCAACACCCTGTCCCGAATGTAGGCCACGTGTCACTCCCACACAGCCGCAGCCACAACCCCTCTCAAGAGAAACATGTTTGGCTTCTTCCTGTTTCGCCGGACAAGTATGGTTGCTGGCGCGGTCAGCAGGTCAGGGGGCCGGCGACCCTCATCCTTCACCCTGAAAGGCACGGGGCCTCTGAAGACCACGGGAGGGCTCACCCCACAAAAACGTCTGAGCGAGCTGCAGTTTCTCATGGTGTGACTTGCCAAGGGTCTACAGCCAAAGGGACCTAGAACCATGCTCATCACTAATAACCTAAACCACTTATTTCAGTGTGCGGCAGCCAAACCCTCTATACCACCAGTTCTCTTCAGCTGCTCGCCTTCTGAAGTGTAGCCAAGTGGGGAAGTTGCTATGTTACCAGGCGGTCACTGATTCATATAGTCTGGGCTGGTTTGTTCTGTACTGTACTCTCCTTCTGAAGGCGTGGTTTTTTCCCCAGTTATCACAACAGTTTGCGCGTCCATTGCATCTATTGCCCAATGCATACATGTTTTTGTGTGCAATGAAAGAAAAGACTCGTTTCACATACGCCGCTCCACTCTACATTAAAGCCCAGAAATACAGCAGTGAAGGAAGGCGGGGACCGATTTTTATCAGGAGCTGAAAATGGCTTCACCTCTGAGGATCTGTTTCTGAGCTGGAAAACAACTCAAAGAAAAGCATGCTCACGAATCTTTACTGCATGTTCAAATAACTCCCCCACACATGCACGCATGCTCACGTGCACATACATGTGTGTGCGCACACGCATACACACACACAGGGAGGGACACCCACCCTTGGACAAAAAAAAAAACTATTATACAGTTTAATTTTCTTTACTACTAAAAAAAAGCAACCATTTTTCAAGCCCCTGACAGGCTGGCCGTTTCGCTGGATTTAGTCTATCTGAAAACATATGGTAAGCCTTGTGGAATGTTTGAAATGATTCCCAGATGTAGGCTGCAGACGGATTTAACCCCTTGTCTCCCGAGGGGCGGGCGGTTGGGGGGGTGGGGGGTGGGGGGAGAGAGGTGGCTAGGACTGTGCAGACAGGCTGGGAGAGATTGGAGCAGAACTCCAAAGCCATCCCTGACAACCGCTGTCACTTTTACTTCACTGCGGTTCACTGGAGCGAGAGCATGGGAGGTAAGAGGAAAAATCCAACAAGGTTGGGCTGTATCTCCAGCACTTTGCACAAGCATAAGGAATAGAGAAATGTTGCTTCTTTCCACACCAGAGGACACACAAATATACAATGTAGCCATGCTCTAAAGAAATACCCTTGGGAGGCTTAGTTAGTTAAAAAAATATTTTCCAAGTTTTATTTCGGACATATTGACATTTCAGAAACAGTAAAAGCAGAAACCTGATTTTATTTATATGGGGGTTTCCTGTGATTTTATTGTAATATGAACATAAGATAAATAAACATAAATAATATCTAATGAAGCAATCAAATTTAATATCCCTGAAATACAAATGCTGCTTCTTGTTATTTCCTGCTTCTTACTTATTTGTTTATGGAAGAGCAGGTAGGTTTACCTAATGCTGTAAAAGAGGGTAATATACTGTACTTTTAAATTAAGTGAATTATTTGTTCTAATGTACAAACCGACCACCTGGAGTAACCCATAACAGCAATTTGTGGTTCATGACTAATGGATTATTGTTGTTATCACAGTGATAAAGAGGGCGGCATGATTCAGTGGACTAAGAACAGCTGTAAGCTGACTGCACTGTGGTGGAGAAAGTGAGCTGATAGCACTGTGCTGAGAGCAACAAACTCAATTGACCCCATTTCCATTCTCTCTCTCACTCTCTCTCTCTGTGTCTCTCTCTCTGTCACTCTCTCACTCTCTCTCTCGCTCGCTTTCACTCTCTCTCTCTGTCTCTCTCTTTCTCTCTTTCTCGGTCTCTGTCTCTCTCTCTGTCGCTCTCTCTCTCTCTCTCACTCTCACTCTTTCACTCTCTCTCACTCTCTCTCACTCTCTCTCTTGTCTCTTGCTCGGCCATATAAAGTGGGAGTCCAGGAGGTCTGTGCGCCTGCCAGCCGGCGCTCTGAAATGAAGCCCATTACGCAAGATAATAACAGAAAGAAAGAAATATAGAAAAAGGAGGAGAAAAAAGCCCATAGTGGACAAGCGCAACAGCTGAGAACTGAGCTGGCCAGCAGGGAGATTGGGGGCGGGGGGTGGAGGGTGGAGGGGGAGGTATGGTCGGGTGGGTGCTTGTGACAAGGCACTCCCACCCTGAGATACATATAGTCCACAACTGCCCTGGCTTGTCCATCCCACCCAGACTCACTCAAAACAGAGTAAAACAGCTGGCTATTATATATGTAGCGCAGCCAGAGAAAGAACCAGAGCAAGCCTTTTTTTAAAGAGACAGTGTTCGTAATGTGAGGCAGGCTTTCACTCGTGTTCAGAGGGAAAAGGAGACGGCACAGACATTGTTGGGGTTAAACGCTCGGAAGAGATCCCATTGTGTGTGTTTCATTTTCGCCTCTGTCCACTCCAGTGGACGGCCGGGTCGTGTTTCAGATCACATTCCCCCGTTCATTTCTCCTCCCGTGTGTCTCGAATAGAGAGCCGCAAGTGAGCATGTGCATTTTCTTTTCCAGGTGGGTGTGGTGGACAAAGCAGTTGACTTGAAGAGTGAGGGGGGGGGCTACAGGCTGTTGGCTGGAAGGACAGACAGGAGAGGTGGATTCTGGGAGACAGAAATAGTGGAGAAAAGGGAAAAAAGGCCCCACCAAAGCCTCTCCAGACCACAGGTTATGAACCGCCGTGTATTTCGATGGGAAACTGGTCCCCCTCACACAGCTCTTCGGGCCTTCGATGATTGATAATTGTGCGCCGTCGTTCACGTGGTGAAGGTCTCCCATTAGAATGGAGACGCAAGTGCCGATGACAGAGATGACAGGCCGGGTATAGTCGAGCGGAGGGGGGTGTTGACAGAAGAGGAGCAAGGATGAATTATTCAGCACACACTACCTGGCACAGCTTTTCGGCATCTGTCAACACCTCAACGGAGAGAATGCGCCCTTCCCGAAACATGGCTGAAACATCGTCGCAGTGTGGGCATGTTCGCTGAGCCCCGCAAACAACATCGAAACGACATCCATACGAGCCGGGTCTCTCTCAACCTGGAATGTGTCGTCAGCGCCAGCCTTAGCTGACCGCTGCCCTGACTTCGTATGCTGCGCGGACCTGGGTCGAACAAGTAGTAGTTGGATTCAAATACCTGTCTACACTTTACTGAGCTCGTCTGTTGCATTGGAACCTATGTAATACTCTCAAAAAAGTGCAAACCCCGCCTTCGGGTCCTCTTGGTTGGTCAATTCCACCAGGCAAGATTAATCGAGCACAGAAAAGCGTTTTAATCCAAAACAATTAAATGCATTTGACCCAGGTCTGGTCCTGTGTGATAGAGAAGCTGACACCCGTGAAGAGGACAGGCTTTGAGTGTGGGTCACACTCTCAGCCTCGACCCCCCCGGCACTTCCAACTGCTGGTGCGGACCCCCACTCTTAATCCCTGCCCCTTGTCTCGCCGTACCTTTCCTCACAATCTGGAGAGAGCGGCGCTTTAATTAGACGGCTCCTGCAAATAATGGCACATTAATGACATTTCTGCAGGGGGCAATGAGCTGGAACAACAGACGCGAGGCTAAATCACAAATCAATTTTAACAAATCTAATTAATGCTTAATTAGCCTCCAGGGTGTCGCCGAGGGGGAAGGGGGGAGGCGGGACTGAGGAGGCTCGGAGGGGAGAAGATTTCATTGAACGTGATGAGGAGCGGCCTGCGAAAAAAAAAAGAGAGGAAGAGACGAATAAGGAACCTTGTCAAACGCCTGGGAGGAAGACACCCCCGAAATGAATCAGAAATCAGAAATCCGGAGCTGTTGCCTGGGATCGAAGTGGCACATGCATTCCCACAGGCCTGCAGTTAAAGCCTGCCCACTGAGTGGGAGTGTGAGAACCACACAGCCTGGCCTAGCAGAAGTGCTAATTCCCTATAAAAACAGCAGCATGTATGGTTACGCGCAGCAACATTCTGGTGTTAAAACGAGGGAGGAAACACAAACGCGGAAACCACAGGGAGGCTACGACAAGCCGGGCCCGGCCAGGGTGGCTGAACGCCAGTTCACACAAACACGTGCTCCTGTGCCAATAAATAAGCTTCATAAACTGCAATTAAAACTGCGGGCACTAATTTAGTGGAAATGGCAGCCTGTAAAAGCGAGGAGTGTGAGAGAGGAGGCGGAGGAGAGGTGCGCAGAGGGTGCTGAGAGAGTCTCGGTAATTGGGTCGACTCCGCTGTCTTCCCATGCTGCGCTGTATTTCTCTCCTGCTTTTTTCTGCCTTTCCCCTTCTTCCCTGTCATACTTTTCCCAACCACACCCTTTTCACACACTGACACATATACATGCAAACACACACAATTACACACACACATATACAGTGAGCTCCACAAAAAAGTGTTGTAAACTAAAAAAGAATAGTTATTGATATAAGCTTTATTTTCCAACATGCATAAAGTAGTGTGCTTCATTAATGATTAAATGCAATGACACAAAGTCTTACGTTTTTATCCAAAAACAAGTTCCACAATTATTGCCACCCCTGGTTTAATAGTTTGTGCAAACACCCCTGGCAGAGATGACAGCCATGAGTCTTTTCCTATAATTAGGTTAGCCCAGACTTTCATAACATATTTCGAGGGATTTCTGACCATTCCTCCATGTCAAACTTTTCAGAGTCATTGATATTCTTGGGATATCCCCCTCTTCAGTTCAGACCACAGGGGTTTTGGGGCCATTGTCCTGTTGGACAATCTCCCTACGACCAAGACTCAGCTTCCTAGCAGAGGCAACCAGATTTTCTGCCGAGATTTCCTGGTACTTGAATCCATTGTGCCATTGATCTTAAATGGGGAATATGGACTTGCATCATCCTCCATATGTTTTACGCCTTTTTATTATTGCCCTTACAGTGCCGTGACACACCCCTGAGAGGACAGACGAGCTGAAGATATTGAGATATGGAAATTCCGGCTTGCACCGGCGTTTTATTTAGTAATGTGGAGCAGGGAAGGGAGAGAGAGCGAGAGCGACTCCAAAAATAAACAAAAAGTCTTTGCCCTTCACCCTCACGGGATCCAGGTAAAAACAACAAACTAAAATAATAAAGGCAAAGTAAACCAAACCCCAAACGGTAGCTTTTCTTTTTGTTTTTCAGCTCGGTCTGCACGAACAACTCTCTCTTGTATGGCGACGTGACTGTTCTCCGGTCTAAGCCACCTACTGTCGAAAGAAGCACACATTTTAAAAGCTTGGATGGATTGGTAATGTAGTCCACGTGCCTATTTAAACAGTGGTCGTCAGACTGCCCTGCTTCCTTCCCGCAAACCGTGCCCTTGCCACAGTATTTTTAACCGAATATGTTAAAAATATTTTGTAAATAATAATACTAATACATTATTGAAATACAATTAAATGGCACAAAAAGTACAATCAAAGAATAAACAGAGACATTAAATGAAAAATTAAGAGCAGTTTTAAAAAGGTGAGCTTTTAGGGATTTTTAAAAAATGGACAGAGAGGAAGAGTCACAGATGGATTGGGGAGAGAGTTCCAGAGGGAAGGGGCAGCGAGGGGGACAGCAGGTTGGCATCAGCTGAAGGTTGCGGGTTGTGTGGTGGTGGGGGAGGCCAGTAAGGCAGGAGGGAGCCTGGTTATGAAGAGCCTTGTAGGTGGTGAGTAGAAGTTTGAATTGAATCTGTTGTGGTACCGGGAGTCAGTGGAGGGATATAAGGACAGGAGTGAAGTTTAGGAGGTGCCATATAGAATAGATCAGGGTTTCAGCAGCAGAGAAGGAGAGGAATGGGCAGAGACGGGGAATGTTTTTGAGGTTTCTGTTGTGTACCCATTACCAGATTTGATTTTGGCCAATTACCATGCGTGTCTTCTAAATTGACAGTTGTTTGGCTTTTCCCATGCTGATGGTTGAGAAAGGGATTTTGCACCTCATGTTCATATAGAAAAATATAGTTATTTTCAACTGAGATGAACTTAATTAAGTAAAATTGTATTAAGTTACGCCTCACAGCAAGGAGGTCCTGGGTTCGAATCCCCGTCGGCCGGGGCCTCTCTGTGCGGAGTTTGCATGTTCTCCCCGTGTCTGCGTGGGTTTCCTCCGGGTACTCCGGTTTCCTCCCACAGTCCAAAGACATGCACGTTAGGCTGATTGGAGAGTCTAAATTGCCCGTAGGTATGAGTGTGTGAGTGAATGGTGTGTGTGCCCTGCGATGGACTGGCGACCTGTCCAGGGTGTATTCCTGCCTTTCGCCCAATGTATGCTGGGATAGGCTCCAGCCCCCCTGCGACCCTGATCAGGATAAGCGGGTTCAGATAATGGATGGATGGATGGATGTATTAAGTTAATTGTATTTCACTTTGTTTGATTATATTTACAATTGTTATGGATGCCAATAAATTTGTATGTGGTTTTCATAAAAAATGAGATTACTAAATAAAAACCATCGAAACATGAGAGTAAATGTATTGAAATAAAAGTATATAGTTTTACCATATGTTTGAACGTAAAATATAGATCATTATCCATGTTGTAGCCTTTTTTCACAATTTTTATTAAGGGTGCCAATAATTCTGGAGCCCACTGTTCATACGTTAGACACACACATCCACACACTCACAGGCACACACTCTCACATACACACACACATACAGTATATACACACACATGCATACACACATACATATACAGTGCACAGATATACTCACGTTCATACATGCACGTTTGTGCACATACACACCTATAAACATGTAAACACAGACACACACACATACACACAGATATATACACACATACACTTACTAGCACATGCACATATACCTGTACACACTGTATACATACACACATGCAGTACATACACATAAACACTCACATACACACACATAAACACATACACATTTACCTACATACAGTACACACACACACTTACACGCAGACCCATGCATGCCATACATACACATGTACACACAAATACAGTCAGATAAACACAGACATATGCAGTACACATGTGCACACACATATACAGGGACACACGCATGGTTATGCACACATACACACCTGTACATACAAATGAAGACTCACACATACATACATACATACATAAACGCACACAGACACAAATGCATGCAAACACACATGAGACTTGCATATCATTAGTATCCCCTTCTGTCCTAGAGTACATTCAACACTGCACTCATCACACCCTACTACCACACATCCAAACACACCCTTCTACCACACATCCCAACACACCCTACTACCACACATCCCAACACACCCTACTACCACACATCCCAACATACCCTACTACCACACATCCAACACACCCTACTACCACACATCCAACACACCCTACTACCACACATCCCAACACACCCTACTACCACACATCCAACACACCCTACTACCACACATCCCATCACACCCTACTACCACACATCCCAACACACCCTACTACCACACATCCCAACATACCCTACTACCACACATCCAACACACCCTACTACCACACATCCCAACACACCCTACTACCACACATCCAACACACCCTACTACCACACATCCAACACACCCTACTACCACACATCCCAACACACCCTACTACCACACATCCCAACACACCCTACTACCACACATCCAACACACCCTACTACCACACATCCCATCACACCCTACTACCACACATCCCAACACACTCTCCTGCCTCACATCCCCACATTTTGCACATTCAGACCACCAAACAAAGCCTATCTCACACTCAAAGACACTCTACGCTGTGTCACATCCCCACAAACTGTATTGACTCACACCCCACCATCTTACATGTCTTTCCTGGCCTGGACACTTACTGTGTCCACAGATGCAAAACATGCCCTTTTAGGGACAAATTCAGCAGGGCTAATTTATGTTGGCCTTTGTAATTGCGTATTGATCTCAGTAACATGTAGCGAGGGTAAGGGGGAGGTGAGAGAAACAGAATTGATGGATATCAAAGGCCCTCCAGTGCCTCCTGGAGGAGGAGCAGGGATCGGGACTCCTCTGTCACCACCAGGCCGGCATCACATGACACAAAACCATTATTTACAGTGTACTGTATGTTAACCAAACGATAGCCCAGACTGCCACTGTAAACATTTCAGATGTGTGTCAGGACAATGACATCCATTAATATATTGAATATCAAGGGGAATGTCTTTTTCAGTCACCATCCCGATGTGTATTCAGTCAAATGAAAGACCAAAAAACGGACGCGCTCGGCATTATTTACATTCCGACTAACAAACGCAGGATTGAATTAAAAGCAGCCTTTCTGCGGAAGTGTGACAGGTGGAGGTTGTTTTAACCTTGATCTGGCGCTTAATCTCGATGCTGTATCAGTGTTTCCTGTATTTCGCCCTCTCTCCCTTGAACTGAAATAACCCTGCTCTCTGGCAGCTTTCCTAGCTCGTGTCTACCACCAGAGCGCTGGAAAGCATACTGTGTCCAAACAGCAATTTGTTATTTAAAATACAAGTGTTTCCCAGGCGTCGGACCCAAAGATCATTCCACAGCAGTCGGCGTGACTTTTGAGTTCACAGCCTCGCAGCCTGTAAAGGCCCTCAGGGAGCTGTGTGTGTCCGCCGAAATATTTACGACGGGAATAGCAATAGCTTATCGGGGACGTTAAGTTTTCACATGATTCGTAAGCGACCTTCACCTCAAACAGATTTACGGAAATGTGAATATTAAAGTAATATTACCCTTTTTTTTACTTCAGAAACCAAAACAGGAAGGAGATTGGATTGTAACCTCAGGTAACACCATAGTCAGATGGTCCTCGCCCTAATCCTTAATTAATTGATCATTGACTCGGTTCCTGTGAAGAACAGTATGAACCTGGGATTGGGGATAATTTAGAAGCGGTGATAGAAGCTGTTGGCCGTGCGCGATGAGCACCCCCTCTGGCGCTCTGCCTGTTTCACGCTGCCGTGGGCAGGGGTACGAGAATGTCCTAATCCCTCCCCCGGAGTCACATTTCTCCAGATCATGAGGACGGCAGATGGCAGGGCAGAATTGAGAGCACTCGGAGGAGAAGAGCCATTCCGATCCAGTGCACACTCAGTGTGTGTGCGCGCGCGCGCGTGTGTCTGTGCATGCAATGGGCTATGAAAATAGAGAGAGAGAGAGAGAGAGAGAGAGAGTGTGAGAATGTGTGTGTGTGTGTGTGTGTGTGTGAGAGAGAGAGAAAGAGCAACGTGCTTCAAAGATTTGAGCCACAAATAGTGGGAGAGACAGATTTTGTGTGTGTGTGTGTGTGTGTGTGTGTGTGCTTGTATCTAGGCATGCAATGTGCCACGAAATTAAAGAGAAAGAGTTTGTGTGTGTGTGTGTGTGTGTATGTGTGTGTGTGTGCAACATGCAACAAAAATAGTGGGATTGACAGAGATTTTGTGTGTATGTGTGTGTGTGCAACGTGCTGCAAAAATGGTTGAAGAGAGACAGGTAGAGAGATTTTATGTGTGTGTGGGTGTGCAACAGGCTAAAGAAATAGTGGAAGAGACAGAGAGTTTGTGTGTGTGTGCGTGTGTGTATGTGTGTGTGTGTGTGTGTGTTTGTCCGTGCATGCAATGTGCTACGAAAATAGAGGGAGAGAGACAAGAAAGTGTGTGTGTAATGTGCTACAAAAATAGTGGGAGAGACAGAGATTGTGTGTGTGTGTGTTTCTGTGTGTGTGTTCATACTGTATGTGTTCATATGTACAGTGGGCTCCAGAATTATTGGTACATGTGATAAATATGCACAAAAATTAAACTAAAAAATAATAGTTTTATTTTTCAACATGTCAAACAAAATGTTTTTTTTCCACAATTGGCACCCAATGGTTTAATACTTTGTGTAAACACCCCTGGCAAAAATGACAGCCAGTCCTTTCCTATAATTTGTGATAAGGTTACACATTTGAGAAGGGATTTGTTATCATTGTTTGGATTTGGAGGGATTTGTTATCATTCCTCCATGCAGAACATTTCAGTCATTGATATCCTTGGGATACCCCCCTCTTCAGTTCAGACCACAGGTTTTTCATGGGATTTAATTCTGGAGATTGAGATGGCCACTGCAGAACATGGTTGTTGTTTTTACTTAACCATTTCTGTGTGGATTGTGATGTATGTTTGGAGTCATTATACTGCTGCTCAATCACCAATGGCCAAGTCTCACCTTCCTGGCAGAAGCAACCAGATTTTCTGCAAAGATTTCCTGGTGCTTTGTTGAATTCATTGAACCAGTGATCTTAAATAGTGACCCTGGACCACTGGCATCAAAACATCTCCAAAATATCAATGACCCACTGCCATATTTGACAGTAGGTAGCTTGTCCTTGCATGCATTCCATTCCATTTTGCCGCCAAACATGTCGATGGTGTGTATGGCCAAAATATAAAATATTTATCTCATCATCACTAACTTCCAGTCATAATTCCAATGAGGTTTGGCAAACTCAAGATGTTTGGTTTTGTTTATTTGTCTCAGTAAGGACACCCTTCCAAAGAGTTTGTTGGCATGGAGATGCCCTTTTATGTTTTTTTAGACTTGGTGACCTCAAGACACCAATCTCCGCAATTCTTAAGGCCTGCCTCACCATCTCCCTTACCGTCCGTAGGCCTGCCTCACCATCTCCCTTACCGTCCGTAGGCCTGCCTCACCATCTCCCTTACCGTCCGTAGGCCTGCCTCACCATCTCCCTTACCGTCCGTAGGCCTGCCTCACCATCTCCCTTACCGTCGGTAGGCCTGCCTCACCATCTCCCTTACCATCGGTAGGCCTGCCTCACCATCTCCCTTACCGTCGGTAGGTCTGCCTCACCATCTCCCTTACCGTCCGTGGGGATAATATGCACTTCCGTCCTCTTCCTGTCAAGTTTGCAACCATTCCATATGTTTTATGCCTTTTTATTATTGCCCTTACAGTGCTAAGTGTATGTTTAGCCTTGTATATGTTTTTTTATTTCTTCTGAATTGACAGTTCTTTGGATTTTCCTAGGCTGATGGTTTCATTTTTGTACTCTAGTGAAACAGGAAGTGATAGGATGACACAGTATAGTTCCTTTAGACTGAGACAAAATAAAGTAAAATTGTTTCAATTTTTTTAACAAACTTTCACTTTTTATTTACAATAATTGTTAGGGTTGCCAATAACTTTGGTTTTCAGAAAAAATTAGATTACTAAATAAAAAAGATTGAAACATGAGAGTATGTATTTTATTGAAATAAAAGTATATCATTTTCTCATGCATTTGAATATAAAATATAGATCATTATCCATGTTGTACATTATATGCAGCCTTTTCTCTCCATTTTTATTAAGGGGCCAATCATCGCGTGCGTGTGTGTGTGTGTGTGAAAAAGAGAGTGGCAATTAATATATTAAAGATATGTTCTGGTCAGGCTTATTTTTAGTGGGGTTGAACACACTGGGCCATTTAGAACAAATGAGACATTGTATGGGGCTTAATCAATGAAAACATGCATATATGCATATACTGCAAGACTGTTTTGAAATATGCATTATACATATGCATTTATTATACATTCGCAAATTGTGCACGTGCACGGTAATCATCGTGGCCTTATATTGCTTATGCCACCATAATAATATAAATGTACCCACATCAGTTCATCTCTGTGGTTGTATGTAGCCTCCGGTGTCTCCCTAGGCAGTCGTTCTATTGTGGGATAGACTCTGTGTGGGCTGAGAACTGCAGGGCTGAATCCCAATCTGTCTGGCTCATGGCAGTCAGCTGATCGGGTGGCTGGGGTCCAGGGCCTTCTGCATATGCAGGGAGCAGAATCACAAGGCTAACAGGTGCGTCTAATCCGAAACCGGACCGCCGGTGGCAGCCAGAGAAATCAGAGGCAGGAAGCAGCGAGAAGGTTCGCGCTCCCCCCCGCCCGAATGCACGGTGGACAGGGTGACTGATGGGACAGAAGCACGGACAATGGCGGCTGTTTTCACAGGTTACAATGGCAGCCAGCTGCGCCGGACGGCTGGAGATTAAGGTCAGAGCGCCCTGGTTGGATTAGCGCCACTGTCGGCACGAAGTGAATGGGCTGGCGGACAGGCCAGACGCGCGCGGCGGGGAGGGGCAGGACAGATGCAGGCCGGGGGCCGAGCAGAAAAAGGTGGCTGCTAACACCACACTCATAAAACGTGGGGAGGAGTTCTCCAACACCGTCTCACGAGATGCTGCAGTGTGCAGAGCGGAGGGCGGTTGTCGTCTGGATTCCGTTGGAGGCGGCCAAGCCGCAAGCGGTAGAGAGTAAACATCGTTTAGCTTTCCTGCCATTCAGGAAATTGGACTTCAACGCTTTGAATAAATATGGCGGTAAACAAACTAGGCGTGTATACATGCAGAGCGGCCAAGAAAGGCCTGCGGATAGGAGAAGGGGGTGTGAGTCAACTCTAACAACCTCCAGATAGGGATCTCAGGAGGCTGCAGTCACGTGATGTAAAATTTCCAGATGCTTCCTGAGGATCACTCTGAAAATGTCCCCCTGACAAAAGCCTTTTATTCTGTTTATTGAATTAAAATTTTCATTTGCAGCCAGTGGCAGCCCTAGCATTACAGGGAAGCTAAGTAGGATTTGATTTGGGGGCCCCCACAACCCACCCCCTAAGTTAAATTTTTATGTCTATTTGAGAACAATTATGGGGCTGTTTGGAGGTCACTGGGCTTAGGGTTCATGACACTTATTGGGTTGTGCCGGCTCTGTTTGCGATACACGTTCATAAACCTCAGCCCCGACTGTAACTCTGCCAGTGTTGGGCGGCAAAGGGCGGTGCTCAAAATGAGAAGCAGGGCAGCAGGTTCCGCAGGAAAAGAGGAATCGAAAACGCAAATCGGAAATCAGACCGCAACTCTGCAAGAGGGGAGGGGTCCGCAAAGGACCCGTGCATTTTTCGTCTTTTTTTCCCCATCCCACCGTCCCTCCATCACAGTGGCGGGGACGCAGTCAGATTTCCCCTTTCATTTTTCATCTGACGTCGCTCCATTTTCTTTTTAAAGGACAGCAGCCCAGCAAAGCGTGAAGCCTGGCTGTCGCCTCGCATTACCTCCAGCGCGCGGCCAGCGGGGTGACATTTGGGGGGAGAGACCCAGTTAGCAGCAGACAACTCCCGTGGGACAGAGCGAGAAGGGGCAGGGTGCCCGTAACAAGATATTAAAACTGAGCAAACTAATTGAAAAAATGGGTTACGGAGTAACAAGGACCGAACTAGGACATGGGAACGCAAGGGCAAAGCAGGTCTGCAGTCTTGCCCATACTTTCCCTTTTGCACAGATCAAATGCTGTACTCTTGTCAATGACAGGGAGACTCTTCTCTAAACTCCAAAGCTGATAAGACTTGCAGAGTCTCAGCTGGATAAAATCTTCCCCTACCTCTCCCTTTATACCTGTTCTTCTTTTAGCTCTCGTATCCTTCGCTTTATGTTTCTTTTACTTCCCCTCGGCACCTCTTTCTCTTTCATCCTCTTTGTTCTCTCTTTCTTGTGTGTGCCAGTTGAAGCCTGCCTGCACCGGCTCTGTCGTTGTAGTCTTTACCTTCACTTCCCTGCTCAAATTGCAGTTATATTAAGGAATTTAGCAGTTGCTATAATTACAGTACAACATACAAAGTGTGTGATGTGATATGGCTGAGGGCTTCACTCTCTCCATTGGATCCCATGCATTTCATTTCTCACCAACTTCAAGTGAATAAACACATTAATGAAATAAATTCATATATCCCAGTGATTCCTTTTCTAATTTTTGCTCATTATCCGACCGGGGCTGCTGTCAGTGTTGTTCCTTTCACTACAACAACTGACATCACTGCCAAACTTTGGCTTCTAGTAGTTTATTCAGGGCTACATGGTAATTACAGTGCCTCGCTATCCCTTCCCTGGTCTGACCCTGGCCCACTTCTCTAAGCTCATCGCACTGCCTGGCAATAATCCCACAGCTTTGACCAAAGCTGTTTCCCTGCACTGGCCTGGTATATACGCTACGCTCACCCCTCCTCCCTACCCATCCCACCCCACCAGCAACGAGAAACGAAACCCTGGAGGTCACTTCAGGTCGAGTCGAGAGGCCAATGGCGTGATCGAGACAGTCTCGGCCGCTGTCCACCGAGGCGGAGGCGAAGCAGAACTTCGCTCCATTAGGTACCAGTTAAATGGGCCACATGTGGTTCTCGCGCTGCGTAAAAAAACAGAGCGGAGAGAAAAGGGCCCTGTGTTCGCTCGGGGCTCACATGTGCTGCGGATGCTTCAAAAGCCTCTTTCCAGGCTAATGAACAGGCTGATGTCTCAGGAGGTGGCCTGTCTGCAATGCCTGTTGCACCCAGAATAGAGCACCAGGAAGCTCTGAATGGTTCCTGCTGCTTGGTCATGTCATAGCGTTGTATGATGTGGTGGAACAGATTCTCTTTTATATGATGATGATATGGAAAACATTCCACTGGAGGAGTGTAAGCAAATATGAAATTGTTCTACACTACTGTATACTTTGTTTGCAGTAGAGAGTAGAGTAACAGAACAATATTAATTAATATTTAGTGTCCCCAATTTAAAATGAGTGAACATAGGCTATTGAGTGAATATGCTTATATACATTTTTTTAGATTTGATAAATTTGGCACCCAGTGTGGGCCACACTAATTTGGAATGCAGCCATGTTCGGGAGAGAACCATACTGTCGATTTGTGAAACTGGCATATTTTCATAAGCTGTTTTGCCATTTTATTTGATTTCCGTAGCTATGGCTTAGTCCTAGCAAGCTGTCCATTTGTCCAAGCTAGTTAGTCCTACAACCTACAGTAGCTAGCTACTGCAATTGCCCCAGCTGGCTGCCAGCCAGCTATGTGGCATTCTGGCCCATTAGGTGGCACAAAAGTCGTACACAGACAAAGCACAGCTAATTCACTACAAGTAATTCCCGCTTAGTTATGGTAGTTAGGTTTTATTAGGGCTTGCTACTTAGCTAGACCTAATTAACTTAATAGCTAATGGCAAACTCTTTGAAAACGTATGGCATAAATGCCACCAGTAAGCTGTGTTTTAAAAAATGGCTTACAACCTAGCTAGACAACTTGTAAGCTTCAATGGCAGCCACTTAGTTTGGTGGCCTTTGTTTGTGCCACATAGCTAGTTAACTGGCTAAATGTCATTTCTTATTTTTAGATTGTTAAGGTGGCCTTTTCACACAGCTAGGTGCCTTTGTGCACAGCCAGTTGCATGCAACCTAGCTTGGTGGCCTTTTGCCATAACTAGGTTGATTTTTGGCCAGCTAGCTGTGGCATGCAACCTAACTAGTTGGACATATGACCGGTGGAGGTTGATGAAATGCGGACCTAACCTACTGAACCCTCCTATACCCTGGGCAACACAATTGCCAGTTGTGCACAAAGGAGCTACCAGCCACAGTTGCTTATTTACGGTATACATGTCACGTTTCAGGTCTGTCTCGCCATGTTTTATGTTTATTCATGTTGTCTTAGTCACGTAGTGTCTTATCATGTATTATGTTAGTCTAGGTTCGTCATGTTGTTTAGTTTATTTCTTGTTACGATTTATTTTCTCGTCATGTCTAGTTATGTTTCGTTACGATTATATTACCTTGTTATGTTGAATGGTTATCGTCTTAGTTTCGTTTTGTATTATGTTTTGATTTATGTTTATTGTTACGTTAACTGGTCATTGTTTATGCATACACTTTTACATGTCTTTCCGCAAACCTTGCGTTCCGCCTTTTCTCTCTCGCTCCTTCTGTCATTCACTCCCTAATTGTTTCCATTTGTCTATTTACTAAAACGACTAACGCTAGATCAGGATTGGGTAGAAACTAACAAAACTAATCATGTGTTCATGTTACCTTACGTTTCTCGTGCATGTCATTTACTAATTTACTAATGCTAGGGCAGGATAGGTTTATTACTAACGATTACTAATCTCCTTGTTAAACTTGTCATCCATCGCACCTGTTTTCCATTTCCTTGCTACGCTCTAACTAATTGTCTACACCTGTCTACACCCGCATTTATAGCCCAGTCGCACAACTGTTCTTCGCGAAATTGTCTGCCTCTAGTTTTACTACGCAACTCTTGAGCATTATTTTCTGATTGATTCACGTTAAGATCCAAGCCTGTTTTACCGACCATCGTTATTGATTTCTGTTTCGTTGACCATTGTTTGTTTTTGACCACGTCCTCGCCTACCGTCTTTGTACTTTTGCCTCGCTGATTGTTTTATGGTTTCGACAATATTCCACACTTGCTTTGTTTAAGGTCTGCTTTGTCATTTTTTTTTTGCTATTTTCCAACGAAATGCTGAAGGAGTATTTTCATCTCACAAATCTGAAACCCGCAAAGGAGGAAGTCAGGAGCTGACTGTTTCCAAACAGAATGCGTCATCATTGTGTCTGACTCACTTTTATGTATTTCAGTGAATATGTATTCCATTATTGTGGGTTATTTCAAGCTGGTGCCAGCTAAAGAAGAGATTCGGTTGCATTTCTAAACTTTGACATTTCCCATGAGCAGAGTACTGGATGATGCTTTGGCATACCTGCTTTTCTGCTTTGTGCCATTTAGATTGATAATATCAGGTCCGGTCTTCAGCAGACATTTCTGAAAGGACAAATTTGTAGCATCACAGAATCATTACCTTGGGCCATTTAAAACAAATTTCCCTATCTGAGTATAGAAGCTTCCTCTGCTGTGCAGAAGGGGTGTGGGAGGCTGTTGCTCTGCCATTCAGAATCTCTGTATATGGATTCACACGCTGCCCCATTTTTAAAACCTTTTTTTGTTACTTGCCTAATTTGGAGTGTCCAATCACAGCTGTATGGTGGGCCTGTAACTGGAGCATCCTCTGTCAATCTGGGAAAGCACAGATTAGCCCACAGGTCCTCTTAAGCATGTTCAGCAGCTGCAAGCAGACTGCAAGTGTCCAATGACAGCAAACCCTGCCCCTGAGACCCTCCCTCCCTGACCGGCCCTGCAGCCAATTACGCTTCACCCCGCGGGACGTCTGGCACAATCAACACCGGAATGAATTGATTGTGGACTAGAACTGGTGCCGGACCCTGGGCTGTGTCACTACACAGAGACGAGGCTGAGACCTGATGAACCGAGAGCCTTCACTGATGCAACCGGTCTGGACCACTTGGTCATCTTTTCCCCACGTTTTCTGTGTTCCAAAGCTCTGCTCTTTACTTTTCTTCCTCTGTTTTTACATAATATTTCCAGTCTGTATCTTATTTTTATTTTTTTTATCACAAATTCATTCATTTTTCACAGTCACAAACTCTGCCAGTATCATAAATAAAGAGGAATCTCAGTCATCCCCTTATGTATATATACAACTCTAAATTATGCGATAGCCATAAAGATGTAAATTTACACTCCCTCTCTATCTCCCTCTCAAAACACACACACACACACACACACCTAAGGGACTGCAGATTAATCACAGTACTGGATTTGTCTGTCCCAGTGGGATGAGATGCACCATAGCTGAGAATTGATCAGTCTAGGTGAGGAAACAGAAGGGAAGGTTGTCAGCACCAGACCCAATCAATTCTCCACATTGATCCTACATGGGCCGAGTCTTATAGACGTGTGTGCGTGTGTGTCTGTGTGTGTGTGCACGAGAGAGAGAGCGAGGCAGTGTGAGAGAGAAAGTCAGTGTGTAAATTTACATGTTTATGAGTGTAGTATAATTTATAGGTGTGTATTTGCATATACATGTAAGTGAATCTGTATTCCTGAGCGTTCATGCGCTGTTCATACCCATGTGCTACAGAAGCATTAAACAGGGAGAGATGATCGTATGTGGCCTGAGGCAGGATAACACACAGAACTCTATTACTAAGGACATGTTTACAAGACAGAGTGGCAAGGGATAGGGCATCCGAGGCTGTCTCTCTTGTTTCCAGGAATGATCAGGAACAAAAGGTGCAAACCGGACTACCTGTGGTGCGCGGATGCACTCAATGTGCTTTGCGATAGTCAATAGGCCAGCGATAGCTGTGAAATAACTGTCTGTTCTGCTTTTCTGGTCTGCCTTGTTTTTGAGGGTTCTTCTCCCTTCAGATGGGGAAATACAACCCTAGTATCGTTTTTCCACCATAGTTTCTGTGATGATTCATAGGCTTGAGTTCTGTGCATACATGCCTTTAGGTCAAGTTGAGCCCTTCATGGACCCAATCATGGTCATCAAGAGCTGAGAACTGCTGGTTTTTCACCCTCCTTTTACCTGGGAGTCAGGTGTGAAGACAGTCTGACCAATCACTGTGTAGTGCTTATTGTTCAGTTAATTACCCAGAAGAAAGGCCAAGTCAAGATGTAATATTATTTCTGTGACTTTCCCCCCAAAAAAATTCCAAAACAAGGACATTGATTTAACATTGTTTTTGCAATGACATGATGTTTTGCAGGCAACCTTTGCAATAAAATGCATTGTCGATTGTGTTGTTATTGAATACTGTATAATAGCCAGCTTGCCAGTTTTTCAGTGGCCAACTTGGTGACTTTTGACGACAACAGTGTCCCATTTCCATTACCAACCCTAATATGACATACGGAAGACAAGATATCTTACGTGTACCATAGGAACGACAATCCCACTTATGTCAGGTCCGCCAATATCAATTAATCATGGGTTTATGTGTGTTTCACTCCTGGAATGCAATTGTATTGTGGGGTCTTTGCGCAAATGTTGTAAACCTGTTGTACCAAGTGGCCCATGCTGTCCAATGAGGGAGGACGGAACGTTATGGAAGGGGCATATCATATCCATTCCGCTGTCTCAGTAGTACTACATGATGTTAGCTGCAGCTGTAAGACATGACACCATACCGGGATCACCTACTGCATACTGAGGAGACCATCCAGGAGTAGGAGGAATCAACTCTGCACCAGCCAGACACATTCATCCAGGCCAATACACTCAGGTGCTTCGCATAGTGCCTCTCGGTGTACCTGCTGAAATGGAAGGATATCGGAATGTAGCGAGAACGCCATGGTGAGTGTAAGCCTTGCCATCACCTGTCAGGGAGAGAAAGGAGGATGGCCAATGCTGTTTCAACCTTGATGGGATGTTTGGGGAACGTTTATTCCTTCCCTGCTGAAAAGAAACAACTCAAGCTAGCTTTTGAAACAACTGGTTGTCCAGTTCATACCAGCTCCCAGCTTGACATTGTTTAACTGGTTGTCCAGTTCATACCAGCTTCCAGCTTGACATTGTTTAACTGGTTGTCCAGTTCAGACCAGCTCCCAGCTTGACATGGTTTGACCAGCACAAGCTATGTTTTGGTAGCAGCTGGACTTTGCTGGTTGTCCAGCTCACCTCCAGCTAGACCAGCTTATGTCCAGCTTAACCGGCTCAATTTTCAAGCTGGCATAGCTGGACTTTGCAGCACCCCTTCCCACAGAGAGGAAAAGGGGGACAGAGGGTGAAGAGAGACAGCAGGCAGCCGGGCAGGGAGTGCTGCAGCTGGGAGTGTGTTGCAGTGTAGTCACTGGCTGAAATGGAACTACACCCCCCAGCTATTTCTTGCGCTCCTACTGTGGGGGGCCAGATGTTTGACAAAGATACTGCGCTAGCAGGATACAGAATCAGGAAAAATGAGCATTGAGGCGAGTGAGGGAGGTGTGATTGCAGGTCTTTGGAACGAAGGATACTCTTCCTCCCCCTTTTCCCGTCTCATCCATCTGGGGGAGGAGAAGAACGCAGATCTCAGCCGAAATATGTGGAAATCCGTGAGTAAAAGAGAAAAAAAGTAGAAAGAACAAGAATGAAAAAAACTGACTCCGAAATGATGAGCCCCCCCGGCATGCACACACACACACACACAAACACACACACAAACACACACACGCATGCACGCACACACACACACACACACACACACACACACACACACACACAAACACACACACAAACACACACACGCACACACACACACACACACACACACACAAACACACAGGCACACACCACCTTCCCCCACCTCCGTCCACTGCTTTAGACATGAAAGGGTGTAGGGCTGGGGGGATTGTTGTGGCTTTTTTTGAGGTGGGGGGTGAAGCAGCAAGGGGGCGGTGTAAGATTTATTTGCTGCTGTCAGAAAACTTTGACCCCAGAGTTGTAAATCTGTCAGAGGAGTCTAGCCAGCCCAACAGGAAGCACAGAGAGTAGAGGGGGAGGGGAAAGGGTGCACACATTTCAAAAGAGCCAGTTTGGGGTTTACAGTCCTGCAACTGATCCCTCACAGCTAGAGTATCCTCTCCCCTCCTAATACCACTCCCACCTCAAGTGCCCCCCAACCCCCACCCCGTTCCCCTCTCACCCAGATCCTTCTTACGCAGCACTGTGCTAAGACAGGACAAGCACAGGATGTGCTTCAAATGTATCTTTCTTTCTGTCTCTGAATCACAGGACTGACCACACACATCCTTTCTACCAGCAGCAGCTACTTGGGCATACACTGTAGCACACAAAAAAACACACACAACCATGCCTAAAAAATACAGACATGTAGTTCCAGGCAATATACTAACACATGTCAGTATATTGTACTCTAACATGTAGTGCCAGATATGGAAGCACTCCTGAATGCACACATACTCATGTAAATATACAGTATACACACAAATGGAAACACATGCTGTCACAGACACACACATTTGAAAAATGTGTTTTGTATTTACTCAGGTTCCCTTTGTATTTTATTTTGTCTAAAGATCTGAAACCATTCAGTGTGAGAAGAGGGCAAATATGCAGTAAGGGGGCTAATAGTTTTTCATGCAAGGTATATGAGTGCACTCTTTATGCAGTGTGGGTGCCTTAGTGTAGTGCAAGTGCACAAGTATATTGTACTGTAACATGTAGTCTCAGGCATGTTAGTACACATGAATGCACACATACACACATAAATAGACTTCATACACAAATATAAACACATGCAGTCACACACACACACACACACACACACACACACACACACACACACACACACACACACACACACACACAAGATGCTGGCTATGCGAAAAGCCAAGACTGAGGAGGTTTCTCAGGGAAGCATGCTGCTCTGAGGGGTAGTGTGTGACTGAACGCTACATTGTACAAAATCTACATTGTGGGCCTCCGGTTTGCTCACACTGTAAAGACACTTGTTCGCTCCTAGCCATAAATAAAAATTTTTAAAAAAAAAGATGAGCCCCGCGACTAGATTTTTGAGTCCCTGTTGTGTCATTGCTGTCTATGACCGGAGGTCTGCATTGGCCAGACAACAATTGGCTCAGCCTTGCCGGGGAATGATAGCGGGTAAGCCAGCAATTCTGTTGGTCTCATCACGCTCTAGCGGCCACTCCTGGTCAGACCAGGCACCTGCAGATGCACAAACTAAGAACATGCTGAACTTGTTCTCCTCCGACGACATATGGGTGGTATAGGATTGGTGGTGCGTAGTCCGCCTTCTCCACCTGACATCGGCAGGAGAGGTGGCTGATTGGTTGGGAAAAATGGGAAAATTGGGGATCAAATATTTAAAAGATTATACGGTATGCTTAATCTGTTCACTCGCATAGCGTTTTTGTATGTGATTTGCAAAATGCTCCATTTTATATGTTTGAGTGTGGCACTATTTGAATAAATTCAGTGGAGGTATAGCGCCCTGAAAAATATTTGCCCCCTTCCTGATTTCCTCTATTATTGCATAGCTTTCACACTGCATGATTTCAGATCATTAGACACAATGTAATAAGACAAAAGGAACCTGATTAAACACAAAATGTATTTTTGAAATGATTATTTCATTTACTTTAATAAATAAATGTTCTGCGAAGACATATCGGTTAAAATTGCTCCATTGCAACATGAAACACTGATATCAAATTATAGGAAGCGTTTGGTTGCAATTATTTCTGCTGAAAGTGGTGCAGCCATTTGTCAAGTTTAAGGGGGAAATTACTTTATCACAGGGGTGATATTCCATCCATCCATCCATCCATCATTATCTGAACCCGCTTATCCTGATCAGGGTCGCAGGGGGGCTGGAGCCTATCCCAGCATACATTGGGCGAAAGGCAGGAATACACCCTGGACAGGTCGCCAGTCTATCGCAGGGCACACACACCATTCACTCACACACTCATACCTACGGGCAATTTAGACTCTCCAATCAGCCTAACGTGCATGTCTTTGGACTGTGGGAGGAAACCGGAGTACCCGGAGGAAACCCACGCAGGCACGGGGAGAACATGCAAACTCCGCACAGAGAGGCCCCGGCCGACGGGGATTCGAACCCAGGACCTCCTTGCTGTGAGGCGGCAGTGCTACCCACTGCACCATCCGTGCCGCCTTGGGGTGATATTGGTGTTTGAAATTTTTTTCAAATAATCGAATAATAATTTATATTAGTGTTTTGTGTTTACTCTGGTTCCTTTGGCAACTACTACTTTTTATCTAAAAAGCTGAAACCATTCAGTGTGAGAAATATACAGTGAAGGGGCAAATACTTTTTCATGGCACTGTATATTCATGTATTCTTTATGCAGTGTGGCTAGCTTATTGCAATCCTTATGCAGTGCAGCATGTATATTGTGCATGCAGTGTGGATGCATCTGTGTATTTTGCGTGCAATGTGGATGCATTAGAATAATAATAACTTTATTTATATAGTACCTTTTCAAGCAGACAGCACAAGGTACTTCACAGAAGCATATGTATATTATTATAAATAATATAACAAAAGACTGAAGTGTGATTGTCAAAATTGTCATTTTAATCTGTATAGTGATGTGCTCAGGGTCAAAAATAAGAATTTCTGCTTTTAAGAATTCTGGGACATCCAGTTTTTAATGTCAGCTATACAATCATTTAGAATCACAACCTTGCTAATGTCATTCAGTTAGAGTGATACACAGCGAAAATAAATGTTATGTTGACAAATTATGAAGCCTATTGGTAATATATATAAAAATAACAATATTGGCCCAAGAATGGAGCCTTGATGCACATCACAAATCAAAGTGGAAGAGGAGTGGCAATAGAAACAAACATTTTCTGTCAGACAAATAAGATGAGAACCAATCCAGCGCAGTATATTGTGTATTCAGTGTTGGTGCATTAATGTATTCTGTATGCAGTATTAGAACTTGTGTGTACTCTGCATGTAGTGTGGATGCATTAGTCTACACTGCATGCTGTCGTATATGTATACGCACTGTGGGTACCTTAGTACAGTGCTTATGCAGTGCAGGTACATTAGTGTACTCTTTATGCAGTGTGGGTGCAATAGTGTACTCTGCATGCATTGTGGATGTATTAGTGTATACTGAATGAAGTGTGGGTGTATTAGTATATTCTGCATGCAGTGTGGGTGCATTAGTGTACTCTGCATGCTTTGTGGATGCATTAGTGTATACTGAATGCAGTGTGGGTGCATTAGTGTACTCTGCAGGCAGTGTGGGTGCATTAGTGTACTCTGCATGCTTTGTGGGTGCATTAGTGTATACTGAATGAAGTGTGGGTGTATTAGTATATTCTGCATGCAGTGTGGGTGCATTAGTGTACTCTGCATGCTTTGTGGATGCATTAGTGTATACTGAATGCAGTGTGGGTGCATTAGTGTATACTGAATGCAGTGTGGGTGCATTAGTGTACTCTGCAGGCAGTGTGGGTGCATTAGTGTACTCTGCATGCTTTGTGGGTGCATTAGTGTACTCTGAATGCAGTGTGGGTGTATTAGTATATTCTGCATGCAGTGTGGGTGAATTAGTGTACTCTGCAGGCAGTGTGGTTTAGCCCAAGCCTGGTAATCAGACTGGCTCCAAGAGGATAAAGACCTTGTTGTTCTGCATGTTCTGCACTCTCTGGCCTAGTGTCTGGCCGGCCCTGGGAAACTCCTGTCTTGGCATGCGGTGGCACGCTGTCACAGGTCTGCCGACTGACAACTCAATTAACCGCCCAGGCACTCGACAACCACAGGCCCCCGCTTTGCCGCTCAGGCCCATGTGCAAAGCCCTCGTAGAACAGGACCCACCAAAAACAGCAGCAGTCTGGTCCAGCAAGCATCCAACCCGCATTACCTCCCCTCTTTTCCCATGGTGCTTGGCCCCCCATTCCCAATGCTGAACACTTGTGTACACTTGATTTAGCAAATCACCATTGTCCCAAAGTGTCCCCTCTCCTATCCCTCACGCAAAGACAGTAGACAGCTGAACTGCTTTGAAGCACAAATTGAAGTGCAGAGAGGATGCTGGGAGTCTTACTGCTGCCCCAACCCGCGTCTGATAAACAGGCCTTATGTGCTGCGTCGATGACAGAACGGATGCCTGCCGTGATGAAGAATGGCAGTACGCTCCAGCCCTATGACAGGAAGTCTCAGAGGGTGCGCTTGGTGCAGTCTGAAGTGGAGGGGGAAGGGAACACAACAACCCAGGCCGCGACAGAGGTCCCCATGCCTGGCCTCACCTTCAAAGATACGCCGCCTTTTTCATTTCTCGCCGGGTGCGACAGACGCGGTGGGAGCAAGTGCCTGAGACTGCAGTCACGCAACCCCGTGTGCGCTGGTTGTGCGACACTGCGCTCGTGAGGTTCACGCAGGAAGTGGGCCAAAGAGAGCAGTGAGCACGTGTGTGTGCGAGCGTGTGTGTGTGTGTGAGCGTGTGTGTGTGTGCCTGTGTGTGTGAGCGTGTGTGTGTGAGCATGTGTGTGTGTGCCTGTGTGTGTGAGCATGTGCGTGTGTGCCTGTGTGTGTGAGCATGTGCGTGTGTGCCTGTGTGTGAATGCCACAAAGCTTCCTCTATGAGCTGTTCCTCACAGAGCATTAGTGACGATCTCCTTGGAAACGGAGCGGTGTAGGAGCAGAAGTGTGAAGAGAGAGACGTCAACACCATGTGGATAATTGAAATGACTTCCCTCTCCCAGCATGGTTCAGCTAAGGATTGAAACGCACTGGCAACGTCACTGGTGCCATTCAAAAGCACCTCCCATTAGCTGATATCTCATATATAATACATCACATATTCTGCAAATAGTTTTTAGAATAATTTTGCAGACGGGAGCTGTCAAACTATCTTTTTTCTTTATTTTTTCTGCAATTTCTTTTTCGAAAGAGGCATATTTTTGCTGCTGCTGTTGGATGTTGTATATTGGTGAAAATAATGGGCAACAGCTTTCTTCAGAGAACAACTCTGTCACTCTATTCATTGTTAATGCTTTACCTGATTTGCCCATTGGCATGACACCAGTCAGTAGCCAGTACTGACACTGAAGAATCCAATCAATTTTCTTCCAACATAACTTTTTACATCTGGCAGTATGGTTATTGCTAGGGCAAACTGGGACTGTGTCCGCTACTAGCATTGATGGACAGTTGGATGGAGCTAATATACCTAGAAATGAGACAGTCAATAGCCTATGCCTATGTTGACTCACTCATGAATCACATGATTGGAGAAAAGCCTACACTAAACCTACACTTTTATTATTTTAGTTGAGCCATTTCTGTTACCATTTGATAAAAGAAACGAAAAGGTTCACGGCAGACCTTGGTCGAATATAGAACTGTTTTGGATTTAAATACTTTTGTACGCTGCTGAAAAAAAACTCAAGCTAGGTTTTGAAACAGTTGGTTGACCAGTTCAGACCAGCTCCCAGCTCGACATAGTTTAACTGGTTGACCAGTGCAGACCAGCTCCCAGCTTGACATGGTTTGACCAGCTCCCTAATGCTCCGTAATGACCAGCTACTTTTTGACCAGCTGGTAGCTGGTTGACCAGCTCATGCCCAGCAAGACCAGTTTATGAAAAGCTTGATCAACACATTTTCAAGATGCTTAAGCTGGCATAGCTGGATTTTACAGCCGGGTACACTTGACTGAGCTTATCTGGTGTATTGGAACCTATGAAATACTCTCTTGGTTCTTGGTTCTTGGTTGACACAATTGCACCATGTAAGATTAATCAAGCACAGAAAGGTATTTGAATCCAAAACAAATGCCCAGGTCTGGTTCGCAGGAAACCCAGGCAAGTTGGCAGACCCAACTGGCATTCAGCAGCTGCCTCGGTTTCAGCAACGAGGGCCCTTGCTGTTGATTTGGGCGGGGCTCTGGGTCAGAGGACAGGGTGTTCTGGGGAGGGGGGGGGGGAGTAGCATCAAGGGGCACAGGCGTTTTGTTTGGGGAACTTGTTGTGGCAACAGATAAAAGTGCGGTTTGCACAAAAGAGAGAAGCGAAACTGGCCCAGCCGCAGCTGTCTGAGAGTGAGCGGGTCGAGGAGGGAACAGAAGGAGCAAGCGAACCACCATCCGCAAGGCCTTAAAAATACAGTATAACGCTTAAAATACAGTATACGTTTAACTACAGTGACCGATGAAGACCGATTTACTATGAAGTGGCATTCTGATGATGGCCTGTACGCACCTGAGAAGCTAAGTTCAAATATACTGTTGGCTTTCTTGAGGAATGTTTGTCAGTTATGTCCATGTTTCTAAATGTAGATATCAGTAATGATATTAAATATACAAACTTTGCATGAACAAAACCATGAGAATAAAATAAACCATGTGGACTATTTGTTTCGCCTAATTTCATGTTTTCACAACAAGATGATTTTTAGTGTGCCCAGGGAGGAAATTGATAAGTAGTTTGTTTATCTTCTTTTGCTTGTAATATCAACTTAATTTCATGCATTCTAGGCACACTTATAATGTGTAGACTATGGACCATTTTCAAACAAAAAATGCATATGCCAACACAGCATGGATCCATGAGATGAATTCCCTATTCAATCTCAATGCATACGCACCTGCAAACACTCACTGAATGATGTCATCTCTATATATTTACAGTTAGAGACAGAATTTTGCTCACTACATGAGAACAGCATCTACATGTAGATAGTTCATTAATCTTAATCCATTAGGTGGCCCTGCAAAATGTTTTTTATCTTTAAATAATTTCATTTTCTCATATAAAGCCTGTTCGAGATTGTAGTTTTAATAAGAGGCTTCCTTTTTTTAACTAATGCCACCCACTGCAATGTATGGCAATGCACGTTGTATTTGCATGCAGGTAATTGTGTTAAATGTACCTGTGTTAAATAATGGTAACTGCAGTGGGCTCCAGAATGATTGGCACCCTTCCCTTCAGTAACATTACCCACACACACACTTGCAGTGCTCATATACCAGCCGTTCAGAACCGCAGACAGTCGACAACACACAGGGATAAGCGCTAGCCAGTCCCCCTACAGATAGCGGTAATGTTTTTAACAGATAGGATAAGAGTATTACATTACTCTTTCTGGCTAACAATGGCTTAACAGTAAAAAGCAAAAATGCTGCTCACTCATTTAAAAGGACATCCAGCGCAACTTGCGCTCCACAATATTACCCATTCAGCTCTACAGGTCCAAATTTCCATTATCATTTTCAATTGAAAGTATTGATAACCCACAGTCTCGCTTGTCACATTCTGCTCCTTAGGCAGTTCTTGATAAGTTTTTAGTTTTGAGAATGAGCGTTTGGCAGTGGCGGCAACCATATGGAGCAATTGAGAAACAAGGTAGTGCACACATTGCCAAAGGCCGTTGCTATTTAAAAAAACGGATCTACCTTTGGTAGCTTTGCTGTGTTTTACAGTTCCTCATTTGTACTTTTTTGTGTATCACTTGTTATCTTTTGCTGACGTTCGGTAAAGATATTGCAACACTGAACGTGATCGAGCCCAGTTCCAAGCATGTGATAAATTGTCAAAAACAAATTGTTTCGAGTAGGTATAAGGTGCTTTCCCTTGTATGCATTCAATGCCACCAAACATGTCGATGGTGTTTATGGCCAGAATGCACTCTCTTCTAGTCATAATTCCAATGAAGCTTGGCAAACTCCAGATGCTTGATTTTGTTCATTGTCTTCAGTAAGGACTGTCTTCGTGCCACCCTTCCAAATAGTTTTTTTGGTATGGAGGTGTCATTTTATGGTTCCCCCAAGACACAACCATTCTCTGCAATTCTTAAACTTAGGGGCGACATGGCTCAGGCAGTAAGAGCAGTTGCCTGGCAGTCAGAGGGTTTGCTGGTTCGATCCCCCGCCCAGGCTGTGTCGAAGTGCCCCTGAGCAAGACACCTAACCCCCAAAATGCTCCTGATGAGCTGGTCGGCGCCTTGCATGGCAGCCAATCGCCGTTGGTGTGTGAGTGTGTGTGTATGAATGGGTGAATGAGAAGCATAAATTGTACAGCGCTTTGGATAAAGGCGCTATATAAATGGCAACCATTTTACCATTTAAACTGTGAAGCTTGGATTACTTATGCCCTCCCTCACCATCTTCCTTACCAACCGCCCATGATGTAATACGTACATGCTTCCACCAAGTTTGCAACCATTCCATATTCTTCACACCTTTCTATTATTATTGCCCTTACAATGCTAAGTGGTGTTTTTAACCAATCAATTATCATTGAATTGACAGTTCTTTTCCCATGCTGATTTCTCCATCTCACTAGGGGATACCACAGTGACCTCATCCCCTAGTGTAAGAAACCATGGAGTGGTGATGGACAACAGGCTATCCTTCTCCACGAACATCGCTACGGTGACCCGGGCGTGCAGGTTCTTCCTGTACAACATCCGGACAATCCGACCCTTTCTCACCACCTACTCCACTCAGCTCCTTGTTCAAGCAATGGTCCTGTCCCGCCTGGACTATTGCAATACTCTGCTGGCTGGCCTTCCAGCATCTGCCATCAGACCCCTACAACTCATCCAGAATGCTGCAGCCTGTCTGGTATTCAATGTTCCCAGACATTCACATGTCACCCCCCTGCTCAGCAACCTCCACTGGCTGCCTGTTATGGCTCGCATCAAATTAAAAACTTTGGTGCTCGCATACCAGGCAGTTAAAGGATCAGCCCCTGTGTATATTCAATCCCTTATCAAGACCTATACACCAACAAGACCCCTCCGTTCTGCCACTTCGTGCCGCCTGGCGCCTCCCCCTCGCCACACCTGCACTTCACGCTCACAACTGCTGTCTGTCCTGGTCCCACGGTGGTGGAATGACCTCCCAGTGAATGTCAGAATGGCAGAGTCTCTGACCTCCTTCAAGCGCAGACTGAAGACCCATCAGGCTACACCTTTCCCTCCCCAACTCACAATCACTGTGATTAGCCTTAGACCGTAATGGCACTTATGTATAGATATCGTTACTTGTATAGGTATTGTTGTTTTTATTGGCTGTTGTTGTATTCTAGCTGCCAACAGTGGTATGCTAGTTTGAATGTTGATTGTACTCTTCAAGGGTTCTGAATTTCTGTATGTTTACACTAGGACTCGGAACTGTACTGTCCTCTCAGGTCTACTTTTACACTCGTTCTTGTGATTGATTTGCACTTTGTTGTACGTCGCTCTGGATAAGAGCGTCTGCTAAATGCCACGTAATGTAATGTAATGCAATGTAATTTAGCATGCTTGTTATCTAATTTTTATAGTGTATATAGTCAGTATATATACTGAAACCTTTCTTATTCCTGCACTGAGGGAGTGATTGAATACACCTCACTAATCAGAAACAGCTGAGAAGCCAACTGTTCAATTACTTTTGGTTTCCTAAAAAGGGGGAATGTTTTTTTTGTTTCTTTTGTTGCTAGTGCTGTCAGTTGTGTGTTAGCTAGCAAATGCAACTTGCCATAATGGACAAGTTAGCAATGTGGCTCCAAGCACAGTAGGTAGCAGCCATTGTTTAATGATGCGTTTACAAATGCATGATATAATATAATATATAATTTACCCGTCTGCATTGGCAATACAGACTCCGGGCTCCAGTTGTTTGCCTTGCAAATCCTCTGACTCCGATCCATGCGCCTCTGGCTCAAACCTGAATGGTTGTATTGCAGGATCAGTTCATCAGGATCATTGAGACTATTCATTGGTCCAGAATCAAATATATCGATGCTATCGATGTCTGTCACATTTTATAATTTTATATTTATATTTATATTTATATTTATATTATATTTAGAATTCTATATTATATAATTATAATATATAATTATAAATTAGAACCACCCAAGGTTGGCGGTTCTATCCCCGGTGTAGTCACAATAAGATCCGCACAGCCTTTGGGCCCTTGAGCAAGGCCCTGCATTGCTCTAGGGGAGGATTGTCTCCTGCTTAGTCTAATCAACTGTATGTCGCTCTGGATAAGAGCGTCTGCCAAATGGCAATAATGTAATGTAATAATATTTGACATGGTACTGTATTTCAAAGTATAATACCAGAACTGCTTGTGTTCTCAATGTGACAACACACGCAAAATAAGCATTTTCCTGGCGTAACTTTGTGTGTTCCTTCAGCAGCGATTATTTTGTCAGATTGTTTGCCATACTAACAATTTCAGCTTAATTTAATGAGAAACCTTCACTCTTGAGTTGACTCTCAAATTAGCTAGAAATGTTAAAATGTACATCATGCTAATATGTAACACTCAAAAGTTAATGAAAAGGTAAGTCACAGGTGCTTAAACCATGATGTTCATATATTTATGTTAAAGTACTCCTCCCTCTTTGAATCTGTAAGGAATCTGTGTTTGGACCATATAAAAAGGGTTGGTACTCAACTCACCTCAAAAATGATTTGAAATTCAATTGAAACAAGCAAATACATCATTCATATCTTCCACGTTTGTGCTATACTAATCCAAATACTGTTTAGATGTTTTGCTAAATACATAGCAAAAACATAAGCTTCATTCTTTTTATTCCCCGTGTTATCTCCAAAAGACACGTGTAGCTGCAGCACTGCCCATTAATAATCATATGCTGTTGTATTTGTTTTTTTGTCCATCATCCAATGTACTCCTATTTTATAGTTCATAAACTTTTATCCCATCTTTAAAGGATGTAATGTAATCTAGATAGAAGGGATGTTTGAAGAACAAAGACCAACATTTTGAGTGTGGGGATTCTGTGAATGAGGCCAGCTGCTTTAGAATAAAAATAATTGACTGGTTCCCTTATACTCCATTAATTCTACAAATATCACTCACCAGCTATCTGCGACATGTGAACATCCTCCCCCACCCCCTTCCAACCAACCAGTCTCTTTCACTATTAGCCAAATCTAATAAAGTCTCTCAGACACTGCCTTCACATTTAATTAATTGCAGATGGCTGGCCCTTTACTGCTCTTGTTTCAATGCACTTACCTATAGCCCACTAAGTATAGAAATGAAATCAGCCCATTGATTTAGGCCTAGGCCTGGCCGTTGCTCTCAAAAATAGGTTTAGTTTATTGGCTCACGATCCCTGGGTGTCACATGTCTAGACAGGGCCGCAGAGAATCCCCAATGCCAGAGTAAAGTGTTTGCCCAGACCAGGCCTCTCCAGAGTGGAGAGGCTGACAGGCCTGAGGGATTCTCCCTGGATGGGGAGTATAGACTTCTTTCTCTGGCAAGTGGAGTGGGTGGCGGAGAGAAACTTTGGAAGCAGAGGAGTAGTTATTCAAAATTATTTGAACATTACATTCTGCAGTATTGCTCAAATTATCCCTTACCACAAAACAATTATCCCACTAGAACATTCTGAAAATGGGACTTTCACCAAAAGGAATAGCTCATTTCAAAATAAATACTAAAATAAATAAAAATAAATGATGATAACTTTCAATATCTACTTAAAAAGTGTCATAAGCTTTCTCAATTTTTACAAAACTGACAGGAGAAAATAGGTCAACTTTTTAAAAACCCAGCTCCATGCTGCACAGACACTCTTGCTTTGTGAAACTATCATTTTAAAATAGTTTCCAATACCAGCACAACGCTCTCTATTATTGGAACCATATTAATTTCTATACTCAGTACATACTGTGCTGTATTGCTTTTTTGTGTAACAAAATGCATCTCTCTTTCTCTCTCTCTCTGTCTTATCTAAACAGTCTTATCATACAGTTAATATAAGAGTATAAACCACCACACCCATATTGCGGGGAGAGCTGATGGAAGGAGGCCATTGTCCAACCTCCACCCCCCATCCCCTTCACATTACCCACCCTCAGACCCATGGCCTTGGTATGCAACTGAAATCACCCGGCAGGAAATGAGAGATTGCTGCAGGAGATATCAGAGAAAGGAGGGGAGGAGGAGGAAGATGAGGAAGAGATGTACTCTGTGTAGGAGTATAAAGGGTGCTCCCTCTCTTTCTCTCTCTCCCCCTGTTGGAGTCAGCCTTTCTGGAGGGGATACCTTTGAGGTTCATAGAGCTTATAGTTTCTTTCTAAATTAACGGTCTGAAGATGAAATGTGGCTTCTGAGCTCTTTATACTCTACATGGTTGACTTTAATCTATAGACATTCACCCACAAAAGAAAGGTGTGCCATCCCTCAATTCAACAGGCACACACACACACATGCACACACACACACACACACACACGCACATACACACACATACACACATGCACATACACTTGCTGTACAGGCAAGGTTTTGTTAATGCCTTTGAAATTTCCACTGATCGAGTGACTTACAACATCTGTAGGCAGCGACAGCTGTTTTCAGTTGGAAGGAGCAAAGGGGAAACTGCAGCAGTCTGACTGAGACTGTTAGAGTGCTGTACTAGACTTCTCTCAGCTAATGGGCAGACATCTCCCAGGCCTGACACATACTGTATGTGTGTGTGTGTGTGTGTGTCTGTGTGCGTGTGTGTGCACACATATGTGTGTACGTGTGTGTGTGGGCAGGCATCTCCCAGGCCTGACACACATGTGCGTGTGTGTTTGCATGTGCATAGTGGTCAGACAAGGATTTGCCCGTCCTGGGGTAGATGGTGCTGTGCTGGTGGCACTACACCATAAAAAAAGGGGGGGGGAGGGGTTATCATTTCAGCAGTGGGGAGAGAGAGGGTTTGGAGGTGCCAGGCAAATGGATGGACTGGGGGCTGGTGCAGACAACATTCAAAACCTTATGAAAGTTTCATCAGGAATTAGTCATTCACTCAGAACAATTAGTTGTATTTTTGTAGGTATGTCTATATAGCGATGGTGACTGGTATCACCCATCCTGGAGCTACAGATGCATCTCCCTGACTCTCTAAACTGCATTTAAAACTGCACTCTCTTGCCTTGCATTTAAACTGTTTACTACTTTTCCCCTCGTTTGGACTTCCTAAGTTTCCTGTTAATATATTACCTAACTGTAACCTGTCCAACCCATCAGATTTGTTATAATGGGTTTCTTAACACATTTCCATATATCCATCTACAATTACACCCAGCCGGCCAACGGAGGATGGGCTCCCCCTCTTTAGCGGGGTTTTTCCTGAGTTTTTTTTTTTACCTCGCATGCTTGCTATTTTAGGGGTTCAAATCTAGTATTTGTTCTTCTGCTACTAAAGACTACTTCTATAAAAAGAGTTATTCAAATAAAATTGTACTGAATCTTGGTGGTGGCTGTCACTGACGGAGGATGAAATAATCACCAGTCTTGCATTAGTAAAATCCTGCTAAAGAAACTCTCTACTTTCCTGCCAAATCGCTACTATGCTATAGTCCGCATTTAAATTCAGTTACTTTATCTATTGGGTCATTTATTTTTCTGTAGTACATTTTTCATTAGTATATAGCTTATGTGTATTGTGTTTCAAATTCAACTGCTGTAATATAGTGGTGAGGCAGATATGTCCAGAGTAGCCACACAAGTGCACTGTCTGCAGTACTAGCAGCCTTCTGCAATCAGAAATTCACTGTGGTATCATTCCTAATTTACTTCTTTAAGAAACTGCTCAGTGCATTGGTATATCAGAGAATGGGAGGGGCTGAAGAAGCAAAGGAGGACCAAGATCTATCACAATAGAAGAACGGGAGCAATCAATTTGTCTTATGATTATTGATGTCCACCACTGGTGGAGGTTCAAGTTCGCACCCACAGGAGAGGTTCTCTGTCCAGTCAGTATGGCGTCCACATCTAAGCCCATTTGGGGGATTCTTATATGCTGCGTGTTTCCTGCCAAGAGATGCAAAGCAGTTTCTTTTCTTTCTTCTCAGAATGCCAAATCATGTTCTGGCAGTATACTTTTTAATGTGTGTAGGTCATCATAATTCATATGACAGTACAATTGAGCAAAGCTTATGCTACATTTTGGACAGCAAGGTAGTTTAATATTGTATAATTATCACTGCCAATGCAATACAAATATTCCAAAATGTATTACTGAATGTTCTACTAATTGCCTATTTTTTATGACATAAACCTTACCAGTAATATATTGGAACTGAGGTGAATGCAAGAGAGCAGTAGAGTATGACATAGCTGTGGCCCTGTGGGACAGTGGCATAGGGAGACAATGAGGCTGAGAAACAGTGTAATAGTGATACTGTGGAGCAATGGTGAACCTGTGAGATAATTTCAGATTAGAGAGATAACCCAGTGAGCATAAGGTGGAACCTAGACTTCTGGAGGTAGGGAAATCTAGGTTGAGAGACATTTTGTCATAAATGGATTAGGATATCCCTCAGGTTTTATATCGTTGTCAGCTAGAAAACATTCACTTTTCAACTAAATGTAGTCAGGTTTTCATCGGAATGCCTTGATTTTTACACCAGAAAAATGTTCACTGGGCAGACAGACAGACCGGATTTCCATTATATCAGATAATATATTGTTCAGCTCATCAGCAAAACAAGAGTCAGTAACGTGCAGGTAATATTACTAATATTACCAAAGATTATTAAGCTCTGTAAAAACTGTTTTCAATAGACTAGTATCCTCATGGAATACTAGTTGGCCTGAACTGCTTAACCAGCTACCAGCATTGTAAAAACCTAGCTTGAGCTGTTTTTTCAACAGGGTCCTCCAACGTTGGGGATCATTGCGCCCGTCACACATTCCAAATCACTGGCACTTTCCCGCCCTGGGTTAAATATAGAAATCTGCTGGACGTAAGGGCCCCGCTGCAGCCCGCAGAGAGTCCCGAGAGGCCCTGTGTTCACCCAGGCGTCTGAACGATGAGGTCTGACAGGAGGATAGCGCGCTCTCTCCCCTGCGCCGCGCTAATAAAAACCAAAAGGCACGGACGGCGCAAGTGTTTTTCTATTTTCTCCCACCTGGCCGTGAAGCTGGGTCGCGCTGATCGCCTCGGCCCACTCTCTCCCGTCCTCCCATCTTCAACAGGCCTTTGAGCGGCTCCCAGGAGGCCGCACCGGCTCTCTAGGAGGGCAGCAAGACTAATAGATTTCTCCTCTTTGCTTTCCCTTCCTCTCATCCTCCGCTGTGCTCCAATACCTGCTGTTAGAGGAGCTACTTTGGACTAAAAGCAAAGTTTCTCTTGCCAGGCGGGCAAGGTGAGGAGGTTGATGCCCTGTGGATTCTGTGTGTGTGTGTGTGTATATGTTTGTGTGTGCGTATATAAGTCTGTGTGCACATGTGTCCTACCTTCTACTAAACCATGTCACATCATATTTCCCAGAATACTCTGAGAAAAGGGCAGAGGCGGTCCACTTGTGCTGACAGGGACTCACACAAAAGGTTACCCAGAGAAGAGGCTGTGAACCAGGCTGGTTCCTGCCAGCCTCCCTGAGGAGAACCAGCTGTCGTTTGGTGGTGCATCACCATCTCCTGCTCATACACCTGGAAGTTACATTTTCAATAGACACCAACTATGGGTCACCTAGACTTCTAAAATAATTGTCCCAGCTTCAGATTGATCAAAGTACCTTCATCCACTTTGCTTCAAAATTAGATTTTGCGAACTGAAGCGTAAAAGTCACTGTCCAAGATGTAAGCACACACCTGTACAGCCAATACCACCACCTAGAGGAAGATGTGTGCAATCATCACTCTGTAGAGACTGTGAGTACACTGTAAGTGATTTAACCTCTGACTTCCATATTATGTAAGAAATATTCACTGTAACAGAATCATTTGTACTCATTTGAATATTGGATTAGTACCCAAGTAAGCCATGCTTTCATTTTTCTGCAATATGACGTGACAGATTGTTTTGAAAGAGGTTTATACATTTAATTGATGAATAGTTAGACCTTCAATGGAACTAAATATCAATATCAAGTGCAGACAGCTGGCCATTGGAACTTTGTGCCAAATTAGAAATGTTAAAAATGTTAATATGCTTTATGTTCATATCTGTTTAAGTACAAACTCATGGAAGAACATTAACATGTGTTTTCAATGACATTAACTGATCTAGAGGATTGGAAGGAAGGAACATTAGCATGCACAGAGGCTCCTAACAGCTAACGTTAGGAACCCCCACTAGGATGGTCTTGTTATAAGTGTCATGGAACTAGGGGTATTGATGCATCCTCCATAACACCATACAAATATGTGTCTGCTAATGAAAAGTGCAATGACAAGATTACATTTGTCAACTTTATCTGTCACATGCTCCTACAAGTATGTACGTGTAAGTATGTACTATTCAGCCATGTGTGTTGTGAATAAGCATAATTATTTATCATTTTGGAGTAGATCCATCATGATTTTCTCAAAACCTGATTTTGGACGATATTACAGGACTCCATATCCAGGAGAGTGTTTTGAGCCAATTATTTTCTTCTTATAAGCTTTCGAGGTGGGTATAGCATCACAAATCTCATTGTTAGATCTCAAAACATTACTATTGGGTACTGGTGTTAAAGAAATAGCTCGAAACAATCTTCAAACATGTCTTATTTAGAGTCTGAAAGAATTATAACGATATCTGACTTAGTTCAGATTATAAACTGCTGCAAAAATGTTCAAATTCGACCGCCATCTTGAATAAAGTATTAATTAATTTACATATTTTGTCAGAATTTATCTTTTCAAGTCCATACCTCATGATAATTGAAGTATATATTCTGTAATGGTCTGGAAGACCAAAGATTCATTTTAGGTGGAACATAACCTTAAAACAAACAGGATGCAACTACCCACAATTTAGAGTGCCACAGCAAAGGGTCTGCATACTTACGTAAATGAGAGATTTCAGTTCTTGATTTTTAATATATTTAAAAAATAATATATAATATAAATATAATATAATAAATATAAAAATAATAATAATAGCTGGCTTTCAGTCTTCCCTACAGTAGGACTTACAATACACACACCATTGCTCCACATTCAAGCACACATACCTGACCAGGCACACACCAATATCTATACATCCATATATAGACACACAGACACACATATCCACAACATATACAGAAGCATAAATTCAAACAAACTGACTGAAAAAATGGTATGTCCATCAACTCACACAAACTCCCAAGCATCATACTTGCTTCCTGTACAGAGAAACTACAACGATTTCATAATAAAAAGTGAGTGTTTACCAACACTTGGCCTACAGGCAGTACTGCCCCTGTAGACATGCACACATATACACATTCTAAAACCTCTTATCCAACAGGGAATTGGGACAGTGCAAGCAAACCACACTAAACTCGACACTTGTAGGGACCCCTACACAAACCCACCAATTAACCCCCCAAGTAAGCATATCGATCAGCTATTTTGAAAGATAAACACAGAGAAGACACTCCTCTATCATGCATGCAGTCATGTGCGCGTACATTCACACCCAAAATGGGACCCAGATGACATAATTTGTAAAAGGCCAGTGCCCATCTGGTTGTGAAGGGTGTGATGCACTGAGCACTGTTGACAGGCAGACGCCTTTAGAAAGCATTAGCACTTCCCTCTGTCCTTTTTTCACTTCTGTGTCATCCAGTCAATGGGAATCCAGGCTAATGGGAAGCAGGTTGTTTCCATGTGGCTGTCTCACATGTTACTGTGAGGCTTTGGGACCACGGGCACCTGCCAGCTCTCCATATGAGCAGCATCTGGCGGAAGCAGCCTCCACGCTGCCTCATTGTGTTAGATTACAGTCAGGAATACGTCAGCTCCACACTGCTTCAGTGTTAGATTACAGTCAGGAATACGTCAGCTCCACACTGCTTCAGTGTTAGATCACAGTCAGGAATACGTCAGCTCCACACTGCTTCAGTGTTAGATTACAGTCAGGAATACGTCAGCTCCACACTGCTTCAGTGTTAGATTACAGTCAGGAATACGTCAGCTCCACACTGCTTCACTGTTAGATTACAGTCAAGAATATGTCAGCTCCACACTGCTTCAGTGTTAGATACAGTCAGGAATATGTGAGCTCTACACTACTTCACAGTTAGATAGTAATTTGGAGTCAATGCACTATAAGCACCCATTTAGGAGTATAAAAGGAATATCTTAATAAATCTTAATAAATGAGATCACAAAAAGAGGTCCTGTTGATTTGGCATCCTTGGTTTTGTCGATGCCTTCAGGGGAAACAGTTATCATAAGCTTGGAACCCTGTCAAGCAGTTAAGACCTAAGATGAATGCAGTCCAAGAGCACTGAAGCCTTAACTGACAACGATCATAACATAGCGTCTCCAACTGCATCTGGCAGTCCCCCCAACCTACTGCATTATGAGATGGGATCACTGCAGCTGTAGGCACAATGTGACAGCTATGGCCTATGATTGAGGAAGAGCAGATTATGATTAGGCTGTCAACTCTGCCTCGCATCGTTCTACAGTGGAGAGTCTCAGGAAAATAGTGTCTTCACCTAATCCTGGGAAACTGGACGGAGCTTGAAATTGTATGTGTGCGCATCTGATTAAAAGTTGGCTGCAGGAGTTGAGCTAGATGGTAAGGAAGGTTCTGTTTCTAAGCAGATTGGAGTAGCATAGGCAGCCAATGAGAGACTTGGAGCGGGACGGAGACGGTGGGTGGGCAGGAACAGCAGCGGTGGTATTTCTGCCCTGTCACATCCTGTTAGAGAGGAGTGGAGCACTGACTGCTACTGAGCACACTGTATCAGACAGCTCTACACACACACACACACACACAGGCACACACAAAGACAAACACATGTACGCACGCACACACACACAAACACACTCTCACATATATGCACACATATACTCACATTGATCTCAAAAAAATCTATATTTTAAATGAAATGTATGCATTTGTTAGTTTTTAAGGGTAAAACACGGAAATGGTGCAACGTAGCAATACCAAAGTCAATCGTTGGTGAGCCCTTTGCCATTGTAGTAGACCTGCAAAATGGCATTGAGATTGGTTTTGAAACAGGTGAAATATTGAGGTTCAAAGTTTACTATTTTCAATGGAAGTGACAACTAACGCAAACATAAACAGTTTGCAAAAATTTGAGCCACCCTGATCAAAAAGTATTTTTACAATTGATATCTAAGTGAACAGAAGTGAACCTGACCTCTAAATGGTACAATGTTAAACATGACACATTTCTTCAAATTATAAAGCAAGATAACTTTTTTATTTTTTACAGCTTAAAAAAAAGGCCCTTTGCAAAAGTTTGGAAACTTTGTTGGTTAGTACTTTGTAACTTCTTCTCAGGCAACAATAACAGCTTGTAAACGCTTCCTATAGCCAGCAAAGAGTCTTTCAATTCTTGCTTTTGGAATTTTTCCCCATTCATCCTGGCAGAACAGCTCTAGCTCAGAAATATTCTTTGGCCTCCTTGCATGCATGGCATGTTTGAGATCTCTCCACAGATTTTCAATAATATTCAAGTCTGGGGACTGCAGTGACCATTCCAAAATCTTCATCTGTCTTTCCTGGAAGTACTTCGTGGTCGATTTTGCGTTAAGCTTTGGATCATGGTCTTGCTCAACTTCAATGTCTGGACTGACCTTTGAACATTAGCCTCCAGAATTTCTTGAAATTTGGTGGAATCCATTCTTCCTTGCACAATATTTCCTGTACCCCCAGCTGCCCACAACCCCAAAGCACCTCCATGCTTCACAGATGACAAGGTGTTCTTCTCTGCCTGGCGGCCTGTAGCGTAGTGGCTAAGGTACATGACTTGGATCTGCAAGGTCAGTGGTTCAATCCCCTGCGTAGCCACAATAAGATCCACAGAGCTGTTGGGCTCTTGAGCAAGGCCCTCAAGCCTGCATTGCTCCATTGCTGCATTGATCCAGCTTAATCTAATCAACTGTACATTGCTCTGGATAAGAGCGTCTGCCAAATGCCATTAATGTAATGTACAAAGGCTTCACCCTCTTTTCTCCATAAATACCAACTTTTGTTTCATTAGTTCAAAGCAAATTGTTCCAAAAGGCTTCAGGCTTCTCAGTGTTTTCTTTTACATACTTCAGATGCTTAATTTTGTGTTTAAGTCGTTATTTCTGGTAGGTCTTTGTTTAAAGTATGTTGTATTGTATTGTATTGTACTTTTTAGGAGCTCTTTTGCAGTGTGGGGTTTCCTGAGCATTTCTCACCAGGTCTCAGGCCATTCTTTCTGAACATTTTCTTGGACTTCCAGATCTTGCCTTGACTTCTTCTGTTCCATTTATCTTCCATTTTCTAATAATGTTTCTGACAGTGGAAAATTAATAGTTTGAAACATCGAGAGAGTTTTTGTAGCCTTCTCCTTCTTCTGTGGAAATTAACCATCTTCATTCTGAACTTCTTGGACAACTGTTTATAGGAAGCTGTGGTTGTTAACACCAGACAGAATAGCCACTGCAGTTGGATGTTCAGCCCTGGAGTCATTGAAGCCCTAACAAATAAATCACCTGGGTCTGGTCCTTAGTAATCATCTTTTTAAAAAGTAACAAAGAATAATCCAAAAGGGTTCCCAAACTTTTGCACTTTTGCACTTTTTTTAAAATAATGAATAAAGAGTAAAAAATAAAAATACAAATAAATCTTGCTTTAAAAATTTAGAAAGGTCTCATGTTTAACTCTGTACCGTTTAGAGTTTTGTTTGCTTTCGATCACATACAGATTCATTGTAACAGACATTTAAACCAGGGGGGCCAACATTTTTGCACACCACTGTAGTATTTGTTATATGCCACCATGCTCACTAATATAGCCATGCACACTGGTTGGATTGAGGGATGTTGAGTAGGCCGATGGAAAAGGATCTGAGGGTACAAGCGGGTGTGTAGGGGAGTAGGAGGTCGGACAGATAGGGGCGAGGGCGCAGTGGAGGGCTTTTGAAATTTTGAAAGGATTTTGAAATTGATGCGTTGTTTTATGGGTAGCCAGTGGAGGATGTGAAGAATAGGTGTGATATATTGCCATGACTGGGTGTTGGTGAGCAGACGGGCAGCTGGGTTTTGGACCATCTGAAGTTCATGGAGGGAGCGGGAGCTGACACCTGTGAGGAGGGAGTTACAGTCGTCAAACATACCTCACGGGTGGAGATGAAAGCATGTATGAGGGATTCAGCAGCAGGAGGGGAGAGACAGTGTCAGAGTTCAGCGATATTGCGAGGGTGGAAAAAGGAAATCTTGACTATGGAGCTGACATGGGTGTAGGGCCAGAGCGTAGGGTCAAAAATGAGTCCAAGATTGCGAACCAGGGGGGAGGGGGAGACAGCTGTAGAGGTAGGTTTTTGTTGATGTTGAATATAATAGATCCGATTTTATTAAAGGTTGAATTGGAAACAATAACAATGAGTTCTGTTTTGTCGCTGTTCAGTTAGAGAAAGTTGTGATTCATCCAGGATTTGATTTCTGATATGTAGGTTTCAATGTGGGTCATCTGGGCATCATCGTTGTAACAGTGGAAGTCCAAGTTATAGTGTGGTATGATATGTCCAAGGGGGAGTATGTAGGAGATGAATAGAAGGGGTCCGAGGACTGAGCCTTGAGTGACGCCCTGTGTAACAATGGAAGTGGTGAAGGTATGGCCAGAGAGTGTGATGAATTTTCTGTCGGTGAGGAATGATGTCAGCCAATCCAGAGCTGGGCCCTCAACACCCAGTCCGCACAGCCTTTGGAGGAGGATGGAGTGGCTCACTGTGTTGAAGGCTGCGCTCAGGTCTAATAGGAGAAGGATGTTGAGGGCCCCTGAGTCTACTAACAGGCCTTGCCGGTGTGTAGAGCTGGATGTGTGAGCCAGACCTGAGTAAAATGTCTGATTGTGCAAAAAAAGTGCAAACCCCGCCTTCTATAGGGCGACATCGGGGGCGTGTCCATGCACCACTAGGCTCCACTCAGTTGCTAGTGCAAGCCAAGGAACCTGAAAGAACCAGACCAGATGAGATGATTCTCATCGGCAAATGTGTAACCCTTGTTGGAGCTGTTAGTTACCAGTACAAATAAATACTTTCTGGTGAGCTACAAATCAAGGTTGGAACAGTGATGCTTGCTGAAAATGATTAAAGGAACTACAGTTGTCTATGGTTACTACATTTCCCATGTGTATCATATGAAAATTCAATCACCAGGGGAGGTGGAAAAATTGATGTCCAGCAGGACGATGAGCATTCCCTGGTTTGTGGTAAGCAGAAATAATCCATAGTTAGCCTCTGACCTTGGCAAGGACACAGACCTAAACATAGATGACTTACCACTGAAAGCACAAAGCAAGAATCTGTACCTGAGATAGTTATGTTAATCCTGGGGGAACAATAGCAAGATACTACACATTTATTTAAGGGTATTATACAGTCGTGTTTCTCATGAATAATGTTCACAAAATCCCCCTGGAGAAGCTGGCATGGCAGCAGAGGGGCCTGGCCAGGGACGGGTAGAGGGAGGGAGGGGTGGGAAGCCCATTTGCCCCTACCTCCCCCACCCCTCTAATCCAGGGAGGGAGCCACTGGAATGGATGACCTACATTCTCTGTCTCAGACAGCTCACAACTACAGGAGCCTCAGAGAATTACAACAAAAAAGAAGAAAGTTTTGACTGGTAATCTCCTTCCTTTCCAGCAAGAAAGCGCTTATGCAAAAGGCATCCATAATTCTGTCCCACGCACATCAAAGAGGAACATGTTCCCTGCTTCCAGGCAGCAGGCCGGTGGGTTTGTGGGGGGATGGGGAGGGGGACCCTGCCAAATTCATCCCCTCCCCAACAGTTCTCATGTGTACCGTTTGAATTGTATAACAGAAGAGTGGATGTATATGGGTGGGGCTGAAACCCAGGGTAGTGCCTTGAGTCAGGTTTGATTTCACCACATCAGGTTGGGGGGCACAGCCCCCATAAGGTATTGGAGGACTGAAGCCCCAAGGCCACTGTGGATTCAGTGTCTACCCGTGTTGTTTAGCTATATTTTTGCCCTCAACAGCACCCTGGGGGCAGATGGTCATGTCAAAAGTTCAATCTTGAATTGTAATCTCACACCAGCATTTTTGCTAATCAATATTGGAAAATATATATTTTTTTAAAGAGAGCAAATATGCCAAAAGGGCAGCTCTGGCTCCCAGCAAATTTGGGGATGTGGATAGTGCCTCTCATGCAGGAGACCAGGGTTCACTGGCTCTTTGTATCGCTCTTTGTGTTACACAATAACAATTTATATTCTTCAACTCAGTCCAGGGGGTTTGAGGAAAAGCAATCTTCACTGAAATAGGTCCATTGGAACAACTCTCAGTTTAGAGGGTCGAATAGAGTTAGCTTCGATAGTTGAGGGCAAAAAACCGCATTGAGCACCTTAAAGAGCAGGACTCAACATACAGTAGTCAACTCATACTAATTTCTGCTTCACCACGTGCAATAAAGTTTGTGTGCACCGCGAGGAAATACACCCCCCCCCCCACATGACTGGTGTAGGATATGTCCATGAGTTCTTCTTCAAATGCAGAATTGAGCTTTTTTCTACTTAGACATTAAGTCCATGTGTAATGGACTTAATACAATTACATTTCTTACAGTAATGTGACAAGTATATTTCAGTTGTGCATTCTACATACCTGATAAATGTATTCTTTAGGAACATTGAGGATCACACTTAAACCTATTGAACTAAGGGTAAGTTTGTTGGGATATTGACAATATTTATAATTTTCTTTCACCATGAAAATTTCTTTTTAAATCCTTCAAAAAAACAAAAAAGATAAACAGTCTCCCTAGACTTTTCACTAAATCTGGTAACATGACATTATATCTGAGACAACATTTATCATCCATTGTCACTGTATTTGCAATAATTAATTACTATCGTTACCAAAGGAGGTTTCCCAATGTTTACCACTGAAGAAATGAAATAAGACAGCATTTACTACAACTCAAAAATGAATTCAGTTTCCTTACATCACCATTCTCTAAAATTTGAATGGATTTAATTTAGGTAAGGCTCACTGTTGAAATATCAATATTTTTACTACTACTTGCATATAATTGCCAAAACCAGTTACATTGCACATAAGAAATCAAAGAAAACAAACCGTTTCAGATTAACCTATTACATTCTCACAGCAACAGAAAAGTCTGCACTGTTCACTACAGGTGGATTTGGTTTTGGTCTTTTGGAAACATATGCAACATAGCAATTTACATTTAAACCAATCACCAGTGCATCTGTTTAGTGGGCTGCCAATCAGATAGGAACATCAACATGTCAGACCTCAGGCTCTTGTGTTTAGAAATGACAGTTAACCTCAAAAGACATTTTTGAAAAAAGAGTTATGTTCCTATTTGTACCTTTTGAAAAGTACATAAAATCTTATTTTACAGATTATTAAACCATTTAATCTTAAATTGTAGATAATGTTATGGGAAATGTGATTGCACGTTGCCTTTCTTTGGATCATGAACAATTTTCACTGTCAATGCTGCCCCCCTGTGCTTATGAGAGGACATTGCAGTTGGTAATGGTACTTTTTGTTTTTAGACCAGGGCTGCTCAACCCTGTTCCTGGAGATATACCGTCCTGTAGATTTTTATTACAACCCTAATCTGGCACACCTGATTCCACTAATTACTAATTACTGATTCTAGCTCAGTGGTATTCAACATCGGTCCTGGGTATACTGGGGCATGGTCAATCGGAAAACATTTTGCAACAGTTTCTGGGTTGAATAATATGTTTCGTCCCAACAGTGTGCAATGCTTTGCAACAGGTTTTTAGGTATGTTTGCTCCCGTTTGGTGGGTCTGTCAGGGGTGTAGCATCAATAATGACGTAGGCCAATGTTTTAAATGGCCTTCTCAGATGCCATCATGGCAAACCGTACCAACATCAGTCAGTCCAACCACGGTTTGCGCGTTTCCATTGTTTCGTGACGTTTTGTCAGGCTGAAGGTGACCCTGGTGTTCGTTCCACCCTCAAATGCAATCTCGGATTTTTAACAAGCTGTTAATTTTCCTTAATTCGGCGCTTTTCAGGTTTAGAGGGATTTTTGCACTATTAAGCCACATTATTTCAGAAATAGCTATACATGCTATGAAGTATAAAATCCCCTGTTCACATTGTGCATATTGTGCTGTATTCAAAACAACTAGGCTACATAAAAAGAGAATTGAAAATGATTTAACTGATCAATGACTGAGATGAATCTCACTGAACTGAAGCTCCAAATTGGTGAAAGTGGCCACTAAAACAAACTATTTGATAGATAATTAAGAATTCAAAGCAGAGCAAATTATAAGAAAAGTCAACAGCTTGTTAAAATTTTGGGATTACAATTGTGGTTGGAACGAAAACCAGCATACACAGGGCCGCCCAAGGACCTTAATCTAGCTGTTGAATGAAGTATGCTTTGTTAGTGCCAATCATGTGGCAGCAAATAAATGTAAACAAGCCTGCAGAGATGTTCAAGAGGTTCAGATGTTTTTCAAACCAAATGTCAGAATGGGGAAGAAATTCTGACATTTGACCAGTGGAATGATTGTCGATACCAGAGAGGGTGGTTTGAGTATCTCAGAAAGTGCTGGGGCCTCATTTATAAAACTGTGCTTAGGATTCACGTCAAAAGGTTGCGTAAGCATGAAACCTAGGACGTGCGTACGCAAAACAATAGTCTGATTTATAAAACAGTGCATACGCACGTCCCACGCCAATTTTTGCTTCATGTCCCGCCCACAGTTGCCTATAAATAGGCAGTGAAACGCCCCTAGTGAATATGCATTTCACGAAGACGACAATGGCAAACGCTGAAAAGAAGGCCAAGAAAAGGGATTTCAGCCATTTGATTACCTCTGAAAAGCTACAGGTGTGGGAATTATCCTGTAAATGACGAACAGTTCTGCACAACGAATGTGATGATGACGATGATAATAATAATAATAATAATAATAATACACGTCATTTGTCTAGCACCATTGAAAACACAGTTACAAAATTAAGAGATAAAACGAACAAAAATTTATAACAATAAACACATTATAAAACGTAATATATGAATATGATAACAATATATGAAACTATGCTCGTATCTGCCCGACTGACGCATTGTAAACGGCATCAGTGCAGCCATATTATTTATGAGAATACATTTAATAACATGAAGTATTGTTTAACAATTCGTCTACATATTTGAGGGATTATTTTACAACAACATCTCCGTTTATATTTATCTTCCTAAATCATATTTTTTGGGCACTCCAGGGAGCATCAATCAAACAGCTGTTTGTTTATTCGTTGTAAGAGAGGCTTTTATCCGTTTTTGCAAATTAACTCTTCGTATATGATACGTGAGAGGTAATATTTCATTACATTACATTACATTACATTACATTGCCTGGCATTTAGCAGACGCTCTTATCCAGAGCGACGTACAACAAAGTGCAAATTAAACACAAGAACAAGTGCAAATAGGACCTGAGAGGACAGTATAGTTCCGAGTCCTAGTGTAAACATGCAGAAAATCAGAACCCTTTAAGAGTACAATCAACAACAATCAATTTCGATTTATTTTACACAGTGGTATCTGTTGTATATCATTTTCGACTTCTCTCGTCGCCAAATGTTGTGTTGCACTTAGGAAGGGAGAGAACCCGTATGGCGAGATTCAACAACACAACACTTTAATAAGTATAACAGGGACGAAGCACGTCCTTACAGCAGCCATACCCAGCCATAACTCCCGGCAAATCTTTATACCTTTTTAAATCCTGTTTCACTTCCCGTTTTCCTGGTCTTACGTCACGAGCATTAAAGGCACAGTTTCTCATTTCCCCAGTTAATGTGCGTACGCATGGGTCAGAGTTTCCGTGGAGGACCGCACATTTTCCGGTCAAGTTCGTTTTTTATAAATGCCAAAGTTTGCTTAGAAAGTGGCGTACGCATTCTTTTGTGCCTACGCAACGTTTATAAATGAGGCCCCTGATCTCCTGGGATTTTCACGCACAATAGTCTCCAGAGGTTGCAGAGAATGGTGTGAAAAACCAAAAACATCCAGTGAGCCACAGTTCGGCGGGCAAAAATGCCTTGTTAATGTCTCAAATATATCCATTGATTTTAATTACATTCCGCAAAGCATAATTAAAGTAATGCTTCCATTTAAATTGTTCAACTGTTTTGCTGACCCAAGCCGTCGTAACCTACACTGTGGGATACTATACTAGCATAGTGTCCAGTGTTTGCACACTTCCACCACTATTTTGACATCGTAAACAGTACACCTAGTATGCGATTTTGGATGCAGCATCTGATTAGTCAATTAGTCGAATCAGGTGTTATAGTGCTGGGCTAAAACATAAACTTGCACGTATACCGGCCCCTTTTGGTTAAGATTCGACGACCCTGACTTACAGGATCGCCAGGAACAGGGTCGGGCAGCCCTGATTTAGATCTTATGAAACCATCATAGATGTACACCAGACCTCAAACTGGAGGATACATTAATATGTTGAATATCCCCCCAGGGTTGTAGTAATCATGATGGGGGCATATTGGCGCAGCTATGGGGATACTTCTCCTATCAGCTCAAGGGTCTTTGACAATATTCTCTATTTACTGCAGTTTCCTTCAGCAGCCTTGCATAATGCTGTCAGGATGTATTCACTGGCACCACTAAATTATCCCTGTGTTAGTTTGTGCTATACTGAATTTCCATCTGGGCAGTTGTCCCATTTAGGGTTGGTGCTGACTCACTGTCCCCCTCTAGAGGAAACTGTTGTTAAACTGTTGGAAATGGATAACCCTTTCCATTTTCCACCTATTTTGTACTAGTCCTATAAAATTGTCAATATTTCAAAAACAATTTACTACATGGTCGACTTAAATTAAAGAAAAGGACCATTTCTTGTACCATTCAGAAATTTGAGACAGAACAAATTTCTGTCAGAGTGTGTACATAGTGTACACAAAAAATACATATAACAAATATACACAAATAAAAAAATGACAAAAAGCTTTTTATAGTTTGAATATCTAAGTCAAGGACGAAACCAGAAATACTTTATATTTGTGCACAAACTTGATGTCAACTTGTATTCAACATTTGGTAAAGATATTGACGGGCACTCACATTCCATGTGTTTTTACCAAAACTGCACCCAGATGTCCTCAAGTGTCCCCAAATCTTTACATAACATATCTTTTTGTCCAGACACATGAATAATCAGAAAAGCTTAATTATCTATTAAAACAGATTTTTAATAGTAACCTTGCAACGTGTTGCATGTTTATGCACGTCTGCTTATTCATTCTGCTATGCACCGATATTCCTAAACTGTCTGTAACCTGAATATGACACATTATACCTTGTTGGAAATGGTAGGAAACCCCATACAAGAAGCATACCATGTATTACATTAGTACGGCACTGAAATTACACAAACTGCATCTTGTTGTGTAAAATGCATTGCTAAGTCGACAATCGCTTAGGTATAGCAAATAAATAGTTTTCTCAGAAATAGATTACGAAATAAACGTCAATGTTAGTCAGAAAACAGTCGTAGCTTCATAACCAAGTGGGATATTTTGTTCCATAAATATGTCTGTATAGAATAATTAATAACAAAACAAACTTATAGTTCTACCAAACCAGAAATATGCCAGCTGGAAGTACAATGAAAGTGAGCTAAGAAAACTTCTGAATTGTATATTTTTTCTGTTTTGACATTTTTGGTGTAGAGAAATGGTGTCAAGGATTGTTAGAATATACCTTTTATTATCTGAGTCTGTGGAAAGGTGAGGGTTGTAAACTGTGAGGGTGGCAAGGTGGTGGAATTGTATTGCCCTGCTTTGAAAATTAGGGGCTGATAAGCATCTAAACTGATTATCTCATTCGAGCATCTTTTTTAACAATCTAGCATCCGTATTTTGCGGTTTATAATGTCATAGTTTGTATTATTTTAGAAATAAAATAATACAAACTATGCATCTTAGACTGTCCATGGTGGTGCAACAGGCTAAATTGCAGCGGGCTTGTGGTTGCAGTTAATTGCAGTTGCATGTTCATTGCAGTTGCAAAAGCCAAGTTTGGCCGGCTCTCGAGGAGTGGCATAATTGGCCTGCTGCTCCAGAGGGAGGGACTTGCCAGGGTTAGCTGATTGCCCCGCACAAAGCACCTCGGGCGCCTCGGAATCATGGTCATGAGCAAAGAGACGAGAAGGCTTGAAGAAGGAGTGTTGCTCTCCTTCGGGCCGCCAAGGGACAGGGTGTGGGCAGTGTATCTAACTCTAATTGGATTAGATGGGGTACAATTGGCTACCAAATTGGGAAATAAAAATAAATATGAACGCAACAATAATTTGGGACGTCGATAACACAACAGGGTTGATAGGGTTAATGCAAGTATGAAACCTCCACCCCAGCCTCTGCAATTGAGTGAAAATACCGCATTTCACATAATTATTTTCTGTGCCGTGAACTTATGATCAAAGAGATTAAGGCTACTGATGAGACATGGTCTTCAAATTAATGGGAAAAGCCATTTGGCCTCATTTACCAAATGTGAGCCGAACGATTTTGACCGTAAATCATTCAGAAATGCATTTCCACAAATAATGTGGGATTTATCAGTTTTCATATTTTTCCGTTTTTTTTTGTAGGATCCAAGCAGACTTCCTAAGTGCTCTCAGGTGTTCCCATTGTGTGCAGAAAGAAGCACACAATGGTTTTGTGCTTTTCATTCATATTTTACTTTGATTTAGAGTGCCAAAATATTTTGAATAAGCCAATTAAATAGTATAATGATTCATATAAAAAGTGCAACTTGATTCAACAATAAAATGGATGATGTTTAATTCAGGTAATCCTAATTCATTCATGCTTAATTGGAGTTATAAAACATGTAAACAAAGTTTGCTATAAATAGGGTGTACAAGTCATAGCTTTGTTGCTATGGCTGACCTCTCTTTACATTACATGTACAGTACTGTGAAAAAGTCTTAGGCACCTGTATAACTAGTATAAAAAGTAGTCAATTGCTTACAGTAATATGTTACTTTTTTAAATGAAATACAAAAATGTCTCTGTAAAATGAAATCGTTTGGAAAAAGAATGTTTGGAAATCTCAAATGTGTTCTTTTATAATAGCACACACAAAAAAAGAAACATATATATATAACAAAGTCTAGGTCTCACGGGAGGCGGGGCAGAGGAACCATGCGCAGACACCGGGATGTAGAAAAATGGCAGGTTTAATGGCAGATGAAGGGGCAGACAGAGAGTAATCAAAAACAGGCAGAGTTAAAAAACCGGGAGGTCAGTCCAAAAAAGGCAGAGGTCCAAAAGCGTGATCCAATGAGAAGAGTCAAAAGAGCAGGCAGGGGTCATAAACAAGAAATCCAGAAACAAAACAAAAACCAACAGGAAAAACCAGGACAGAATGCCACAAGGGCAAAGGCTCAGGAATGAGGAGGCTAGAACAAGGGGGAAGGAATTCAAGGGCTCAGGACTCAAAAACGGGACAAGACGAATTAGCAAGGTGCAACTGAAAAGGACAGGTATAAATAGACAAGGGAATGAGACAAACTAGGTCATGGGAGTCTAACAAATAAACATCAGGTGAAAAAGAAGCCGGAAGTAAGGAATGCAAGATTGGAAGGAAGGTTGAACTACTGTAAACACCCAAATAGTGGAGCATGCAGACAGGGGAGTGACTCGAGCTTGTAAACATTCAGACTCAGACATCACAGGGGAAGACGAGTGCAAAGACAAATGAATAGAAACAGAACACCAGACATGAATATGAAAAATAATAAAGTACAAGAATAACAATAATAAACAGACAGATAACAGGAACATAACACTAGGGTGCCTAAGACTTCTGCACAGTACGGTACATTAGAAGGTTTATTAGAAGATTTGGGTCGTGGCGTAGCCTAATTCGGAAAGAGCGCATCTTCGAAGATTTCTTTGGTGAGGCTAACAAGTCTGTTCTGACCATAGACCTTATAAAAATGGTTCTAACTGCCTGAGTTCTAACTGCCTGGTTCTAACTGCCTTATAAAAATGGTTCTCAGACACCTCCTTCTGAGTTTGTGCAACACACTGGAGCCAGAACTCAGAAGATCCACACACCGTTCCAGAACATGCTTTCTGTCCTCAGCTTCATGGGGACTGGTATATGACAGTGAAAACATTTCGCTGCCGTCTTCATGAGTAATTCTAGACTGCAACACTCTCCTATAATTTCATAATTTTGCCTCCAGTTTTATGTCAAACCATTTTTGTTTAACCTGTTCCATAGTACATGAAACTCAAGACAGTCATTTTCAACAGAATGTACAATAATCATGAAAAGAATGCAATGACATTATGTGGCTTTCTATTCAACAGCACTGTGGAGAATGAGGAAACATTCATGTATGTCCAGTAAAGCAGCATTCCTGACAAAACGAAAGCATCAGCAGGTTATAGGAGGGCCTATAAGGACACAATTCAGTCTCTGGTATCAGTACTCAGCAATTCCTCCTATCTGTTTAATGCTTAATCTCATAGTACATAGTACACCAGCATATTATTATACTGTATACCTAATTGTTACATTATTGCCCTCCACAGAAAGCTGGAAATGGATGTCAGAATTTATGGATTTAAGGAAACTTGGCAGTCTTGCGGTAATGAGGTATTAAATGCCTCAAACACATCCAATGTTCTCCTAGGTCAGTTATGAGAGAGACGTCCATGCCCGACTAATTATGAAATGTCCGAGTGCAAATAAAAAAAAATACTAGCTACATAAATTTCTTTTCATTTATATAGCCACCACAAGTTGAAATGACCGGAACCACTTAACCCTTTAAGTATAGCCCCTTTTCTTGGCATAATCCATCAAAAGCAGGCTGGCTCCTTATTTATAAGCATACTGAAAACTAACAACATAATGTATTTTGATGTTCACCAGCAGCACAACAGACTCCACGCGCATATTGAAATTGCTACAGTTTCGTTGCGCAGCTGAAAAAATGCCATGTTTCATACAAGCCTAACAAATTATACACTGTTGGAAATGTAAGGTCATTAACTAAAACGTTTTTTAGTCATGCCTGTAGTCGGTTCATTGATGAACTGAAGTTATACAGAATTGTACTTACACACGGATGGGGTTAACGCACTTTCTCTGCAACAAAATTACAATTACTGTTAAGAGACTGTTGTACCTGGGCTCATCGTGTTCTCTGAGTTAGCACATTTTTAGAATGAGAAGCTATTATTAATTTGGTCCATTATGCATTATTATGCATTTGTCTTGAAAAGGACACTGACATTACCTTACTTCTTGTAATGGATTTCCAAAATGCAGAGAAAGTGAGGTTCCCTCACATTTGTTTTATCACCCACATGTTACAAAATAAACAACTGTTGTCGCTAAAGCAATGGCATTTTAAAATAAGTTATGCAGATAGAACCGTAAGTGTTGAAACGCTTTTAAATGGTATTTCCTGTTACCATATTGATTGAAAATTGCAGGCTGAAAAAAGGAATGAATGCAAAAAAACCCTCACTGGCCCAGCCCTGGGCCGGTGACATTTAAGGGGTTCAAAATATTATCAGGCAACTCAAAACTTTAATTCAGTTTAGAACCATTCCAGAGGACATTTCAGTTCACAAGGTCAACAGCAAAATATGATGTGTTTTTAGTGAGTTCACTACATTTGATATGACATCCACATAAATACTGCTGACATTGTCTGTTGTAAGGACATCTGTGTGAGTGAATAGAAAGGATTATTGTTATTAACTTTTTGGCACATACCTTTCAATATGAGATCAAATAAGCCTTTCCTGCTTTTCTGGAATACTAAGGGGATGAACAGCACACTTTCATTTGCCTTAGTCTGCATGCTCAGATGTTTAAAAAGAAAAACATTGGTCCCACTTAAATCCATTTAAACTTTCAGTGAATTCCCTTAACCCATTCATTATTGCCCCTTTTCTTGATACAAGCTTTGAAATGACATACCCAAAATACAATAGTTACTATTCTTGAACCCTTTTGACTGCAGGCATAATCCTGGTCTCTTCTATGTGGTTTGTTTTCCAAGAGTCAGAATTATTATTATTAATATTACTGAAACAAAGTTAAGTCAACAAATACTGTTCAGAGACGGTTGTACTTGTACTCATCGTGTTCAAGAGAGTCTATACAAAACGTGGATAATAGCATTTCTATGTACAAGTACTTTTGTACAAGTATACAACGAGAAACAAAGAACAAAGATAATTCCTCCAGAGAAAGTAAACAATGGACATTCTATCAACATTTGGGCCCGTGAGACTTAAAAAGGGCTAAAAATGTAAGGAATCAATTCTAACATGCCCAGATATTAGGACATAATTCCTGCACACAGTACAATTTAGAATAGTGTAAACTTGCTGAGCATATATTATTAAATATATTTCCACAATAATCTATAAAATGTAATATATTATGCAAATATATAATATATATTACCAACGACATAGTGACATTGTGCACATTCATTTATAGTACATAGGAATTGCCAGTTCCTAATTACGGAACAATTATACAGCTATGCTGGAATTGAGGCTCTTGGTTTTGGAGTTCTTGCGACCAATACTGGAAAACTTTCCACTGCTGGTGCTGCGCACGGAGACAAATTTGTGCCTGTTGCCACTGCTCCGGCTGTCCCTGGGCGACGTGCGTCCAGAGCCCTTCAGAGCTAAGGCCTCCTCCTGGGCCAGGTTGTTCTTGTTCTGGCTGCTGTAGCGGGGCTCCCTGACGGAGAACCACTTGCAGGTGATGTGCAGCATCTCTGCAAAGCTGGCCAGGGTCGATATCACGCCCACGGCAAAGTAGAAGCAGAGGAACACCGTCTTCTCCATGGGCCGGGAGGTGAAGCAGTCCACCGTGTAGGGGCAGGGGAAGCGGCTGCAGGGGAATTGGGCCTCCACCCGGAAGCCGTAGAGCCACCACTGGGCCACCACGAAGGCCAGCTCCGCCAGCAAGCGGAAGCCCACGTTGACAATGTAGAGCCGTCGCATTTGCCTCTCCTCCTGGAAGCAGGAGGCAGAGTCCTGGCAGCGTCCTTCCAACTTCTTCTTGTTGTGGTGCACGGCGTACATGACGAAGACCATGGAGGGTGTGGAGATGAGCACAATGTGGAAAACCCAGAAGCGGTACTGGGAGATGGGGAAGGCCTCGTCGTAGCAGACCTGCTTGCAGCCCGGCTGCAGGGTGTTGCAGGCGAACTCCTCCTGCTCGTCCTCGAACATGTCCGAGGCCACGGTGCCCAGGATCAGCATGCGGAAGACCAGCATGAGCAGCAGCCAGAAGCGGCCCAGCATAGTCGAGTGGACCTGCAGAGTCTCAAACAGGTCGCTGAGGAAGCCCCACTCCGCCATGGTGAAGCTCTCCGCAGAGACAGCACCCTCAAAGCAGACCCAATCGGCGTGTCACAGCGGCAGCCTTATGATCCTCTCCACAGTCTGACTCCGAAAACCCTCGCTGGGTTTGCTATGTCCACAAGGTGCTTTCGTAAGCCAGTTCCCTCCTGCAGAGACATTTCAAAATGTTTGAAAATCGGTAGTTATTTAAACAAACATTATTTTGCGTTACAGGAAACCAAATAGTGCTGCGTTTGTGACTGTTGTAAATAGCTCATTGCTTGATCTGCCTTTTCAGACCTCCGGTGTCTGAGCGCCATCATTGAATTAGCTGGTCTATGCTTCTAAAAGCTGAAGTACAATCCTTTTTTATTTATAAACAACTATTTAGAGACAACTACTTTTACTTATGTACTGTACTCAATGTAGTGCAGCAATAATAATATAGTTGAATTGCTCCCAAGATATCTCCTAAAGCTATGCATGGATTTGCATGGAAGTTTGTCAAAAGCTTGGTGCAAGGGTGAACTTTTTACATCAAATGGCCAAGGGGGACATGGCAGCAGGTGAGGATTTTCAGAAAGAAAAGCATATAACTTCTGAACGGATTCATGTGACACTACAAAACTTTGTGGAGGAGCAAGGAAAAATTGATTCACGTATAGTAATACCAGAAAACATTACAGAAATGTTGGCCGCAGGGCAAGGAAGAACTGATTAACTTTATACCTTTCTGGCCACCAAACAAATATAGTTTCGATTGGCTGTGCGGTCTCGTAATGATTAAAATGTTTAAGAGCAGCCAGAATTTGCACATATCTCATGGCTGATTTGAGGAAAATGCGTGCATCTCCTGATATGAAGTACAGGGAAGTAATTATTCACATTTGGCGAATATCTGACATGTGGAAATGTCAATTGCATTGTGTTGGCGGATGCATGCTCTCTACTGAGAGTAATTTTCTAGTTTCATTCTGCGGGTATTGCTTTCATTATTGTTCTGCTCACTACTGGTAATGAAGCTTAAAGGACATCTTTCTCTAGAATATAAGCCATGCCACATTTCCCTCATTCCCTTCACAAATGATACTGTAACTACATTATAGTCATGCATTCAACTCAAATTTGGCACACTGAGCAGGCATAGTCCCAAACTTGATTTATTTCGAGGTCATTCTTCTATGAAAACCACCACATTTGAAATATTAAGGCAGAACACAATTTAGTCGCAACTTAATATAATTGCATGCTGCTCAGGCTTCTCATTCATTCCTCAGAAGATTAATTGCTTTGCATGTCAATATTTATGATCACTCTATATTATACATTAAGCCATGCTCATTATGCCTACCAAGCATTCTTTACAGGCATTAAATAAGATCCCTGGCTATAAGTAGCCACATCCAAAGTTGTAATTGTAATATTTAGTTTTCATGCCCAGTTCAAAGCAATATCCTTGTGTCAATGTTGTATATTTCTATATTTGTATATTGTCTCTAATAATAATTATAATGTTATTGTTATTATTATTATTATTATTATTATTATTATTATTATTATTACTATTATTATTATTATTATTTACATACATTTTATGTTATATTAATATTTATATTAATATAGATTTCATTCTGAAATGCAGAAGACGGTGAATCAATGCTTATCAGCGGTTGTCGTGTCGTGTGCTTGCTTCTGGACTGCAAACTGAAAGTACAAGCACCCTAAAGGGTCGTACATTTTCCTGAGATAACAGCAGGAGGAAATGAACAGCTGTATATATTAACTCCCTTCTCTCCCCTATCTTCAGCTGGCACCAGCAAAAACCAGGTACCCTGCAGCTGAGCCTGGCTCTGACTGTCAGTTGGAAAGGCTCATCAGAGAAGCCAAACCACTGTCACTCTAGACCACCATCTCCCTAAACCCACTTCAGGCTATGCAAGCTAATTTTCTCCATTCAGTGGCAGGTCCTAATAAAATGATAAAACCTGAAGAATATCTCCAAATATTTTTGGCCATTCCTTTCAAGTCCATAAAGCTACCCCATGGACTACCCTGTTCCCCGTAGCAGCAGAGGGCTAGAACAGTAGCGCTCCAGTGGGGAGAGGATCAAAACGCTGCAGTAATTCATATTTATCCGAAAGCTTTAGTTTTCTTGATGAGCGCATGAACGGGGTTCCTTCATTTCAGGAAGCATCTCTCTTTAAGCACCAGTGCCTCAGCTGTCGGTGTGGAGACTCACACTTCACACTGACTTCACAATGGGACGCCTTGAAGAGAAAGGCCAATGAAGAATGGCAGATATGCTGAAACACCATACCACTGCTCTGCCAGACAAGTCCATCCTCCAGACAGCCAACCAGCTTTCTACACGTGATATATGCTCTTTTACCATTGCTCAATCCCTCACTTTCTATGCTACACAGCCCGTAAACATTCAATCAGGTGCCCTGTGTGTAAAGTGTACGATGTTCTTGTGCCTGGTTACTGTGTGTGCTTTTTTAAGCCTCAGATTGACAGAAGAACCAACCCGTTGGGTAATACATTTTAGGCCAATGGATTTGAATCTTAGGTGGGGCACAGCTTTTTGAACACAAGTGCTTCAGCACAGATCCTGCCCTGTCATTTCTTGTTGCAGTTCAAAGCAATCAAGAAGTATTATCTTTAAGCATGTGACAAAAGGGCATTGATGTGGCAAGGTGTAAAGTGCAAATATATGACCAAATGCATGATACCTTTTGAAACAAAGATCCTGAACAATGAAATGTAATTTGCCAATGTGTGGAACTCAAAGGTCAGACATAACTACTATGATACCGGATACCTAAGAGTGTGATACAAATGACAATAAAATGTGTGTTTATAAGCAAATGTTCTTTCTTTACTTCAGTATTTCAAAAGACTTACTTCATCATGTAAAGATAACCTCTGGTTACACAGCATATGACCACAGAAACATCTGTATACTACTTAAGGTTATGTTCCACCAAAACGCATCTTTGGTCTTCCAGATCATTTCAGAGGCACATCAATTATCATGAGGTATGGACTTGAAAATATGAATTCCGACAAAATACGTAAATTAGCTCATTTTTCGTTTTTGTAATGGCCTATAATCTGAACCAAGTAAGATATTGTTACAATTATTTCATATTCTAAATAAGACATGGTTGAAGATTGTTTTGAGCCATTGTTTTTATCACCAGTACCCCATAGTCATTCTTCTATAAATTTCAGATTTTTCATTTAGAAAAACTATGAAATTTCAGGATCTAACAATGAGATTTGTGATTTATGCTGTACCTGCCACTAAAGCTTATAACAAGAAAAGAATTGGCTAAAAACACTCTCCTGGATATTGAGGAAGGTTTGTAAAGTTTCATGATGATAGGATAACTATGCACTGTAGTTCTGTAATATCTTCCAAAATCAGGTTTTGAGAAAATCAACTCCAAAGATAGAAATGGTAAATAATTAAACTAATCTCACCATACACATGGCATAATAAATGAAAAGGTGGTATTATCCATAAATTGAATAGTTGAGGGATGATTTGCAGCAAAAACAGAAAAAATGATTTTTTCAGTGGAACAGAACCTTAACTATTGGAATTATCCAAATATTAAAGCATATCATCTAACACCACTGAAAAACACTGGTACTATAGTAAGTGAAAAGTAATGCTTGAATCTCCTGATGTGAAGTGCACGGAAGTAATTATTCACATTTGGTGAATATCTGACGTGTAAATGTCAATTGCATTGTGTTGGCGGATGCATGCTCTCTACTAAGAGTCATTTTAGAGTTTCATTCTGCTGCTATTGCTTTCATTATTGTTCTGCTCATTACAGGTAATGAAGCTTAAAGGACATGCAATAAATAATAAACATAATACATTAATATAAACTATTACATATAATTATATAATATTGGGAACAATAATTATAATAATAGAACTAAATCGTAGTTAAAATATATGAAATCTCCGCCACCTATAATAATACCAACAAGTTTCAAAGTACTTTCATTTTCCAAAAGTTGAATTTTACGTTATTATTTGTCAAACAATTTGACCACGAATACTTTCTTATAAGGAGCAAAAAGATAAGGTTTACCTCCCTAGTGTCACTAGAATTACCGGCCGAGAAATATTGTTCGCGTAGTTTTGTGAAGTTTTCTTGACGATAATTCCGAGGTATAAGCGCTCGCGCGCTGACTGAAGTGCGAAGAGCGCTCCGTGACAATTAGTTCAATGAGCCAGGGATTCATTCGCTTCGCCTTTTGAACCGTAGAGGCACTCCCAGCTCTGCTATACACTGCCAACAAATTGAGCTTTCGCTTACTGGAAGCAAAACGAAATAGTTGGCTATATGAATAGATGGTTGATTGGCTGTATCTAACCAGATACTTGTACAGTCATGACATTCGTCCTCGTAAGGAGTATCTCCTTTCAGGAGAAAAAGAAAAAAAGGACAGTTGGCTATTGCGCGCCAAAAGTGATCATTCAATTATTTAACCATGCCCCCACCACACTCCCTCATTTTAATTCAATACACTTTAATTTCCGTACATATAACTAAACGTGGCACAATTTATTAACTGAATTAACTTATTTGTCATTGTACTGCCAACTAATAGTCATTCAGTTAATAGCCTTCAACCTCAGCTGTCAACTTTCCCTGTTTTCAACACGTTTCCCTTACACCAGTGGAACACTTATGTTCTTACTGAAATTTTATATTCCACTTTTGTCTCATCTGTTACATGGCAGATTATCTCAAAAGGCTTGGGAATAATTTATTTTTCAAATGTGAGATGAGCATTGATTTAATCTTGGTTGGCAGTGGCTTCTGCCTTGCTACTCTTCCATTAAACCCATTTTTTCCCAGCCTCTTTCTTATTGTGGATTCATGAACATTGACCTTAGCTGAGGCTAGAGAGGCCTGCTGCTGCAGGCCTTTGGATGTTCTTCTGAGATTTCCTGGATGAGTTGTTGCTGTGCCCTTGGCTGGCTACTCAGGGGAAGGAGTACACATTGAAGGGGTACACATTGACACTTTAATTGAACAAAGAATAAAAATAAAAAGCAAAGTTTTAAAAGACAAAAAAAGCAGTCATACATTAAACGTTTGAAAAGGTGAGCTTTGAGTGCTTTTATGAATGTGGGAAGTGGGATGTTTTTGTGAAGAGAGTTACAGAGAAAGGGGGTGGCAATGGAAAATTCTGGGTCATCCCAGGTCCGATGCTTGGTCTTTATGGAGGGGGTAAAGAGATTGGCATCAGCTGATTGAAGGTTACGGGGGGTGGTGTACTGGTAGAGGATGATGAGGAGGGGACCAAGCACTGAACCATGAGGGACCCCTTGTGAAATGACTTGTATAAAAGCCATATAAAGTGATAAAAGGATGTGTTCCAAAGGGGCAAATTGCAATGATAAAATCTTCATTGATTAATTGATCTCACTAGGAAAGGGATTTCTTTCTTAATTTGACAGGGACAGTGTACAGCCACTTGTTTTTTCCAGAATTAGCACAAGGTTAATTACATCTGTTGGGCAGGTAACATAAAAAACACATGCAGACAGTGATTAGTACAATGAGCTCAAATAGGCACTATCATTATACAGTGGTGTGAAAAAGTGTTTGCCCCCTTCCTGATTTTTTTTGCATGTTTGTCACACTTAAATGTTTCAGATCAAACAAATTTAAATATTAGACAGAGACAATGAAGCATATTATAAATGAAGTTTTTTATTATTAAGGGAGAAAAAAACCTACATGGCCCTCTGTGAAAAAGTGATTGCCCCCTAAACCTAATAACTGGTTGGGCCACCCTTAGCAGCAACAACTGCAATCAAGCGTTTGCGATAAATTGCAATGAGTCTCTTACAGTGCTGTGGAGGAATTTTGGCCCACTCATCTTTGCAGAATTGTTGTAATTCAGCCACATTGGAGGGTTTTCGAGCATGAACCGCCTTTTTAAGGTCATGCCACAGCATCTCAATAGGATTCAGGTCAGGACTTTGACTAGGCCACTCCACTCTTCATTTTGTTTTTCTTCAGCCATTCAGAGGTGGACTTGCTGGTGTGTTTTGGATCATTGTCCTGCTGCAGAACCCAAGTTCGTTTCAGCTTGAGGTCACAAACAGATGGCCAGACATTCTCCTTCAGGATTTTTTGGTAGACAGCAGAATTCATGGTTCCATTTATCACAGCAAGTCTTCCAGGTCCTGAAGCAGCAAAACAGCCCCAGACCATCACACTACCACCACCATATTTTACTGTTGGTATGATGTTCTTTTTCTGAAATGCGGTGTTACTTTTACGCCAGATGTAATGGGACACACACCTTCCAAAAAGTTCAACTTTTGTCTCGTCAGACCACAGAGTATTTTCCCAAAAGTCTTGGGGATCATCAAGATGTTTTCTGGCAAAATTGAGACAAGCCTTAATGTTCTTTTTGCTCAGCAGTGGTTTTCGTCTTGGAACTCTGCCATTTTTTTTGCCCAGTCTCTTTCTTATGGTGGAGTCATGAACACTGACCTTAACTGAGGCAAGTGAGGCCTGCAGTTCTTTGGATGTTGTTGTGGGGTCTTTTGTGACCTCTTGGATGAGTCGTCGCTGCGCTCTTTGGGTAATTTTGGTCGGCCGGCCACTCCAAAACTGTTCCATGTTTTCGCCATTTGTGGATAATGGCTCTCACTGTGGTTCGCTGGAGTCCCAAAGCTTTAGAAATGGCTTTATAACCTTTTCCAGACTGATAGATCTCAATTACTTTCTTTCTCATTTGTTCCTGAATTTCTTTAGATCTTGGCATGATGTCTAGCTTTTGAGGATAATTTGGTCTACTTCACTTTGTCAGGCAGGTCCTATTTAAGTGATTTCTTGATTGAGAACAGGTATGGCAGTAATCAGGCCTGTGTTTGGCTAGAGAAATTGAACTCAGGTTTGATAAACCACAGTTAAGTTATGTTTTAACAGGGGGGGCAATCAGTTTTTCACACAGGGCCATGTAGGTTTGGATTTTTTTTCTCCCTTAATAATAAAAACCTTCATTTAAAAACTAATATTTAAATTTGACTAATATTTAAATTTGTTTGATGATCTGAAACATTTAAGTGTTACATGACAAACATGCAAAAAAATAAGAAATCAGGAAGGGGGCAAACACTTTTTCACACCACTGTACATCAAGGTTAAACAACTATACCCTCATTATTAGTAAAGGACAAAGAAAACAAAAAATATTCTAATAATATATAAATATACAGTACTGTGCAGAAGTCTTAGGCACCCTAGATTTTATTATATATATATGTTTATTTTTTTTGTGTGTATAAAAGAACACATTTGAGATTTCCAAATATTTGATTTACAAAATAATTAATTTTACAGAGACATTTTTGTATTTAATTGATTTCAATTGACTACTTTTTACATAAAAACTTGATCAAGGCTATCTGAGATCAGAAGTAAGGACCCAACCAAAGTCTGCAGAAGAACTGTGGCAATTTCTCCAACATGTTTGGAACAACCTCCCTGCTGATTGTCTTATAGAACTGCAGGACATCGTTGGCTATCTCAGAGAAGTGATGCAGTTTTAATGCTGAAGGGTGGTCACAATAAATAATGATTTGATTCAGTTTTTAACTATTCTGCTCACTGACTATGTAATGTAAAATGTATAGTACGTTTATTCAGGACCTTTCATTGAATTATTTTTGAAAGAATCTTCTCTGTACAGAATGTTATACAGGTACCTAAGACTTCTACACAGTACTGTATTACATATTTCATATTATATATATATTATATATTTTGTCAACTGGATGTAGAATAAAAGTGAGCTAAGAAAAAAAAGATAAGCTGTTTATTCATGCAAGTTCAGAATTGTATATTTTTGTTTTTATATTGGAAGATGATTTTTTGACGTGGAGAAATGGTATCAAGGATTGTAAGAATATGCCTTTTATTGTGTCACTCTCTGACTCCACATTGGAAGCCGTTCACATGGCATGGGGGAACCTGCCGTTTTATGGCCCTGCTTTGCAAATGAGAGGTAGATACGAATCTAAAGTGCTGTGCTCGCCAGTGGAAAGTCTGTTTAACAATCAGGCAATGCCGTCTTGCAGTTTTATCATGTCACAGTTTTTATTATCTTATAAATATTAACGCAATATTTGGGACGTTGACATCTATATACATATTCAGTCCCTTAATTAATTCAGTACTTTGTAAAAGCCTCTTTGGTAGCAATTACAGCTTCACAGATTTGGGCAGTTTATCTCATTCTTCCTGGTAGATCCTCTGAAGCTCCATCAGATTGGCCAGGAAGCATCTGTGAACTGCCATCTTCAGGTCTCTCCACAGATGTTCTATGGGGTTTAAGTCTGAGCTTTCGGCCTGATTGGTGGAGTGCTGAAGAGATGGTCGTCCTCCCAAAAGCCTAGAGCCCAGGAAGAATGAAGATGAAATAGGCAAGGAACACCTGCAATCAATCAGCCAGCAGATTGCTGGAGACCAAAAACCCAACAGGAGCGCCCTCTAGCGATGCCAAGAAGAAACACCTGGATAATAACTGAGCAGGCAGAAACCCAATACAAAATGTTACAAAGATGCGTTATTAAAAGTACATCAGTCAGCCACAACATTAAAACCACCTGCAGTTAAAAATGCTTTAAACTGTATTAACTTGTCTATAAACACTAAATATTTCATTCTATGATATGTGTACTTATACAATCAGATAGGGAATTGTTTTGTTATTTGTTATTTAGATATCTTGGTACGCACTGGTGTTCATGATCACGTCTATCTTAACAGGTGCTCCAGGACCTGTAGAATCTTTCATATTATAAAAAAAAAAGACCACCCACCATATTTAGAAATTCATGGGATCTATTCCTCTATATATTTCACCACATACAATACCACATAATTCCAATGGAGGGAAGAAGGGTGTCTTGTGTCTTGGGGTCACAAAGTAAAAAAAAAAACAAGCTTCTTGAGTTTGATTGGAATTATGACTGGAAGAGAGTTCATGGTCAGATGAGACCAAAATTGAACATTTTGGTCATACACACCATCGACATGTTTGGTGACAAAGTGGCATGCATACAAGGAGAAGCACCTCATTGATGTTTTGGAGATGTTTTGGAGATGTTTTGCCACCAGGGGTCCAGGTGCACTATTTAAGATTAATGGCACAATTCATTCAAATACTAGTAAATCCTAGTGAACAATCTGGTTGCCTCTGCTAGGAAGCTGAGTTTTGGTCATCGGTAGATTGTCCAGCAGGACAATGACTCTGAGCATGCATCACAATCCACACAAAAATGGTTAAGTAAAAACAACAACCAACGCTGTGATGTGGACAAGAAAAGGCACCAGTGTTGCCAGAACCATTAATATGGCGTATAGTGTTTTGAGCTCCTTTTGTGAAAGTGACTTGTATTTTCAGCTTCATGGATCATAGCTGAATATGGAGGAACCCTCTGCAGGATACTGTGCTTCACATCAGTGCAACTAATCACTGGTTTGCCTTGGGGTGAACTGTGTATCACTGAAAAGTGTGAGTAGTAGAGCTGTACTGTGTGGTAAATGACATAAAAAAAAGTTTAGTTTTTCCTCATTCAGGAAACATGTAGGCATGTTGAACATGCAGCTCTCGCTGGTGTTAGAAGTTACCTCTGCCCCACCACTTCCTCTGCCTCCACATAATACTCCTCAGTCTCTGTTTTATGGCAGACAGCTGGAGGTAGACAAAGAGCCAGAACCTGCCTGTTCACTGTACCTTCATATCGTTCTCTTTGCCAGACTCCCCTGGCATACACAGAGCCAGAATCCTGAGTGCTTAAGAAGTCAGGGATGAATTATGAAATAAGTGAGGCCTTCAATCTAAATAAATGATAAAGCTCATTCCTTCTTTTGTCGAGGAAGGCCCAGACACCTGGATAGAAACTGTGCATCTCCAGAAAATGTTGAATCATGTAAAGCACTGGGACCAGGGGGTGCTGCCTACCCTCTGCTGATTGGAGCAGATCTCTTGCTGCCAATTAGAGGTCCTTCTTGGCCTCATTTACTCTGGGGATGTGGAAATGCACAAGGTACTATCGTGAACCACACTATGATTCAGATCAAGTTCAGATCAGGACTTGCCATGCTTTTTGAAGATGCCATTCCAGCAAGAAAGGGACAACATGAAGTGTCATCCTAGTACATTACCAGCTCTCACCAATCTGAGAATTGGTCTACTGAAGTAGCAATGGCCAACCTTTACTGTTAAACCATAAACATTTGCGTATTTGAGTGCTGACCTAACAAGTGTGTGATCAAGTGTGTGGAACATAATGAGTCTGTGTAAATGCGTTCAGCTACTAGGAGGTGTCGTAACGGTTGGCCTGATCATTCGGCAGTTTTTGTGTTTCAGACTGCAGTACCTCTCCTACATTGTATTAGTAATAGCATAGTGAGGCATATCAGGTTCTTCCCCACTTTCAAATACACTGGTAAAATGTTTAACATACAGTATGTCAGGCTTCAGCACACTGAAACCAAGAGCTAGACCACAGAAGTTAACGTTAAAGCCTAAATTAACAGATCAGACAGGGACCGATATCCAGCAAACAGTTGTGACAGAGATCAGGCAGTTCAAAAACGAGAGTCCAGGCAAAGGGTCGGTGCATAAGCAAACAGTTTAGCAGGGGTAATCCAATAAGTGGTTGGTCACAAGCAAAAGGTCAATAGCACATGGGCAGTCGAAACAGAAGGAGAATCTAAAATCAAAAACCGAATAGCCAAACAGAGTTCAGGTCAAAACCAAAGTCAATCAGAAATAAATGCTGGAGCCTATGGAACAAACACATAACAAACTGGCAACAAACTGAACAAACAGGGGAGTTTATATAAGATAGATAACAAGAAAGAATGGCAATCAGGTGTGGGAAACAATCAGGAAGTGAAAACTAATGAATGGGAATGAATGGGCAGACAGACAGACTACGGAAAGCACAGAGGGTAACAATACACGGAAATGCTAACAACTTAGACAAAACCTAAACAATGAAAAACACAGACCCTGACACTGTATGTATATTTCATCCCATTTTCAGGCATGTTTCTTTGTCTGAGAGTGGAGTGTTTCAATTGTGATAGACCTGATGTCTCATGATTATGATTTACTGTAAGTCTACTTGCTTTGCAGGCTCAATATATTAATAATATTGTTGATCCCACCATGACCTGCAGAGGCATGGCAGATGTCTAGCCCATCTTGCCTTTCAAACACTTCCTGACCTGTAGAAAGGTCTACTTTTACAGTTCCTTGAGGCAAATGTGTTGTCTGGAATGAGAGGTATCTAAAGATGTTGGTTCCCTGTCTAACTTAAACAGGCCAAGTGGCACAATTTTTGTGTAATATTGCAATTTCTGGGTATTATTTCTGTATGACTTTGAATGTCATTGCTGCAAGAAGTATTTATTAAAATTTAGATAAATACTTCTAGCAGCATTGACATTCAATGTAGACATGTTGACATTCAATGTTTCTTCATTAGGGAGAATAGAGACCTTAGAACCTACAGTAAACTGCTTTAAATATACAGATAGAAATCATTATAATAACCCTTTATGGTTTGCCATAACAACACTACTGCTGGAAGTATATGGTTAATTTATCACGTTTTTACTCAGTAATTTCATTCACCATTGTCCAGTAAAAACATTGACATCATTACTTATATTAATTAATTGTTGTCTCCACTTTCGTATTCCCTAAATGGACAACAGTATCAGTATATTGCCGTATATTAGGGACACCGGATCTCAGAATTTTGATGTGTTGATCAATTGCATTGTTTTGTGGAGGGAGCACAGTCACTGTTGTCTTGACAGAGGATTGGCAAGCCAAAATTTGAGTTCCGTAGGAGGATACCTATACGCTAAAGGCAGTCAGGACAGAAAATGAATAATTTAAGGTGCTGCTCAAAAATGGTATCAAGGCAACAGGGCATGCAGAATAATCTGTTGTTTATTAGTCTGCTTCAAGAATATCTGAAGATCTGTGTGTAACCTCTGTGGATACTATTTTGTGGGAATGGTTAGATGAAACACATTTGCATGAGTGCTTGTCTGACACACCAAGATAAAGACGAGGAGCCTTTATATTTGAACTTCCTGAACTACGCCGTCTACTCTCAACCCAGCGGAAGATGCTTATGTGGAAGATGCTTATGAAAATACTTAAAAGATGCTTAGAAAATTATCCTTCTCTTATGAGATTGCTCAGTGTGACAGAAGTTTGGAGAGAAACCTTGCATCTCTGGGTACTGATATTACAGACCAGACCTGGGACACATGTATGCAATATGTATTCACCCAAATGTACTCCGATAAACAAATTAAATCAATGGTTGTAGCTGAAATTCAAATACTTGTACTTTAAGTAAAGCAATTATACGCATATGTCTAATAACTGGATATAATACTATGCCCAATAATGTAGGCCAGTGAGAGTGACAAGAAGGCTCTGTAAAATATGAATGAATGAAAAATGTGTCTATCAATTTTTAAGACTTAAGAGGTGACATAGGATGTACTTCTCTATCTTCCCTTTTGAAAGTCTGCTGACAGATTTTATAAAATAACCACTTGGATACATGTCTTGCCAGCTTGGTGTACAATTTTAGATGCAATATGAATATTGAATGATAGAAATGTGGGTGAAGGTGTGTGTACCACCACAAGTGCATGTTGTAATTTGTCATTTATATTGTTCTATGTTATAATTAATATTATCATACATAAGGGCCTTGAGTTTGTAATGTTTCTAAATATGCCCATGAAATCAAATAATTTGTTATTATAAAATGTAATTAATCTACTGACTAAATTCAATACAAACATAGCGCACTCAATGTACCATTGAATCGTGAAGAGAGTTGAAATGTACATCATTTGTTATATAAATACATTTCAAATTCAATATTACAATTTCAAAATACATTTTAAAATACATACACTCAGTGATCACTTTATTAGGTAGTCCTGTACACCAGCTTGTTAATGCAAATATTTACTCAGCCAATCATGTGGCAGCAACTAAATGCATCAAAGCCTGCAGAAGTGGTCAAGAGGTTCAGCTATTTTTCTGACCAAATGTCAGAATGAGAAAGAAATGTGCTGTAAGTGACTTTGACCATGCAATTATTGTTGCTGCCAGACAGGGTGGTTTAAGCATAAAATGCTCACTGAGTGTATATTTCATGGGTATTTTGTGTGCTAGTTGTCTCCTATTTATTTTAGGAACTTGAGGTCAATGTTCTGGTCAAAGCTGCTGCTCCCAGGTTCAAGTTGAGGATTATGTTGTAAAACCTACTTTGCCAGATTTACTGTCAATGCTATTATTGTCCAACAGATGGCGACCTTCACTTGGGTACCTGAGGTTTCCCAGTCCACCGAGTCTCCCTATGGTTGTCATTGTTCAGTCTCATTAATGGATGCTTCACATTATAAAATATGATTTATAGTGTAGATGTTACAGTGTGAGGCTAAATCAACCTTTTGTGCAAAATAATATAGGGAGAAAGAGGCCTGCTTGGTCACAAGATACATTCAGATCATTAGTGTCCACTATCAACCCATCTAGTCAAATTCTTGTGAATTCATTCATTCAGCTCCTGCTCTGAGCTGATAGGTGGGCTGGCTGATGTTCATGCTTGTGAAACCAAAATGTATAAAAATACAATACAATTAATAACAGCTGAGAATCTGCACATTAATCACATGTCCATACATATGGTACAATTTTGGAGTACAGAGGCAAATCAAGAAAAACAATATATCAATATACATTGGGAGGGCACTGTAATTATATTGCCTTCAAACTACATTTCTCAGGGTAGCTTAGAAGGCATAGCTAGCAAAACAGTTTTTTCATTCTTCCAGACATTTAAAATACTTTAAACTTAATTTATCTGAATCTACATGATTTGTAGTTAAAATTGAGTGGTTCAGTTTAATTATAATACCGCAAGCTATATGGCAAATGGGGAAAGCCAAAAAAAAAAGAAAAAAAAGACTAATTTGTTAATTCATGAAATACTGCTACATTTACCTACATCATTATTAATATTTTATTTCAGTTTATTTGTTTCAATGGAAAAAAGTATTGAGGCTAAGGAAAATTCCAGAAGGCTCCCAGATAGAATGGGACAGTTGGCAACCGTAGTTGGTAGGCTAACGTAGGACCACTACTACTACGTAGGGGGTTCCTTGAACATGGGACCCCCTATTCTACTCTATCCATTACTATAGAGCATTGCTGCCCAGCCCTGCCCCTGGAGATTGACCCTTGTGTAGATTTTCATCTCAACCCTAATTGGCATTGCTATAGGGGGTTTTCCTTTTTCCTGTAGCTTGTCAAAAGCAAAGGGGCTGGAGCACTCATGATAGTGGGTCTGCACATGTAGCTATGTGGTTTAGCTCCTACAGATTTAGCTGTTAACAGTGCATGGTATTCTGTTTTAGTTCAGTGCTCACACTCTGAATGAACTTTGAAAGAATCAAAGTTACTGGATCATTATCGGCAGTCCTGTGTTAAGCTGAACCAGTCATGGTCTGGTGGTGACTGTCTCAAGCCTGCCCTCATGGCTGTGTTGGCCATTGCCCCTGTTTCGATTAGCTATGCTGTCATAGTGGCTGTAAGGAAAGGTATTTCACTCCTAAGAAGCTAATATGTTGCAGACATCTAAAATACTGTATTAAGGAGAATAAATGTAACTATTTTAGATGAAACGGTAAGAAGGTTGGCATCAAATTACAAAATTAATTCAGTGTCTTTCTGGTTATGAATGACTGATTTATGAACCAATTTAGTCAGTTGCCTCTTGGCATCTAGCAACTGTTCTATCCATTCTGTCCATCAGTCATCATGGTGAGCGCACACATACACACACCAAAAGAAACATCTGAGTATTGGTCAATTAAATCATTTTCCTATGAATATAAAAATGACGTGCCTCTTTACAACAAATTGAATTAATCAATAGTTGCACTGCTTCAGAGCAATACCCCTACCGTGCATGAACATATTACAGCTTAGTGCAGTGGACTTGTGACAGATGAGACTGCCTGCCACGGCGTGCTTCCTGGAAAAGGAGAAGCTGCTTACGGAAAGGGGGATGAACGGTTAATAAGTAAAGAAGGAAGAGAGTGATGAGGTTGACCGCAGCTTGCAGACTGTCCTCGGCTCACTCTCGAGGTGAGGGAGAGAGGCCGTCCAGATGCCCGCCTTTGCTTCAGAAACCTTAATGGATCCTCTCAGTGGATACAGATGAGCTAGGAATCTTAGCATTACTGGGGAGGGAGGGTGGCGGAAGAGAAAGGAGGGGGGAGTGATGGGGGAAGAGAAAGGGGGGGGGGAGTGATGGGATGCGGGCAGGCAGGCTGCTTGGGTCAACTCAGGCTCCAGCTCGCTCCCTGTACTTCTTGCCGGAGAGCAGAATGGATGTTTTTGGTCAGCAACACCCTGCGCTGTGCAGGTAATCCTGAGGGACAGGTGTATTGGGCCAACACAGGTGTCTGGCCTCTGCCTGTAGGAAAACACTTTCAGTGCTAGTCTCACTGCGCTTACCCTGGGGTCATGGCTGTTTGCCAATACACTAGTGCGATCACAAGATACACAATTCTATCATTGTAGCCTGTACAAGCTAGAGGCACGTTCGGGTTTACCAAGGTTGATGCCGATCCTTATAGAGCCACACTTCTGGTGGACATCTGCAGTCTTCTATGTATAACTGTTAGCAGAGAGGAAAGGTTAAAATAGAATTGCTCCAATTGATCCAATTGTATCAGTATGGTCAAGCTAGGACTCGGAATCATGCTGTTCTCTAGGGTCCTCTTCACATTTGTTCCTGTGTTCGATCTGCACTTCGTTGTACGTCGCGCTGTATAAGAGCGTCTGCTAAATGCCATGTAATGTAATGTAATAACATTGAATTAATCCTGTTCCAGTAGCACACAGTAAGGCTAGACCCATTTCCTTTGCCTCACAGATACTTCCGCTGTTTGGTGTATTTGGGGGAGGGTTCCGCCAATTCGGGCACACACACACACACACATTCAATCCTGTAAACACACAAACCCCACACCCTTTTTTATTTATTGATGTCTTTATTTCAGTATTTGATGTTGATGTTGTCTGGCTGGAGTGGCAGATCTTAAGAGATTAGCGTACATCTGACAATAGCTGTCTTAGGGCTTTCTGGAGCTGCTTAATGTCTGCTGTCAAAAGGCAGAGGCAAGGAAAGTGAAAGTATGCTGATGCCCGGTGGTACAGCGAACGTCAAACAGAAATGGAGCCGCTCTTCACCCAGTGCCAAAAACCACAGATGCGCTTCAGGTAAACTGTGAAGCGAGACCATTCCCTTTGACTCACCCCTCTTTCTTACATCCGACTACAGCACAGACTACAACACGTAATCAAGCCAAGGCACTGGGAATGCTAAAATTGCCTTTAATTAGACCGTCACCATGGTGTAAAGCCCACTCTCATTACTAAAGCCAGGCGACGGGCTGCTCTGTTATGAATATGGAGCGTGTGCGTCAACTAGCAGATTGGTGGCTCGTCCTCTCCTTCCAGCAGACCTTGTTTGTGTGAATGCAGACATTGCGATGGCAACCTGACCCATTTAGTGACCCTCTAGTTTTGGAGTTTGAAATACTCCAAGGACTATGCTTATGTAGTAGCACCGAGACATAAAAATTAGAAGTATTTACCTTTTAATCCAAACACCAAAAAAATTATAAAAGTCCTTTGATTTTATTTAAAATCATATATTGATTTTGTAACTGAGGTTACCAAAATGCGGTAACTGTGATTCTTCCCCTGAACATTTCCAAGAAAGAGAGAATAAACCTTGAATATTCTTTTTTTAGTCACAATATTGAAGAAATGGTCTTAAATTATTATTTATTTTTTGTTATTCCGTTTTTTAAAATTCATAATTATGATGGGCCTTTTGTTGTTTTATTGGGAAAGCTAGCCATGTTCAAAAATCTGGAATTTCATATTTGGAACATTGAAATGTCACAGCTTTAGCACAGCTAAGGGGCGTTGTTAGGCCCGACGCACAGCGGAGAGTCGCAACCCCCGTAGCTGTGATTTAATTTGCTTTTATAAAACAATTTACAATATTAATTGGATTTACAATCCAATGTTTTTTATTAACAATGTCACTACAATAATTTAAAGAAGAAAATAGTTCCCTGTTGCTCAAGATAGTGGCGGGCGCTTGCCATGCAAAGTTAGTAAACTCTAACGTTGTTCTGCAAAACTCTCTAGCTAGTTAAATTAGCTTACAAGCTACCATGATTGAACAAACAAGAGTTTGTGCATTTTAATGCTAGGGCTCTGGGCAGGTGCCAGAAAACCCCAGCCGAATGAGGCTATGACAGCATAACTAATTGAAACAGAGGCAGTGGCCACAAGGGCAGGCATGAGACAGTCACCACCAGTTCATGACCAGTTCAGCTTAACACAGCACTACCAACAATGATCTAGTGACAGCACTGACTGCTAAGTCCACAAAGACGATATAGCTTATGCTAGCCACCTACTCCTGCCCCTCAATTACAAGACAGACTAAATATATAAGTCTTAAGCCTAGCTTTAAATAAGGTGATAATGTCTGCACCCTGAACATGAGCAGGCAATTTTTTCCACAGGAGAGGAGCATGATAAGAAAAGGCTCTGCCACCTATGGTACTTATAGCTATTCTAGGAATAACAAGGAGGCACTCACTCTGTGAATGGAGCATTCGTGAGGGAGTATAAGGAAGAAGTAAATAATTTAGGTACAAAGGGGCAGTGGTATATAGTTATTTTATCACTGCTATTAACCAATCAGGTTGCGAGATTTTTTCTGCCCGTTCTACCACTCTCCACCTCCACTGTGTGTCGGGCCGAACCATGTCCCTTAGCTGTGATAAAATCACAATATACCACTGTCTGTTGTGCGTTATTCTAGTTGTACCCCTGTAGCCCTCCTACATTAAAGAAATATCCGATCTCAGGAAATAAGTGAACTGATTTGAATGGATAACTTCAAATCACTAGTTTTGTCATTAAAGCCAAATGTAGCAACTGACCAATTACAGCAGAATATCAACCTCTTCAGTCGTATGCTATGACTTGATTCATGAGTTAGTGGTGTTGAAGGTTGTGTCAAAGTTCCATGCAAGTTCTGTCAGTCTTTCTTGTAGTTCCCTCTTGTAGACTGTTTGGGGAACATTCTCTTCAAAATGTTAACTCAAAAGCAAATGTTCCCTAAAGCTGTAGAAATAGTTTGTAGACATTAACCATTTGTTGTAGGTCACTAATATGTTAACATTAGGCTTCCTTGACTATTCATATGTCGCTCTGTTCATACACACAGTAGGGAAAATAAGAGATTATAATCCTTGCGATTCTAGGCATCAGAAGCAATACTACCGAGCGTCACAAAATCCAGCAGTGAGTGATTTTTTTCTTACAGGATATTACCTGTACTGGTTGGGTGCTGGCTGCAGGGAGGTGCCTTTGACATTTTGAGTGTAAACCTCACCCAGTATCAGTTATAATCTACCAGCAGCCTCTGTATATTTACGTGGGAAAATCTGGCCAACACAATAGAGAGGGAGGCAGTTTGAACCTTTCCAAAGGGCAGGAGGAAACCGTAGTAGGGCCTGTCTTTCCCCACTTTCCAAGTGCCATTGTTCCCTCCATCATTTTCACCTCTATTCCTGAGTGCAGTCACGCAAAGTCATTCCGCCCAGTCTGGCAGTAAAGCCTCTCTGCTCCACACCTGACCTGGGATGGAGACGAGGGACACTGCTAATGAGCCGGTCCTGCCTGACGGCCAGGGCCAAGTAGTGTGGCAGCTGGTGAATTTGGAATAAGGTGGTAGAGTGTTGAGCTCAAATTTCCAGAGGACCTCTAATGTTCTTAGGGTGAGTGCACTCTGACTTGGCACCCAGCTGAGTGAAAGTGTATACAGCCTGTAGAAGGTGCACAAGCCATGTCATTTGCAATCACAGGTGGCCTTTGTAGGAAAACACATGGTTCAGTGCAGTTAATTAGGGACGTCACTAGTGTATAGCCCCTTGCTATGGATAAACAAAAGTCAGGCGTAAATTTGGCAGCACAATTCAGGGTGCTATCCAAGGGAAAATGGAGGCAATGACTCAGGTTTTAATGGCTAAGTGAGTGCATTTCATTTCAGCCTGGATAAGAGCATTGGCCTTTTGCGTTAGCTTTGCATTTGAACCCCTCTCTCTTTGCCTCTCTCCTTCCACTCAACGCTATTCAGAAGTCATTATCCATCACCAGGCTCTCTAGCTACAGGTGTCTTTCATGCTGGCATCATTGCCTGTAGCCCAACATCCAGCCGTGGCCTCACATGACCAGCTGTGTAAATCACTCTGGCGAAGCATGGGTTGAACCTCAGAAGGAGGGGGTGTATATCATACTGTACGGGTGTGATGTCTTCTTTGACATGTTCGGCAGTGCAATAAACTTGTTGATCCAGCCATTTCTCACACAATTTTTGCTTACAAATAAACTTGTATCTGCTGTATTAGTAATAGTATTTGCGTGCAAACATTTCCTCACCAGTCTTGGCCGTGAATGATAAGGTGAATGATTTGGGGATATAGCAAGGCTGTTTATCGCGAGCTACCATGGAAAGAAATGATCATAGGGGTGTGAGCATTATGCTGTGCAGTGCCATGTGACTACAGAGGGAAATTTACTGGTTGGACGACAATCAGGGACAGCTCAATCAGAGACAGCAGCTAAAAAAGGTCCCTGCAAATTGTCAGAGCTCATAAGTCTGCAACTCAACTCTTTCAGTTACTCTCACACTTTCAAATACATTTTCAACATAGGTGCTCTGGTGCTCTCTGTCCTTCGGGTACCCCATTACCATTCCATTATCGATCGACCTGGCCTCTGCTTCAACCCCCCTGCCTCAGAAACCTTAGTTGTGCGACAAGATTGATCGGGATGACGCGGTGCAATTTTACACTAATGTAACACTGAGAAATCTTGATCGGAGGTGTTTGCACCTTTGATGCCTGGTTCCTTCTGTCTTTTTTACACACAGACGCTATGCAATCCTCTGAAATGTCAGAACCTCTGGGAATGCGCGCCAGACAGTACAGTTCAGGGCGGTCCCAGATAACAGGCTTGGACGGTGAGTGCAAGCCTCCTGAGGCCACATGGTCGATGGTCTGCCCTTCTCCACACTAGCCTCCATAGACGGAGAGTCATTCCTTCAATCCATTGTCAGCCCGTGCTCAGACCCCACAGCTTTATTTTCTCATTCTGGATTGGACAGGGCATTTTGATTTGATTTGAGGATAATGAGGGTAGTTAGGAAACCCTTATGTAAGCCGAACAGCTGATATTTCTGACTGTCTGAATAGAAGGAGCTGACCTGCTACTGACCTGCTACATGGCCAACAGCAGATAAAGTGCTACTAATTATCTTCATTAAATCAATGGAAATGCCCGTGTATAAAACTCAGCTCAGCAACAGGCTGTAGGACTGCAGTTACCACAGTAAAACTTATAAAACCAAAGCCTTGTATTTCTCCCTTGAAAAAGGTACCCACTGAGTGAATATTTAATACAATGCAAATACCCCATGGATATTTGAATAAGTCTGCCACTCACAAGAGCTTTCTCTCACTAAACGTAATGGGAAATAATTGCATTTCCTGCCATTTTGCCTGCTTACAGAGGTTCTCCCTTCATCCAATCCATATCACGTTTCCCAAGAAGGAAACGGACATACTGTAGCTACATTATCTCACTCTGCCAAGTAGAAAATCTTTTTAAAAAACCTTTAATGCCTTTAATCTTTAATCACTTGCATTTTCAATCTTTGAGAGAGATTCCCAAATGAAAAGAAGATAAAAGACTAAACTTAATGGAGTTACACTGTAGCACAAATGTTCAGACAAACCAACATTTAAAAACCTTAAAAAACATTAATTAGTTTACCAGATTCATTTGTTATTCATTAGCAGAGCCAGAGCTAACTGCCTAGATTGGCATTTGGAATGCAGCCAACATCAATATAGAAATATCAAGATTGTATTTTGAGCTCACTAGCTAGCCAACTAGTGGTACTGTAGCAATCTAGCTAGGTACAATAATAGGCCAGATGAAACCCCAAAAAGATTTTTTTTTTAACTCCAAACTGGGACTGAACAGAATTTGCACAGAAGCCTCTAGCTACCATCTACTAAATGTTCTTATCTGCACACAGTCACTGCTGTCAGAATTACTACAGTGAACTAATGGAAATGAAGACTTGCAGTGGGAGCAGTTCATAGCATTATTTACTACTTACTGTACAAAGCTAGACTTGTCCCTTAGTTCCCTGTTGCTCATACATTTTGTCATTGCCATTGTTTTGGATGAAGCTGTCAAGGTTGATTGGTTCCTGAGGGAAACACCTATCACCACAGATCGCTCTGACAACAAACAATGATTGCTATGATTGATGGACATTCTTTGTTGAAAAACCTGGGGCATTTTAAAACCTTTCCGATGTTTGTTGGGATACCAGGATACTCGGCTCAAAACTGGCACTGTCCCAACTGAACTGGGACCTTGGTTCACTCGACAAATAAGCTAGCTAACCTAAATTAGTTGCTACTGGAAACTTGTTTGTAGTCCATCCTCCAACTAGATAAGGTACACTATACCACTGATGCCAAGATAGCAGATGCTGAACCTTTTCCACTACACAACACTGGAATTAGAGGGAAAACCCCAGGCACACAAGGGCTGCATATTTTTACTGGTACGTGTGTGTGCAGAGAGATCAGCAGCTGCAAGGTTGGACCTGAAATGAATTCAGATCCCTTGAATCCCTCCCCCCACAGGTAATAGACTGATTGGGTGCCTGTTTTGTTTCATCCTCCTCTTATGAGGCATGCCCCTGTCTATGGCGTAGCCTAGCCTGCCAGAGCCACTGCAGTGATCGGGCTTTCTTAGTGGCAGCAGGCAGGCAGCCAGGAAGCCAGTGAAACAGGTCAGCAGCACTGACAGACTCCTTCCCACAGCATATCAAGACAACAGTAATCTGCACATGAAATATGATTATCAGATCCTCCAACTCCTGGGTAATAGTGAAATTGTGTGTGTGTGTGTGTGTGTGTGTGTGTGTGAGAGAGAGAGAGAAAGCGACAGAGAGAGAGTATCAGGTGGCGGGACCGAGGAAACCAATGGCAACCCAGAACTCGGCAGAATAGGTGTCTGTATTAGATGACACGGAAATAACATGTTGTCAGAAACCAAAAAAAAGGCACGTCCACAAAACTGGAACTGGACAGTGACTTGTAGAACTCACATTTTTCTGTTTAGTGAGTTCCACAAATTCCACAGTTCGTTTTTTAGAAAGTGCTGGAGAACTAGCCGTACATGGTGTAAGTGTTCTTCGAGTGGGGACGAGAATATCAGGATGTCATCCAGGGAGACAAAGATGAATTGGGAGACTATGTCCCACAGAATGTCGTTCACCATAGACTCGAAGACAGCCAGAGCATTGGTCAACCCAAACAACATGACCAGGTATTCATAGTGACTGCCGGGGTGTTGGAGTAGCTAGGTTCTGCCAAGCACCAAGGGAACGTGAGGGGACTTCATGACATAGGACGTCTCGTCACGATGGTTACCAGACACCAGGATCTCCATGGGGCTGGTGATGTAGTCAACTTCAGTGAGAGTGACCAAGCCAGCCAGTGAAAGACCTTCTTCATCATGGAGTCAATGTCACCACATTCTGGAGCCCCAGAGTGCCAAAAGGCTGTTCCCCACTCATGTGCCTTCCCAGCCAACAACATTATCAGACAGGCGACTTTTGAACGTTTGTTAGGGAATGAAGAAGACTGCAGCCAAAACATTAAAGTGCACTGTGAGAGGAAGGACCAAACGGAACCTGGCTCACTAGCATTACACTCAGGAGGGGGTAGGCGTGGCTCAGAGAAACTTTGGTGCTGGGTCCCGGAGCTTACAGGCATGTAGAGACTGGAGAGTTTGGTGGATGGAGTGAAACTCAAGGAAGCCATTATGAGGCTAAGAATTAAGAAACTGATTTCACTTTAATATATATCAACCAGCAAATCATTGGCTTGCAATACAAATAAATTAACTTTATAACTAGCTGGTAGTCTCAAAACAGACTTCAAGCAAGTTTTCTGTGAGCAAGTATGTATTATCAATTAACAATTTGCATAGCCACTACTGCATCCTCTGCGACTTTTAACCAGATATTCACTGCAGCACTGTCAAAGGAATGTTACAGTAAAGAGTGGGACCAAAAACAACCTCCACACCTGTGGTGATACTAGAGGGAACCTGATTGTGTATCCTTGAATATATACTATGATCTAAGTACCCTTGCAGGACACAAATCATGGTTGGTGGTTACATTGATCATAATGGCTACATGAGCTGAAGGAAGAGAGGCCTGGAACATTAGGTCATGCAGCAGTGACAGTCACAAAATTGCAGTCGTTTCCATAAACCCGGAAGAGACCTACCATAATATCCAGGCTGGCTGATTATATTAATGTCAATGGCTTTGGGCTAAATGGCCTACTTTAACACCTAAATGATATAGGATCACACCAGCATCTGACTAAATCTGGTCAATAAAACAGAAATAGGCTTTTTTTCTCAGCTGCTAATGCTTAAGTATATTCAGGTTAATTTTACCTGTTATCTTCTTGATGTATAACACACATATTTTATAAAACGTTTTTTTGTGCTACTGTACGTCTAATTCACTCTGTAATTCACTTTGCAATGTACAACTAGCATAAATTCATATGGCTAGAGAGAACACCAATGTCAATTCAAAATAGTTCATATTGAACTTCAATTATACATATACAGTGAGCGTCATAGGACATCCTTTTTTTATTTCACTCTGGACTCTGTACAAATATACTATTTTATATTTGTAATCAAACAATTTAAAGTGCAGTGGCTAAAATGCAGATTATCACCTTTTAGGACAGAGCATTTTTAAAATACATTTTGGTTTAAGAAACTACAGCAATTTTCATATGTAGTCCCCCATTTCAGATCAGAATAATATTTGGGATTTCACATGTATTTCTGATTAGTCATGTGTGTTCAATCACTTCCTTAGTGGAGTAAGATCAGTATCTAGTCTTGATTTTAGGCTTTTGACTGCCTTGCTGCATCTATATTGAGTCAGAGATGTCCAATATGTCATTTGGATTAATCACACTCAAAGCTTTCAAGTTGAAATGCATATCCACATTCATTAAAGCCAATAGAGCCACACAATATGGATGCAGTCGGCACTAACTCAATAATGCTCATAGAAATAGATATGATTGTATTACATATGCATTGTATTATAAAAATCGATATTAGATTATGAAATATTTAGGGCACACATTAAAATAATAAGCAGTTTATATGAGTCGAATATGTCTGAAATTAAAGTGAAATTCAAGCTGAGCTTATTTCACTGAACATTATAGCTATTCCAAAAAACAGCTCTCTACTGGCAACGCCTGGCACTGCTGCAGAATTTTCTCCAAAAAGTTTAATTTGATTGGTTATAAACATAGAAATGTCCTTCCCTTTGAGTCACCCGCCTCAGGCTACCTAATCTAGCAGCAGTGCAATGACAGGTCTCGTGCCTTTTTTAAAGGATCTGTCAGTTGGCAGGGCTCTGCACAGTGCAGTAGCTATCAATGCTCAAGCATTTCGTTCCTATTTCCGACTGCTCCCGGAGTGTTGCCTAGTTTGCCGGTTGCGTGGAAACTAGAAGCACTGCTAAGCGGCGATGGGTGCGTTTCCAACCCGCCTGCAGCCTATTCGCGAAGCTTTGGGTGAAGTGAGTAGAACGCGCAGTGTGACTGGGAAAGACTAAACATACTAATTCCTGCCTTCCTCCGATTTCTTGGAACAGTTTCAAGAAGGTTAAATGATAAGAATTGGAATCCAGACCGACACAAAAAGGAATGAAAAGCAAGAACATAGGCAAGAAACTCAACTCGGTTCCGAGAAGATGCACGAAGAGAGGGTGAACTTTATTTTGTTAAACTGACATATTTTTTCGCATTATGCCGTTTTAAAAGGACACACATCGAATATATGAATTTAACTTACTTGATAGCAACGTATGTAAAGAAGCAAAAAACTATATATTTTTTTTTTACCAGCAGCATTCAGCAACGAGGCGATCTGCCGGTTGCCACCTACCCAACCCTGCCTAAAGCGCACGCCGGGCTGTCTGTCGACAGCCGGAGATAGGAGCAGTGTTTCGCCCATGGTGTGTCTGAGTTGAAAATACCAACTTAGTATGAATGTAGACTATGTGCTTATTTTGCTTCTATCAGGAAAGCTATTTTTTCTTTGCAAGGGGTTTTGCTGCGGACCCCGTGAAAGCCTGTTGCTCTGGTTGGAAATTCTGGAAAAATAAGCTGCCAGCTAACGTTGCTACCGGTAAGAGAAACACAAACCCCAGTGTGTTAACACATATTATATCCTATAACAGAACGTGTTGTCGTTAATATTGCAATATTGCAAAACATATATATTTATTGACTACCAGTGACATAGCCTATAGAAAATGACTATTGCAATTGGCTAATTTTCACTACAATATATATACTATATAAAAACCTGTAAGGATGAATATTAATAATTAGTATAGTTAATAGTGATTCAAATTGATTGTGAATTTCAATGACGAACACGGATCGAAGCTCATGTTAATTTATGATCTGCAGCCCCATCACTGTTTTTCAATGGAATCGTTCAACCAAATGAAAACAGTAAATTAAACGGATTTTACTATCCTTAGAGGTGAAGGGAACAAGGTCAGTTGTTAATTATTCGGCGGACTTATAATCAGCCAGCGAATAATTAGTTGTTGTTCGTATAGAGGGAACGCGCGGGCAACGAGAAGCTCTCAAGCTATCATTGTTTGCAAATCGTTTCTATACGAGTAGCTACAGGCTTGTGCCGGATACATTACAAACTACACAAACTTTTAGTTAAAAATTAAATAGAATGACGTACATTTAAATTAACATTTTGCTGTATGTTGTGCAATGATCTAAAGGATTGGTTTCACAATCTTATAACCTTTTAACTAACATATACTGTTCACATAAGTGTATCTTTAATTAGGGTTACACTGTAATTTAAGTGGTGCGTGAGGCAGAATGGGAAACTGGACTGAATGTTCGTCATCCCCACCACATACAGTGCACACTGCAGCAGCACAAGTCACACCGGACAGCGGATCGATATCGTGGAATCTGCAGGGCACTAAAGGCTAAAGATGTTAAGACTAAACCGTTGTCTGGGGAAAAGGCATCAGCAACGTCAGAGATAGAATCCAAATCATCCCCGTTTATTCATTACATTGACACTGCAATGAACAATTAACTTCTGTTCCGTTTTTTTAGTCTCTTGAACACATACAAATGGGCTTAAACCGGCACGTTATAGCTTGTGTTTTTAATCGCCATGTTTATTTGAGTGAGTTATCTGATCATGCTCCAAGTGAACCTGTTCTACATTAATAAATACAGTACGTGCGTTGAAAAGCTGGTGCTGACAGAGGTTGTTAGGGCAACAGAAATATAGAAAGTAACATCATTAAACAGCACTAGAGAAGCCGTTGATCGTGGGTGGATAATGGCCTTGGAGCAAACTGCCAAAATGACCCCAGATCAACAGCCTCTCATCCTTGTTGCTTTCCTGTTTTTTGCATCTGTGATTACCCTTTCATCCTCCAGACTCCCTTCACTTCCCTCATTACCCATGTTACACTGTCCCCGACTTTCCAATGCATTTTTCTCTCTCTACACCCCTCTCAATGCTGACCTCTTTTCATCTCAAAGCTGCCTCGTTTTTCTTGTACCACATGAACATCCCTCATGCTTTTTTCATGAAATCTTTCCTGTCACTGTCACTTTCTGTACTCACCTTTTGTTTCCCTTCTCTGATCACAGTCTACTTCCTTCAGCCTCACACTGCAATAGAAGGGTAGGGGGCTCATGCAGAACCTGCAGACCTGGGTCAAATGTCTAATTGTTTTGGATTCAAATCCAGGCCGCTTCCATAAGTATGGCCAGTATAGCCTTCGCCATACCATACTTAAAAATATGGCTTGGCCATACAACTATTTGTTCTCAAGTAAAACATTTTTGTCATTGGTAAATTATGTGAATGTGTGGCTGTTCAATAATCGTATCCCTCATCCACCTGTCCAAATCCTGGTCGATCCCCTGTGCATTGCGAATGATTGGTGAAAGGGGCTAGATCTTTTTCTTTCTTTTTTTTTTGAGCGCCAACAGAACACAGTGCCTGGTTATTGAGGCAATGTTAGGCATTTCCGGTCCAAGTTTTAATTTGATTAAGTAAATAAATTGAAAAATAAATTATGATAACGACTGGAAGGCATCTGCTGTCCAAGACAAATGCCAACCACAGGTCATGTGTGCATAAGTCTTCGCAGGTAGTTTTTATTTTATGTATTTTGATCAAATCTATCTGCAGCTATGTTATTAAGATAATCTAGTTTGCTCATTTGTCACTATTTGTTCACTAAAAGCTAGTTACCTTCCAGTCGTCACTGAGGGAAGGAATTTAAGTACCTTGGGCCAGTCTTTAGTGGTGCCCAATACTTTTATTGCCATTACTTGTGGTTATCCTGTGGTTTATGATTGTCAGACACAAATTGCAAGGGGAATTTCCAGTAGCCAATGAAATTTTAAAATTTGTGACAGAGGAAGGGAGGTGGGGTTTGGAAGTAAATATAACAGCCAGCGATTATGATGGCTGAGCTGAATGAACATGTTTCCTTGAGTGCTAAAGATCCCATGCAAATTAAAGCATAAAGCACAATTGTCGCAAGCTGTATGGGTTCCATGTTTGTTTTGATTTCAAAATATTGTGGAAGAAATGTACAGCAAATGCAGGTGTACCACAAAAAATAATTTGTGCTACTTAAAGGCAACTGTCGTAATGTGTGCGTGTCAGTGTTAGTAAGTTTCTTACATTACCAGATGCCCTTTTGGAGTGTGTTGGGAATTTCAAGCATTGTATTGTACTTTTAGGTTTTCACTTATGAAGAAGCAAGCTAGCAAGTTCTAATAATGAAACACAAATAAGAATAGAACTTATTTTTATTATCACTGATAAAAATGGTGAGCATTTACAGCGCAGTCCGTAAGTATTTGGACAGTGGTCCAATTCCCGTTCTTTTTGCTCACAAATTAAACATTGGATTTGAAATGTAACAATGAGGTTAAAGTCCAGTCTCTGACTTTTTTGTTCTTATTTCTCAGCCTCATTATTGCTTCCTTGACTGTCAATTGGCACAACTCTGGTCCCTATGTTGACAAATGCTAATAACAGACTCCAAAGGTAATCAAAAGCTTAGAATCAAGACTAGATACCACTAGCCATACTACTTTTAGGCAGGTGGTGGCACCCCTGATTTAAATACTTTTCTACGCTTTACTGAGCTTGAAATACTCAGAAAAAGTGCAAACCCTGCCTTCTGCACCAGGCAAGATCAATCAAGCACCAAAAAGTATTTGAATCGAAAACAGTTATGCTTTTGACCCAGATCATTAGATGGTGTATCTGCGGATCTTGACCGAGACCACTAAAATATTGTTAAATGTCAAACAATGTCTTCTAACTTACCCAGAATCACAAAAAATGAGTGAGGTGTACGGATATATGGAGGTGACATTCAGACCCACGTATGTCAAATGAACCTGATTTTGCTCAGCATTGGCCTACTTATTAACATCTACAGTAGCTCTCAATCCTTTCTTATCTCTTCCAACATCCCCCTCCCCAGGTTCTGCCTGAAATAATGTCCTATTTTGTTTTGGCATAATGAAAAATTCCAGATAAATATCTCAGCTCATCTCCAGGCATACTACAGGCCCCACTGATAAGGTCGTCTCAAAGTCTGCACTGAGCATTCGGCTTGAACCCAGTCTCTCTGGCATGTCCTCAAATTTTCAATCACATTGAGTCTTATTAGAAACATTCCATGGAAGACTCCCACCGATATATGATGCTAAAAAGTACTTTCAGATCGATTTCTTCTTGATAACTGGATACCACCTGGTCTGTAGCCATTTTTCAAAACTGAAAAATTTACTTAGCTGTGCTCTTATTCAGGAATTTGCACCAAGGGGCATCCGAGGGGGATGGAATGAAGCTGAATCAGAGGACGCCAAATTAAACATCTTTGTTTCATGAAGATTCTGTTTTGCTTTGTATCGGAATACGGCAATCAGCATTAGCACTGCATTACCTTGAAATGTTTTTTTAAGGGGATTAGTAACAGGATTACTGGTTGTTGTTGTGCTGCTCAGATATTAATGAACTGTGTTCTGATGGTAAGGCATCTATTTTTAGAGGCTTACACGTAAAATAAAAAGTTTTAATTACAGTGAACCCAAACAAGTAGTTCCTGAGCGCACTCCGGATAAAACAACCTGGTTTCTGAGTGAGTGGTCTCAGAAGGATTCTTCACCATTGTGTCTGGATTGAATGCCCAAATGCCAACATTATTCCCAAGACTCTTAAGCAGAGTTCAGAGATGTAAGGCACAAAAAGTATTGGAAATTATTTTCAGATTCCATGCTGAATGTACTGCATGTGAGGAGAAAAACAGTCATAACACGGGTCATTAGACAGGCAGTATTCCTTCTGTTGTAGTGTTTGCAACTAAGCATATTGTGCAGGTCCCCTGTCATGCTGTACCAGAATTAGTTAATGCTAAAAGAGAAACACTGCAATGATGTCAATTGTAATGTACGAAGGGAGAATGTTTGGCTGTTATTGCCTATTTGGATTCAAGTGCTTTATCCCTACTGTACAGCTGTGTAAATCCAACATCGACGGCAGGCTCTGCTGTAACAAGACAGATAGATCCCCTCTGCCTTTCCAGAGCAATTAGACCAGCTAGTCTCCATCTGTGCACAAAATAACATGCTCTGGCTCATGGGCGCTTTTGCTATCACTCACAGGGACAAGGCAGAATTGCAGCTATTCTAGGATGTAATTTGTACCATGCCAATAAATGAATTGTTCTCCCCCCCCCCCCCCCCACTCTCCATCTCTCTAGGCTGACCAGCTGAAGGGGAATTTGACCTGTGTTCTGTGGTTGGGGGCTCAGTCCTCCCAGGAGTATGCCTGCATCCCACAATGCCACTGCTGGCAGACTGGTTACTGCGCCACTCGGTGGTCATGTGTCTGTTACTGCACAGCTTGGTGCTGATGACCTTCTGTTTCCACCACGCAGCCACCAGCTGCTCCAAGAGCTGCTACTGCTCCCAGAGCGAGGCCGGGGGAAAGACCGTGCGCTGCAGCAACTTGCGGCTGACAGAGATCCCCCACGACATCCCTAACGACACCCGCCGCCTCTACTTGGACTTCAACCTCCTAACCGGGGTCCCCGCCAATGCCTTCCTGCAGCTGCGCTTGCTCAAGGAGCTGGATCTGTCCCACAACGAGCTGGCCCAGCTGGAGCCTGGGGCCTTCAAGGGTCTGGCTGGCTCCCTGCAGTTCCTGGACCTCTCCTCCAACAAACTCATGACCCTCAACTCGGAGGCTTTTGAGGGCGTTCACGCACGGGCCAACCTCACCCACAATCCCTGGCACTGCGACTGCAACCTGCAGAACGTGATGCCCCACATGAGCCTGGAGCCTGCCTCACTGGCTGGCATCGTGTGCCAGACTGCCGACCCTGAGGACAGCGGAGCTCAGGGCTCCCCCTTCCTGCTGGACAAGGATCTGGACCTATGCGCAGTGCTGAGGAAGACCACTGACGTGGCCATGCTGGTGACCATGTTTGGCTGGTTCACTATGGTCATCTCCTACCTGGTGTACTATGTTCGGCACAACCAGGAGGATGCCCGCCGCCACCTAGAGTACCTTAAGTCCCTGCCCAGCAAGCAGGGGAAGTCAGAGGAGTCTTCCACCATAAGCACTGTGGTGTGAGGCCTGGGGAACTTGGATGATGTCCAAGGATTGGGAAACAGGTGGTTTAGGCAACAGGTGGTTTAGGCAGCCAACAGCAGTGGCAAGGGTCAACTTTCGCCAAATTTAGTTATTCTTCAGTCTAATGTAGGAGGTATGGTTGCCGCAGGACTTGCTTTGAGGTAGTCTTGGCCTGTCTATTCCAGATTAATAATTCATTCATAAGTAGTAGTCTACCAAGACCCAGTGCTAGCTGAGTGAGTTGCCTGCTGCATGTGTTTGAGGAAGTCAAGTCCTTGAAAATCTCTTTTTAACCAAAGGCTCATACTTTTTGATGGACCCTCTGAAAAAAGACCTTGCTAGAAGATGGTTGAAATATCCTCCATCATATCAAACAGCAATAAGATACCATCCACAGGAGAAAGGCTGATGTGATCCTGTATAGTATCAGTAAACCCCTATATGTAAATGTGTTATCCACAAAACATGTCCAAGCAGTATTTTAAGAATATAAGTTATGAGACTAACACGTTCTTCAGCTCATCTTTGTAATTATCTTTTACGTTTCATTAGTATTTTTAGTTTTTGCCACTTTGAAGCAGTCCTAATACATTTTGCTGACAAAGTCAAATAATTCTGTATTTAAAATGTTTAAATTGGCTAGCCAGTTTGAGGGAGAGGACTATATTTTTGAGAAAGTTAAATGTGTGTTCACTGCATGTACGGATCACAACATTTTCTTCTGCCCAATCCTTTTTTTTGTCTCAAAAATTCATATACAGTGGGGTGCAAACATTTGGCCACCCCTGGTTTAAATGTCTGTTACAATGAATCTGTGTCTGTATGTGATCAAAATCAAACCTCTAAATGGTTAAACATGAGACCTTTCTGCAAAACTGCTTTTTATTTTCATTTTTTACTGCTTATAAATTATATTTTTTAAAAGGAAAAGCGCCCTGTGCAAAAGTTTGGAAACCCTTTTGGATTAGTCTTTGTTACTTAAAAAAAAAAAAGATGATTACTAAGGCCCAGACCCAGGTGATTTAGTCGTTTTGGCTTCAATGAGTCAGGTGAGTATGAACTCCATATTGTGAGTATCCAAATGCAGTGACTTCTGTCTGGTGTTATCAACCGTGGGTTCCTCTAAACAATTTCAGAATGAAGGAGAAGGCTACAAAAAACTCTCGCAATGTTATTTCCACTGTCAGACACATGGCGGAGTTGCCAGAATGAAACACCTCAAACAAAATTAAGCATCTGAAGTATGTGAAAGAAGCCTGAAGCCTTTTGGAACAGTGTGCTATTGGGACTGACAAAATGAAAGTGTAACTTTTTGGCAACCACAAAAGTGTTTGGAGAAAAAAGGGTGAAGCCTTTGTGGAGATACCTTGCCAACTGTGAAGCATGGAGGTGGATCCAGGGTGCCTTGGAATTGTGTGGCAGCTGAGGGCACAGGCAATTATTGTGCTCGTGGAAAGAAGAATGGATTTCACCAAAAAACTAAGAAATTCAGGAGGCTAATGTTCAAATGTCAGTCCAGACTTTGAAGTTGAAGAGAGGTTGGGTATTCCAGCAAGACAATGATCCAAAGCATACATTGAAGTACCTCTAGACGGATGAAGGCTTTGGAGAGATCTCAAACATGCCGTACATGCAAGGAAGCCAAAGAATATTTGTGAGCTAGAGATTCTGCCTGGAAGAACAGGAAAATTACAAAAGTGAGAATTGAAAGAGCTAGCTGGCTACAGGAAGCATTTACAGCTGTTATACTATAGTTACAAATTACTAACTGACAGGGTTCCCAAACTTTTGCACAAGGCTTTTTTCCTTTTTGTATTATTTTGAAACTGTAAAAAAATTAAAAAATAATACATTTTGCTTTAGAATTTGCTTTAGAATTTGAAGAAATGTTTAACGTTGTGCCATTTAGAGATAAGGATCTCTTCTGTTCACGTAGATATTAATTGTAAAAGGCCTCTTGACTAGGGGTGCCTAAATCTTTGCATACTACTGTAAATATATTTCTGGATTCAAGAAATACAGAGAGGATATGAGATCTTTTGATTTCCTAAATAACATCTTTCTTTTCACATACTTGAATTGAAAAGTACTTTTCCTTAAAAAAAAAACTTCCAACATAATTTCCCTCAGGCTCATCCTATAGCACATTCTATGAAAGTTAACTGCCATTTCTAAGGCATTTAAGACAAGACACGGAAGGTGAACATGTTAAAAGCCTCTCATTTCAATGCACCCCACTGAAATCAAATGTTTTTGGTTGCTCTCACCTTTTTCATACATCAGGTTTACAGTTAAGGGACAGGTTGTAATGAATATAGCTTTCGATAATTCCTATCCCTCTCTGTGGATCCTGATTCCAAAGACTTAGTTATGCTTGCTCAGAGCTCTGTTTGGGATATTAGCGTGTGCCAGTAGGTCTGTACTGCTGGCTCTGATTGTGACACCAGAATGCTATTAAATATGTAATGCACTCATCCATTCCTGTGGACAGAAAACCCTTTCAGCACAGTCTTTGGTCAGAGTTGTTCTAAGTGCTTGGGCTAGAACAGGAAACCACTCCCAGCTCAAATTCTCACTGTGACCACAGATTGTGTTTATATATGGTCTGGCCTCCTCAGTTAAACTGTAAAAGTCAACACAGTTAAGGGTCAGCAGGATCTCGGCACATGATAATGAAGTTAAGGGTGTACCATTGGTATTGTTTCACCCCCATAACTGAGAGTATGGTTATGTGCATGGGATGTACAGTACATGTTCCTGTCTTCTGGGCAGGGCCCAGAAATCAGTTTTGCATCATTATTGATCTTTTTGTCACACATACTTATACCTACAGTATATGGAATTTTTTTTTTTTACTGGGTGACACTCACTTAATTAGTCACAATTAAATATGGCAGCATTGAGAGATGCAGTGCTGTGATGTCTCACTAAAGTGGAGGTCCCTTGGAAAAGCAGTTGTCTGGGAGCAGCCATTTACTTCACTCTTACTTTACACTGGGATTAACTAAACACACTGTGGGATTACCTGTCAGATGGCACTATTCTTTATTTTTCCCTCTTTGAAAGCCTCCCTGCCCTGAGCCCTGCTCGGAGGCAGCCTGGGCCTCATACTGCAAGTTGTGCCGTCTGCTGAGGGTGTTCCCAGAGGATACCAAACTCCAACGGACAAAAGCTTGCTTGTTCAGCTACTGCGCTAAAAATAAACCATGCTACTGAAAATGACTGGCCCCAGGGAAGAGGAAACTCCATTTTCATTAGTGCTCTCCCAACTTGTTTTCATGCAGCAGGGCCTTGAAACCTCCTTGGCTTGTGATGCTCTGCACTTGTAGTGCGTGTAAATAATATTGTCTTTGAAATACGATTCAGGTCCTCTACCACCCTGTCAAGCTCGCCGAGTGCTGTTCACCCTCGATCAGGTAACAGGTGGCCTTACAGGGTGACAGTGCAAAGAGTATGGCTGTCAGCTTCACCGGATGTCTTTGCGTACGACCAGCTCTCTCACACAGCGAAGGTCCAGATTGTGGAAAGATTGACTGAATATATATATATATATATATATATATATATATATATATACGAAGGGACACAGTGTGATACCAAACCCACACATATTAAAAACTGATATTCATTTTCATTACCAAAGCAGCACTGAAGCAGGAAATTAATTGGGAAGGCGCAGCCCATCAGCATGTGTCCTATTGGCATTTCAACAAAGATAATGTGATAAAAGTCAGCTGGTGTGTGCCTGCCTGATGTTAGACAGTATTAATGAATTCCTTATGTATTTCTGTGGAGAGAATCTAAGCATTTAAAAATGAATCTCAGACCTTTTATTTCAGGCCAATAGAGGAACAGGCAGTCATGTAGGGAGGGAAAGATAATCCTTCGGTTCTGCTGCTTTGATACTGATATTGACTTTTTTCATCAGGCTCCAGTTGATAAAACTGGCGCTTCTTTTCAGAAACAGCCCAAGGTGCCCTTTAAATAGAGTAAGCCAATAAACTGCGTTTGACAGAATATTGACTCCTTTTTTCACCAATGAGTCACACAGTAACATCTGTGCCCAATGTGGCACCCTGCAGGCAGAATTTGGGACTTCTAGGCTGTTAGAGCACATGGTTTAAGGCCTCTGTTGTCACCATAATTTTCACTCTGATTCCTGATAGTGAGTCTTCTCTTGGATTCATTTTAATAGGATTTCCCCCACAATCACTGCGACAACCTCTTTGCCTTCCACAACAAATACATGCTAAATAATTGCAGTTGCCTGCTCTACAGAAGAGATTCAAGGTTCTTGTGTACTAGAGCATGAGTACTCAGTAGTGATTTATGAATGGCTATAATGACTTTCTGATATAGTCACTTCACATCATTTCATGGTATACTGTGCATGGTATTACAGTTAGTTTTTTGTTGGCATCACAGTTCTGAAACCGGATTTATAAACGGCTGAGAAAAAAATCCTAAATAAATAGCACATTCCAATAGAGACATGGACTGAAGTTTAGGTCCTCCACAGACTAAATCTACAAAAAATGACAAAAACTGATTGCTTCGCAAAAACAATGAAGAAATGATTTAAGGTAATTACCAGTAATTTCAAGCAGCAACCATCTGTGACAAGCAGAGTTCCACAATGCTAAAATATAGATGGTAACCACCACCCCCTCATTGCTAACATTTCCTGCCACATGCAGGGGTTACGCTAGTAATGCAACCCCAGCTGCGTCCTCCACTTAGCCGCAGGTAATTCACATTTCAGGGAGACTCGCCTTGCAGCCGTGGCTGGAGCAGGAACTGCCCCGCCTCCCAGACACGTTACACTGGTGTGAGCATTACCACTGCTGAGTAATGGGACACAACGGGGTGGATAGGGTGACACATCCAATCAAGCAGAACGCAGGCTACACCAGATTGAGTTGCAGATTAAAATGTCTCCAGGTACATCACCTTGGAGAATGGGGGCCTTTAAAGGGCAAGGACACATAGTGGGGGGACATTCCCTATTTAGTCTGGGCAGAGTGGATGAGAGTGTGATGAGTTCTGTTTGCAACCCTACCCCACCCTGCCATCCTCTACCACCCTTGGAACTACACGACAGAGGATAGTGGTGAGAGGCATCCAAGGCCTCTCAAATTCCCCTTTGAAAGAAAGAACTCTTGGCAATTCTGTAGGCCCATGTTGCTTTTGTATTTCATACTACACTTCACAGTTCAAATGCAAGAACCACTTGAGCACAGACTCACCTGCACACCTATAAGGGCTTCCTTTGGCTAATATAGTCCACAACAATTCACATTGGTCACTGTGCAAAAAGGACTAAGCTTACTGAAGTTGGGGGGGTGATAGGAACAGGCAGTGGCAGCCAATGGACGGCAGGGTGCTGATCGTCAGCTACTGCAGAGATGCAGCCACTTCCTACGCTCTCTACCCACACGAAATACAGTACACACGCAAAAACACTCACACACACCACAAATCCTGTCTTGAGGGTTCTCTTGAAGTCTTGTGTGTAGGGCCCCAGTTTCTCTATGGCAGACTTCCAAGAGCCCCACAATGGTGGGGGATGACATAGCTCAGGACTGTCTTCCCCTCACATGGTGAGCCTTGATCCAATACTTTCAACCCCCTGCTCACAGCTACACATGCCAGCACTCCCCTTGTCTCCATGGAAACCACTTTTCCCTATCCCCTGACCCCCCTTCATTCCTCTCGTTCCTTTGAAGACTAACTATGGTGACCTGATTACATAACATAACATATCTCTGCATCAGTATGATGTAATTTCTTAAGATGTGTTGCATGGAGATGTGACTACAGTGTTCCTTGGATCCAGATCCCCGGGCTGAAAAAAGGTTTGAGACAGGAGGCACCATTACCTATTTAACATATTTGACCCAGGTCTGAGGCCAGTCTTGTGTCACCATGAGGGAAATGGCTGGAAGAGGGGCCTCACCTCTTTAGTTTCTACAAGGTATATATTCTGCCCACAGAACTGCTGCTCACCAGTTTCTGAGATACTCTAACCACCCTGTTTGGCACCAGAGTCACTTAAATCACATTACTTCCCCATTCTGACATTTGGTCTGAAAAATAGTTGAACCTCTTGACCATGTCTGCATGCTTTTATGCATTCAGTTGCTGCCACATGATTAGCAGATTCAATATTTGCATTAGCAAGCTGGTGTACAGGTCTACCTAATAAATTGGTCACGGAGTGTATATTGCATGGATGGTATGGTCTATATTGTACAGGTCCGTATTGTATGGATCGTTCTTAATACACATTACAAACCACGACTCCTCTGCTACACTGGAGGACAATGTATTTTTCTGCTAAAAATATAAATACAGCAATAACACAGATTCATTATGGTTAATTTCTGCGCAGTTTATGGTGGCTCAAATCGTGCTGATCAGGAGAGAGATCGTTTGCCAAATATTATCACCCTCTAGGGATAAAGAAGGTTGTGAACAGAAAGAAGAGCAAGGTGGATTTGCAATATAAGTAGGCAACCGTTGGTGTAATGAGCAACAGACATTGAACAGGTCAGCCAAGGAAAACAACAGCACTTGATGACAGAAACATTGTGAGAACTGTGAAGGAAAACTCCAAAACATCAGACAGTCACATCACAAACAATCTCCACAGGGCAGGGGTGAAGGTATCTCAATCAAACGTTCCAAGAACACTTAGAGAGCAGCAATATAGAGGCTATACCATAAGAAGCAAACCACTCATCAGCAGTAAGAATCAAGATTAACCTCTGCCAAAATGATGGAATGGCCAAAGTGCAGGGAAAGAGGGGACCTGCTCACGATCCAAAACATACAGAATCATCTGTGAAGCACAGTGGATAAAGTGTCATGGCTTGGACATGACACAGCGGAGGAGTGGGCTCACTAATCTTTATTGATGATGTGGATAGGGTGAAATGATAGTAGCAGTAGGTGATAGTAGCAGCATGATGATAGTAGCAGCAGGATGAAAAAAAACTGCCTAAAAATTGGGTGGTCTACAAACATCTAGGCGTAAATACCAGGAAATAGAAGCTGCAATTCTGAACTCTTGTCACGTGTACATCTTTTTATCTCAACCCCAAATGTATTCAGTGTTTTGCAAAAACAATGGAATTGGCCTTGTTGTTCCAATACTTTTTAAAGGGACTGTAACTCCTCACATTCAAGCTAACCAGACCTGAAAAATCCCAAGGGCCTCACATTCAAAATAACCAGAGCTTTTTACCAAGCGTATAGTCCAAACTAGCGGGCTACGAGCTAGTTTACAACAAAATCAGCATATAAATGTTGTGGCACCTTGACTATTTATACAGTATATCCTAACTGGTTATATCCTAAGACGAGTGGATAATCGATCTTCCACTTGGCATCATAGCTAGTTTGCTAGCTAGATCACTACTGAAATATCATATCCATAAATGAAACCCCCATGAAATGAAACCTGCCATGGTGTTACCAAAAAAGGATGCTGTGTTTTGCCATTAGTGAGTGACTGTGTGATTGTAGGTGTAGGCTATAGGACTGTAAACTGGTTACATTGTTAGCTTATTTCCACTGTTTTACCACTGAGTGAAGTCCCCCACCCCTTAGATATTTGTTTCCTTCTGTTACCGGTCAACCATCCAACCTTTATATGAAAACTGATATTGACTGGGCACCATCATATTTTTAATGGATGCCATGTCATCTATACCTGGTATAACCCCCATATTTGACCACAAAAATGAATGGGTTGCTATGGCTGCTTGTCCTCCAATATGTCATCGTCAAGAAAATTGTCACGTAATTAAGAATGATCCATAATAATTGAATAAGCATACGTTGAAATGTATTTTCATTTGCCCCTAAAGCAGTGGCTTAAATCCTTTTGGGCCTAAGCCACACCAGATATCAAACTAGAACCTCAAGACACACCAACTTAAAATCATAGTAATCTTGCCCTCCTCCCCCTGCTCTGGGCTCCGGACCTTCTCGATTAATCATCTATATTTGTCATCTGCATAATTATTATTTGCATAGTCATTATTTGCATAATGTATTATTTGTATCTGTATGATTTTATTTATTTTATTTATATATTACATATAACATTACTGTTAAGACTCACTGTTTGCCCATTGCCGGCCAGAAGCAGATGGGCTTCCCCTCTGAGCTTAGTTCTGTTCAAGGTTTCTTACTGTTAGTCAGGGAGTTTTTCCTTCCCACTGTTGCCCTCGGCTTGTTCTGAGGGGGTCTCAGGCGTGGGCTCTTTGTAAATTGTAAAGTTATAAATAAGGTTCCTTCAGAATTCCAAGGCAAACACAGCATGCCACACAGCATGCACTGTTTGAAAACCACTGCTCTAAAGAACAAAATGTATAGCCTGATTGGTCTCTCGAAAGGAATCTGAAGAGCATGATTACACATTTAAAATAATACAAAGAAATATTATTTGGCTGTATCCTAACCCAGCATAAGTATTATTGATTATTATTTCTGCCTAGGTAAAAATAGATAGCTAATTATATATACTATATACCACATCCTGGAGTGAGTTATTGCTTTTATAAAATGGTTATAGATATTATACACACAATCCAATTAAAACCATTTTCATTAACAATTTCATTGCAAGAAAATTTGACAAGAAAGTAGTTCCCCATAATAGTAAGTAGTGCCAGGTGGTTGCTATGTAACGTTGGTAAACTGTTACATTGTTCTGCCAAACTCACCAGCAAGCTACCGTGAGTGAGCAAACATTTGTTTTTCATTTGTTCATATTGCTTTGAGTTTTCTTTCTTTATTGCTTATATTTTCCTTTTATAACCTTCCCATTTTGCTTAGATTTGCACCAAATTTGACACAGCTGACTGGGAACAACCAACATCTTTTGGATTTCCCTCTTGAAGGAGTTTGCTTATCCTTTCCATTGTTTTAATTGACAGCTCTCTTCTTGGAGCCATGTTTCCCTTCAATTAGCCAAGTCCAACAGCTCGTTAGGTCTGCAAACACTCCCTTTTAACTGCAGACTAATTTGCATATTCAGACTTGTGCTGGTATTTGTTTTAGAAATACAAATTATGAAAGTGATTTCATAATTTTCTCCTCAACATTGAGTGATTCCATTTTTTTTCCTCTACTTTATCTGGAAAAAAGTATGTCATTAATTAAAATATTTTCATCTAATTTGTTTAAGGTATGTTTCATGAAGCCAGAATGTTCAGCTGTTAAACAAAATTAGTTTTGTTTCAGATCTGTGATTTGTTTATTTGCTATGAAGTAAAAAAGCCTGGATGAACATCCTCTATGTGTGCTGATTCCATAATTTTTGCTGTGCCAATATCCACGGGTTCTCGTTCCATAACGCTAAAATAAACTAGAAATTGCATCCAATTGGTGGACTATTGCTACTTCTAATACTATGGAGTTTAATATTTGCATTTATAAGCTTAGTGTACCTAATAAAGTATATGAACAAAAATAATGTCTTTTTGAGTGAGACATTTTTGGCTGTTTTAGGCTTTCATCTTCAATTTGTAGAACATTATCTTGCTTTCCCTAATCTGCATGTCTTAATGCCAAATTTAAACATAAGATGTCAAAGTGAAAGTAACACCTCTGGTGTGCACTGTTTGGAGGCTTGTCATCATTCACCAGTCACAAACAACCACATCAGCTGCATTTGCTTGCATGATCTACATGTTTAATGTCAAGAGTAAATGTTCAGACTAAAAATATAGTTTTAAAGGGTTAACACGTACAGTAAATCCTCAAATTGTGTCCGGGATTCTATTTGAAGCCGGGCCTCGGATAATAGCCGGGGGCGTGGTCGATTCGGACAAATAAAGGCCGGCCCCCAAATACAAGCCAGGGTAATATTGCATACCAATAGGGCTATCAGCCCATGAGCACTAGAAGACATTTCGATTTAACTCAATGAAATAAAAGAGCTCTTCTCAATATTTTATATTGTTGGTTGGTTTAATACTGTTGCCAATGAAAAGTCGTTGTCCTACACCATGGGTCTCCAACACGTTGCTCTCAAGTTACCAGTCGCTTGCCGCCCCCTTCTGAGTAGCTTGCCAAAGGCTGAAGCCGTATACATTTAAACACAATTGTTGCCGCGAGGCATTCCAGCCTACGAATTTAATAAAAAGTAAATCAGGCAAAATTAAAAAATTAACTCAATTTAGGCTACTTGGTACGCAATAAGGTTTCCATGTATGTACAGCACAGCGCACGTTCAATGAATGAATGAATGAATGAAAGCGGCTGCCTTGGCTCGCAATAAACAGACGGGTGGAAATCCCAACACTCTTTCAACTACATAAAACTTAACAGTGAACCATCAAATACCCCCCAGATTTCAGTGCCCATCAGTCCCAACATTTAGCAATAGAATCAAACAGTCCAAAAGTAAATCCCAAACCAAAGCGAAAATCTTTTGATAGCCTACCGGTATGCTGCTCCAAACGAAACGCATGTCTCACAATAAAACGCACTTTAGGAAAAAAAGATCCTTAACTTGCTGTTATCTACGCTAATGTGTTATTGTTCATGAAGGCGTGTCTGGCAAGTTGTTATTTTTTGGATTCTGGACTTACATGTGATTTATTGTGTTTGAGAATATTTGCAATAAACTAAGTCTGTTAAGACTGACACTATGACTTACCAAACGGTGTTCCTGATTAGCCTACACTAATTGATTTCTGAACGGTTACAGGAAGTGTTGAACAGTGTTGGCCCACTTTAAGTGTAGCCTTTTACTTTATTTCTAAGAATACAACAGAAGCCTAATAAGAAATAAAGGCCTGCCTCGAATACAAGCCTGCTCCAAATAAAGGCCTGTGCTTTGTGCAGCCTAAGTAAATAAAAGACCCCGGCCACAATTTGAGGATTTACGGTAAGATGACAAGTTATAGCCACAAGTTATAAGACATTTTTCTCTAGCAATAACTAAGTAAGCTTGATATCTCGATTAGCCTACAGAGGTAACCTTGGTATCGTTAGAACGCTTACATTCTCCTCTTTCGAGTAGGTTCTAAAACTCAAAATATGTTTTGTGGTCAATGCGACTGATTTTTATGGAGCAGGTCATAGTATTTTTTATTGTACAAATAAGCGATTCACTCTGCGATCCTTCAGTCTTGCCTAACTCCACTAGTTCTAGGTCTTATCCCCACAATCCTTTGCGTCCCATTCGGACTTGCTTGTTATTCTGTTCATTGCAGAATTTAGCTGGCTAGCAAGGAAAGGTAACTATGTAGCTAGCTAGCTACGTTGATAAGAATAAAAGTGCACAATCACATGTAACATTTATAAAGAATTAATAAGTGAATTCGCTATTGACGAAATGAAAGAAACCACGAAACGGCGAGAAAAGCCCCGTGACTCCAAAGCCGAGAAAAAACCTGAGCCAGGCCCCGAGCCTCAGGATGTGGAGATGCCGGAGGAAGATGCTGCAGCTGCGGGAAAGCCTCATAAGGAGCTTGACACGCTCACCCTTGATGGTAAGAAGGCAGAGCAGAAGCCTGGATGAACGGATATCACATCACATAACGTAACGTAACGTTATTTATTCAAAAGACTTGCATTGCCAGTGCGTTCGCCGCGCACCTCACCTTGCGTCTGTCATCACAAAAGTACTGATTCATGCTGTTTGTATTAACGTTAGCTGTAGTTGTAGTGTAGTTATTGCTCTCTCGCTAACTAAGTCTATATTGCCCCACATTCAGCGATTGTTAAAAAAAAAAAAAATTGCGTCTGTGTATATTTTAGGGGCCGTGCATCAGGACGACTCAAGTGTGATTAAAAGCAAATCGTTTCAATTAGTCATATCAGGTAAAACACAAGTTGTTTAACCCTTGCATAAGTAATTGTTTGTAATGTAATTATAGTTCTCCTCTGTCCTATATCCCATTAGGTTTGGTTTATTGATACTTGAATCATTCATCATTTCTTTTAAAAGATAATTTCCTGAATGACGCTATTACAGACGTATTTAAAGCCAAATTGAACTTGAGAGAAATTGAACTTGGTTCAGTAATTTATGAACATGTGTTCATGACTATCTGAATGGCTTTCTCTTGACATTGACAAAAGTAATTTAAGACCGATTAACAGAGGAGATAATTTAATTCTCATAACAGGCTGTGTCTTGCATGTTTCACAAAATCTAAAGGCAGAGGCATGGCTGTATTGTTTTCATTGGTTGTCCTGTGGCTGTGCTTTTATGGCCTCTCCCCTACCCTATTCCTCTGACCCAGACATTAAAGAACATGTGAAGCAGATTGAGAAGGCTGTGTCTGGGAAGGAGCCTCGCTTCGTGCTGCGGGCCCTGCGGGCCCTCCCCTCCACCAGCCGCAGGCTCAACCCCAACGTCCTGCACAAGGCTGTCTCCGGCTTCTACACCTCTAACGCTGCTGGAAAAGAGTTCCTGCTGGGCTTCCTGGAGGAGGTGAGGCCTCTCTTCCAGCCGTTTCCCTCACGGTGACATAGAGTTGTGGGTTTCAGCCGTTTGGGACAGAAGTGTCTCACTATGAATCGGCGCCCCCCACTGGTTGATCGTACTCCAGCACATCCACTTGTTATGTTGCACACGAAGCGTCCTCTTCTGACTCTTCCCTGTCCCAGCCTCACTGCTGCTGACCTGTGCTCTGATAATAAGTGATGCATGACATCAAGCTGTAGAGGGGGACATATGCGTGTCTGCGCTCTCCTGTATGGATAGGAGAGTTTGCGGCAATGAGCACTGATAAATACAATTTGAAGAGGAAAAGGTAAAAAAAAAAAAAAAAAAGTCTTTGTAAATTGGGCCGGTGATTGGCCGTCATACCAGCCATATGAACAGATTTGTTCTTAAATGGCTTGTTCATGTGATTTAAGGCAACTAGGCGCTTTCTCCAATTTTCTTAAAAAAAAGAAAATGTACGAGCCGTCCAAATCCTGTAGTTAGCCTGCTGTTTTCCAAACCTATGTTTTTGACTAATTTCGGACATTCTTCTGAAGTTACAAGCGTTTGTTGAATCTGGCATGGTACACTCGTATGAGTCTTATGAACAAAGTTAGAGAAAGGTAAGATAAGAATGTGAAAATGTTCTTGCATGAGGCCCATTGTTCTTTGAGTTTACGATTCAGGTCAAGTTTTCATATTAGAAGTAGACCTTGGTTGTGGAGTTCTACAGAGAGCCTTCAATTTCCAGCCCTGTGGTGCAAACGGCGGTCTTCAATTCTTCATCAGTCAATCAGTGAGCTCTCTTGGATTTCTGTTAAAGCATTCACATGGTTCATTTTCCTGAGCGTTTGCGTTGTGCTTTCAGCCTATGGACATGGAGGGTGATGTTCAGTTCCGGCCCAGGACAGGGAAGGCAGCTGCTGCACCCCTGCTGCCTGAGGTGGAGGCCTACCTACAGCTGCTCGTGGTGGTTTACCTCACAAACAACAAGCGCTACACGGAGGTGAGGCTCCACTGTTTATTTTCTGGTTAAAACACCACAGTGCTGGTAACGCCATGTTGTTTGCTGCTTGTGCTACGGTCTCATTGAGTCCTGCAGTCCTGGAATATTGCTTGGTTAATATTGTCATCATCTGGTCTGATCATGCTACGCCAGTCAACTCTGTCCTGTCCGAATAAGAACTTTGTTTAAACTGTCAATGTAAGGATTTGGGTTAAACCAGTCAGCATTGAAATGATGCAATGGAGATGAGTTGAAGTGCATTGAAGAGCTATCACTGTGATTTCATTGTAATTGTATGTATATGTCAGGATCCCCTTCAAAAAGAGATTCAAATCCCAGTGGGGTTTTCCTGGTTAAATAAAAACGCAAAAGCCAGCTGATCTTCCCATACTGGTTTGCGTATATGTGTATTACAGTGATCCCATAAATAAGTGTGCACTGAACCCAATTTGTGAATCTCAGATACAAGTGCAGTGGTCTTTGAAAGGAATGGCCATGTTTATGTCGTTTATGATTCTCCTTCCGTGGTGTCCCGTCCGCCCCTCCTACAGGCTCAGAAGGTGTCTGATGAGCTTCTCCAGAAGATCAGCTCTCAGAACCGCAGAGCCCTGGACCTGGTGGCTGCCAAGTGCTACTACTACCACTCCCGCGTCTATGAGTTCCTCAACCAGCTGGATGCTGTTCGCAGGTGAGGCATCACCCCGCATGCATGCACACACACGCACACGCACACGCACACGCACACGCACACGCACACACACACACACACACACACACACACACACACACGCACACAATTGCAGAAACACAAGACCATGGGCTCTGCTTTGGCCAGTAATATTATAAATGCAGCACCCTCCACAATTGCATAGGGCAGGATATCAGTGGCCATCATTTCCATGATTAACTTCTCCTGGTCCTTTGTTCTTGGATCGGTTGGGGTCCACTCTGGTCTTATCAAATGGTAAATGGTAAATGGTTGGCATTTATATAGCGCCTTTATCCAAAGCGCTGTACAATTGATGCTTCTCATTCACCCATTCATACACACACTCACGGCGATTGGCTGCCATGCAAGGCACCGACCGGCTCGTCAGGAGCATTTAGGGGTTAGGTGTCTTGCTCAGGGACACTTCGACACAGCCCGGGCGGGGGATCAAGCCGGCCACCCTCCGACTGCCAGACGACTGCTCTTACTGCCTGAGCCATGTCGCCCCCTATCAGACAGTTGTTTGAGTGTGGGCTTTGATGCAGCTCTGTCTTCTTTAGGTTGTGCTGTTTATCACGTGCCTTCTTTATGTTTTACTTTATGATGTGCCCGCAAGTTGGTTGTATTTTTCTGTTTGAGGCCGTTCGATCCCTGACTGACAGAGCCTGTGCATATTTGTTAAACAACTTAAACCACATTAGCTTTTGTATCAGACCACCCAATTTTTAGGTGAACAAAATTATTCTGACTGACAGGTGTTTCTTGTTGCCCAGATGTGTCCTGTTAGATTGATGGGTGCATTTGTATTAGAAAAGATGAACCACATGACATTAATTACATTAATGGCATTTGGCAGACACTCTTATCCAGAGCGACGTACAGTTGATTAGACTAAGCAGGAGACAATCCTCCCCTGGAGCAATGCAGGGTTAAGGGCCTTGCTCAAGGGCCCAACGGCTGTGCGGATCTTATTGTGGCTACACCGGGATTCGAACCACCGACCTTGCGGGTCCCAGTCATGTGCCTTGACCACTATGCTACAGGCTGCCCCACTACGCTACAGGCTGCCCCACTACGCTACAGGCTGCCCCACTACGCTACAGGCTGCCCCACTACGCTACAGGCCGCCCCACAACGCTACAGGCCGCCTCATCTCCTGTTCAGCTTTTTATCTCAACCCCAAATGCATTCTGTTTATTACAAAAACGAAGGAATTCCAATACATTTGGAGGGGAATGTATATTGAGAAATTGTCATTGTTTATTAACTTTTCAATATTAATTTCACAAACTAGTTAGCAATTTCCCGTGAAGACACTGCTTGACTTCTACAAGTAGTGCAGACAGTGCTGAGAGAATTATAAACAATGGAGTTGGAGCGCGCTCTGCTGGACAAAATATTCGAAGACACCATTTTTTGCATTTTTCTGCGTTATATGTTCTGTTAAAGTTTTCATTTTGCCGCATATCGGAAAAAATATACGCTGTTACTGACATCTGTGATGGGCCCATATCAGCCCACCTCTAGTTTGCTGCTGGAACCCAGGTAAGGATAAGTAAATTACCTTTTCTGGTGTATTTGAGTATGAAATCAAATATTATTAAAATGAATATCAATTACCCTGCCTTCTAGTCCTCTTGGTTGGCTCAATCGCACCAGGCGAGATAAATCGAGTACAGAAAAGTATTTGAATCAAAAACAATTATGGATTTGACCCCGGTTTGGGCCTGACCAGAATCTTGGTCCCAGTCATGTACCTTAGCCACTTGGCTGCTGTTGGAATAGTGTTTGATCCCTTTCAGTGACCCACTCCCCCATTTTGTTCACCAGCTTCCTTCACGCTCGTCTCCGCACCGCCACCCTGCGGCATGACGCTGACGGCCAGGCCACCCTGCTCAACCTGCTGCTCCGCAACTACCTGCAGTTCAACCTTTACGACCAGGCCGAGAAGCTGGTGTCCAAGTCGGTCTTCCCTGAGCAGGCCAACAACAACGAGTGGGCTCGCTATCTCTACTACACAGGTCAGTGAGAGAGCAGTTGCTCAGCCCGCTACCTCTACTACACCGGTCAGCTTGTAGCTGGAGTGTGTTAGTGAGCTGTGGGTGCAGGAGAGACAGATGTTGCTGGGGGTGAACCGGGTGATGCACTATCCCCCTCCCCTGCTGCAGGTCGCATCAAGGCCATCCAGCTGGAGTACTCTGAGGCCAGGAGAACACTCACCAATGCCCTGAGGAAGGCCCCCCAGCACACCGCCGTGGGCTTCAAACAGACGGTCAGCACAGCGCGCATGTGACAAGTTACCACGGCAACTATTTCTCTCCCCTCTAGATTATAGCTAGGTGGATTTCAAATGAACACATGCCCGTTATAAAACAGTGCACAAAAGGGTTATACTGATCAATTGCAATGATGATGGTCATCTCCTCTTTGCACCAAATAGTCACAATGAACTGTTTTCATTTGGACTAGAATTGTCTTGTCAGTCATAATGAGGCTGAGAAAAAAACGAAAGGTCACCACTTATACGCACAAGGTCCCGTCTCCCCGGAGATCTTCCTGTATGCTACAGTCAAACCGCTTTGGGCTCGTAGCTATGCCGGCCACACGCCTGCACAGCACAGGATGATGGGTCTTCATGCTGTGTTATACAGAACATTCCTCATGATTATCTCCGTCTCAAACCCTCACTGCCTTCGGAACAGGTTTATAAGCACATGCTCACTGCTCTGGCTTTTCACAGAGATTCCAGTGAAAGGGTGTTACCGCCACTCCCGTTTTCCCCTGTGCGGGTTGTGCAACTTCATCGTTTGCATGCTGTATGTTTATTCACTGACCCTTTGATCTTGCCCCTTGTTGTCTCATTGGTTCAAATCATTGCTTTTGTATAAATAACTTTTTTTTTGAGAGTGGATGATAACAGAATCGGGAGTGTACATGACTACATTTGCAATATAAAGTAGTTTTAGATTGTCCCTGTAAAATTTGAAATAATACGATGAAAATGTATTATTATTACTATCACATGTCACATGTTATATAGATATATTACATCCATTCAAAGTCAGGTTGTGAAGGCTGCATAGCTCTTAAGAGCCTCTAGGAAACGCTACATGGCTGGTTTCTATGAGAAAGTGCGTTATGGGAAGGGGAGGGACACGTTTGCAGACCGTCCTTGCGAGGGAGGCGGTATGAAAGCCCTTTATGCCATTCACACTAACGGCAGGATGCAGCGGCCGGGTGAAGCTCCACTGAAAGAGACAAGAGACAAGCTTTGAGCTCCTCTCAGCTCCTCACCCTGAGCCTGTTCCAGCGGCCTCGGCGCACAATGCCCGCTTTACGCTTTTCTATCATTTCAGCAGCATTTAATTGGAAGGTCAGATGTTTGCGTCAAAAACGTAAACCCCCCCAAAAAATGTTTTATTTCTTTGAGTGCTGAAACCTTGTGGTGAAAGTTAAGTTGTAACTTGGCATCTTTTGACGTCAATAATTTGGTGGGCACATGTATTTTTCAGGATTGTTGTTGCAGATTTATAAAGTATGCTTCGAGTATGTGCAAAATGGATTTTAATGTTGGAAACATTTTTATTGAGATATTTACTGAACATAAAAAATACATGACACAAAGCATTGCCATGTTGCCTTCAACAGCTTATCTCAAAACTGTATTGTCTGTAGATAGAACCTTCTGGACACTTGCTGTGCTCATTTCTGAAAGCTGTTCAGCCTGTTTTCCGTGTGCATGTTGAAAGGGACCGGGCCACTGGCCCTACAGTGTGGCCCTCAGAGTCCCACGCTTTGCGTGGATTTGACCGCGCCCTGCTGTAACGGCCCTCCTCCCCAAGCCCTCTCTCTGTGCTGCAGGTGCACAAGCTCCTCATCGTGGTGGAGCTGCTGCTGGGAGAGATTCCTGACCGGCTGCAGTTCCGCCAGCCCTCCCTCAAGAGGTCCCTCATGCCCTACTTCCTGCTCACCCAGGGTAAGATTGCCACCTGTCCACTGCCTCTAACTGTCCACTTTAGTTGGGTCATATGCGTAGTTGTTTTGGATTCAAATACTTCTCTGTGCTCGATTAATCTTGCCTAGTGCAATTGAGCCCACCAAGAGGACCAGAAGAAGACTTTTTTGCGCAGGTCTGGTCCAAATACACATTACTCCCCCCGACTATTGCATATGAGCTGTCATTTCTCACATTTATAGCATTTGGTGTATCCGGCTTCAAAGCCCCGCGATCCCAGCAGCTGTCGGTGTGCTGTGTTTACATGCTAACTGCTGTGTCCATGACATGTGACTGATGTACTGTCACAGCCGTGAGGACGGGAAATCTCGCCAAATTCAACCAGGCCCTGGACCAGTTTGGAGAGAAGTTCCAGACAGATGGCACCTACACACTCATCATCCGCCTGAGACACAATGTCATCAAAACAGGTGAGTGCCTCTCGAGAGCCGGAGCCCCGTCACTGTCACGTGCTTAACTCAAATTAATTTAGCTGACGTTTTTTTAATATATATATATATATATATATATATATATATATATATATAATTATCAATATTTTCAGAAATCTGTGTGCGAATGTATGTGTGATAGGAAACTAACTAATAGCTTTCGCCAGATTCATGAAGGACGCGTAGACAGCTTTTTTCAAAATCCAGGTGTGTGTTTTGATAAAAACCAAGTAATGGTAAACGTGTGTGTAGGGAGTAGCATAAATTGATGCCCCTAAAACACCATATATGGAATTTTGGCTTTTTAAAGAGATAGTCGGAAAAAGAAAAACAGCAGAGATTGAAGTTCTGTTAATGAAAGAACAACAAGCCAAAAACATATACCGATCAGCCATAACATTAAACCAGTTTTCGGTACGTGCCGGTGTTTTGGTACGTACCATGATCATGTCTATCACGGCTATAGTGATATAGTGAGTTTTTCATATTAAAAAAATAAAATAAAGACCCGCCATATTTAAAATTGCATGGGATCTATTCTGACATAGGTTTCACCACATGCAGTACCAATTCCAATGGAGGGAAGAAGGGTGAAACTGATTTAGGCCAAGCTTCGAGACACAGGCGGTACATGATATTAGGTTAGAACTGGGCATGGTACAGTCTGAAGAGATGCCTTCAGATGCCCTCCTCTGGAGAGCTAGGATGGAGAAGCTCTGTGGTCGGGACAAGTGAGAACCACTGACGCGGGTGGCCAGAAGTGCAAATTGCCCAACTGCTGAGTGGAGTGGTTGAGCTGAGTGTATGGTTGAAATATGTCCTGCAGGAAGGAACTTGTTGGCTGCAGCGTAGGCCAGCAATTGGAGTCGGAATCTGACCCAGGCAGCAACTTGTAAGTGGTCTAAGCCATGATGTATGAGAACTTTGGAAGGATGGAGACCCGGCTGGCATTCTGGATGATCTGTAGTGGCTGGATGGCGCAGGATGGTAGACTTAAATAGAGAGCACTAGGCCTGATGAGAGTAATCTAGCTGGGAGATCACTGTAACCTGGATGAGTAGCTGCCTGGAATACGTGCTCAGGTCAGGACAGCTCCTCCTGATGTTGTACAGAAGGAATCTGCGGGACTACGTTGCTGTATCATGCTCATTAAAGTCCAGCTGGTTGTCCAGGACCTGAGCAGTGCATGAGGCAGCCACTCTAGTACCATTCATGATGATGGTGAATTCTTGCAGTAGGGAGGGTTTGTAAGGGATGAAGAGCAACACTGACTTGTCCTGGTTGAGCTGCTGGATAGGAAGCAAACCAAGAGAAAGCAGTCCCAGAAATGCCCATCTCAGCTAGAGTTGAGAGAGAGTGGTGGTTGAGCATGTCTTGTGCAGACTGGTCAAGGAGGATCAGGACAGAAAAGAGGGATGAGGCACTTGTGGCAAAGTCACAGCCAGAAGCGCAGTCTCCGTTGAGTGCCCAGTTCGGAAGCCCGACTGGTGAGGGTCAAACAGGTTGTGCTGATGGAGGAAATATGATGAGTTTTGGACAGAATAGGCAATAGTGATACAGGTAGTTGATGACCCCAGAGGGGTGTAAAGTAGGGTTCTTAAGGGGTGGGGAAATACAAGCCATCTTAAAGTCTAGGGGAGCATAGGGAAAGGAGCTGTTAATGACAGAGGATAGATAAGGAAGGTGCTCACTGGATATAGGCCGGATGCTCTCCTTCACAGAAAGAGTAACCACAGGGTTTCCTCCAAATCATGTTTTTCCAGATCCATAAGCTTCTTTATCGTTTATGCAGTATTTGTCCCAGTTAACTGAGCTCCAGTAATCATCTTTGTAAGCTATTCATTTATGAGTGCTGTTGCATAGGAGGCCTGTGGCTTATCCAGCGCAAACTTTGTTGTCATCTTGACCTTAACTGTTTTTCCAAAAGCGGTTATAGGCCTCAGAACTATGGCCCAGGATTTTTAGCAAGAATTTCAGTACAGGCTCAAGAGGTCCTCGTTCAGAGTGCACATTCTTAGATTTTATTAGAGGACATTTTTATACATTTAGGTGTCACGTGTAGAACTTTCAGCAGTTTGTATACATAGTCCCCCATGTATAAACACAGCTGTATTTTTTACATGGTGAAACCAAAATGTATAAAAATGCCCTATAATAAAATCTGAAAATTTGGACTTTAATCACATGTGATTTTTTTTCAAATACAAATCTCAAATTGTCGAGTACAGAAGGCAAATAATAAATGTGTCTTTATCCCAAACATTATGGAGGGCACTTTTTATGCATGTATTACAAAGTGTAATTCAATAGTTTTCTTACAAAAGTGCCATTTATCTTGTAGAAATGGAGCTTAGGTGCCACCCTTATTTTCAGTAGAGTATTCAACATTCCAGTGGGGATTCTCTTTAGAAATACACCAGTCAAGTGATAATCCAGTTTGGGAACACCTGGTTTATACTGTACAAAATTCAGAATGGTCATTGACTGACCCAGACAGCCTTGTTGTGAGAGATTATCCTGTCTCACTCTCCACAGGTGTGCGCATGATTAGCCTGTCCTATTCCCGCATCTCTCTCGCTGACATCGCTCAAAAGCTGCAACTGGACAGCCCCGAGGACGCAGAGTTCATCGTTGCCAAGGTAATGCGTAATGCGCCCCCATTCCCCCGTTCTTCCCCATACCGGCAGGTATAGTAGAAGCAGGTATAAGGTTCGCCCTCATACCTGCAGATATATTAGAAACCAGGGTGGTGAATAAGGTTCTCCCTCATACCTGCAGATATATTAGAAGGTGAACAAGGTTCTCCCTCATACCTGCAGAGGTATTAGAAACCAGGGCAGTGAATAAGGTTCTCCCTCATACCTGCAGAGGTATTAGAACCCAGGGTGGTAGATAAGGTTCTTCCCCATACCGGCAGGTATATTAGAAGCCAGGCTGGTGAATAAGGTTCTCCCTCATACCTGCAGATATATTAGAAGCCAGGGTAGTGAATAAGGTTCTCCCTCATACCTGCAGAGGTATTAGAACCCAGGGCAGTGAATAAGGTTCTCCCTCATACCTGTAGAGGTATTAGAACCCAGGGCACTGAATAAGGTTCTCCCTCATACCTGCAGAGGTATTAGAACCCAGGGCAGTGAATAAGGTTCTCCCTCATACCTGCAGAGGTATTAGAATTCAGGGCGGTGAATAAGGTTCTCCTTAATACCTGCAGAGGTATTAGAATGCAGGGCAGTGAATAAGGTTCTCCTTAATACCTGCAGAGATATTAGGGCAGTGAGTAAACTTATCTTCACACACCAGGCAATCCGTGATGGAGTGATTGAGGCCAGCATCAACCACGAGAAGGGTTACGTCCAGTCCAAAGAGACCATGGACATCTACGGCACCCGGGAGCCACAGCTGGCCTTCCATCAGAGGATATCCTTCTGCCTGGACATCCACAACATGTCCGTCAAGGTAACCCCACCTTTCACTGCTCTACAGATGACAAACAGTTGTGACGCTTTTGATCTCTTCTCTCTTTTTGACCCTTCAAAACCACAAAGAAATATTGAAACTTGTATTTTGCCCTTCTCATTCCACAGGCAATGAGATTTCCGCCAAAATCGTACAACAAGGACCTGGAGTCTGCAGAGGTACGGGAGGCATCCGCTGCTCAGCGCGCCTCTGTCCTTTAGACTAACAGATCTGTCCCATTTACTGTGGGTGCACAGCGATGTCTTTCACTGAAATGCACACGGAAGTCAGCCACTCTACCACTGTGATTACCAACTACAGTCATGGAGTGTCAATGCAGTGTTTTTTGTTCCAATCAGTCTCCTAATTAAGGTTGTTTAAGGTGCGTTTAAGTTCCATAATAACATACTTTTAACACAGTGCAGGTGTGAGTTATTTCCATTTTCATTGTCTTTGAATTCTTTGTTTTTGATGAATGGTTCAGTTTCATTGACCAGTTTACTTCAACTGTAGGTCCATAAATGTCAATAAAGAAGCTACCCCTTTCAAAAAGAATCATTTGCCACAGCACAATGCAGACAATGAAAGTGTTGGCTATTTGAAAATTGATCTGATTAAGGATTTTGTGATATGACTATCCCTATTTTTGCGATATGACATAGTGTGGTATTACAAGGGTGAAATATCTGTCATTAGACATTACTGGCCCTTTTCCATTGCACAAAAGAGTTAGGGAACCATCTGTACCAGGAACCTCGGTAGTTCCTGGAAGGGGTTCCTGTTTCTCTTTGTCCACCAAACTTTGATAACCAAGAAAGTGACCAAAAGATAAAATACTTGTTTTACCTAGCCTAAACATCTCAAAATGCCATTTATTAAGGGAAGGTTAGGTTATCTAAAATGAATGTTTTCTTTTTTGGTATCTCTGGACTGTGAATCAATGTAAAATACACTGAATGTGAGGGGTGAAATGGCAGGGTGCGGCAGGTCTCACAGGCAGGCTTGGCGAGGCAACATTCCATGCTCAGAGGATGGGAGGAGTATGAAATCCGGCTCCGATGACCAGCTTAGCACAGAATAACTACGCAGTTGGGTGCCATACAGTACTGCGATGGGAAAGGGCCTTCGAAAAAGTAACAGCTCCATGTATTTCAGTTCATATATTTCAAGGTTGGAGCAAAAACCAACATACACAGGGGAGACTCCAGGGAGTTGCGACCCTTGATGTAGAGTGATAGTTGTTTCAGTTCATGAAGCTTGATTTATGGAGAGTAGATTTAGTTTTTTTTTAAGCTTAGCAGGTCCATGCTGTTGTACCCCTTTTCAACAGGTAACTTCCCCTTATTTGCTCCTGTGTAGATTGAACCTGCTAAGATATCAGGAGCTGAAAAATTCAGCTGAAAGAAAGGGACCAGAGTTGGTAAATTAAATAATTTGGGCAGAGTTTAAGAGACCACATGATGGCAGTGTTGTTGAAAACTTTCTTGGTGTTTGCTGGCCGGTAGTAAATGGAATTTCCCAGCCTGAACCCCCGCTAGAAGTTGTAGGAGGGAAAATGTGACAATGCTAAGCTCTCTTTCACATTGACAAAATGAAAATTTGAGAATGGGGGTGAGTGATTTGTTGGTGTACGGTTTGCCTGGTTCTGAGGGCATCTTGTTCCACAGGAGCGTCGGGAGAGGGAGCAGCAAGACCTGGAGTTCGCCAAGGAGATGGCCGAGGATGACGATGATAGTTTCCCATGATCCTGTGGAGTGATAACATGCACACCTTTTCTTGGCTTTTCAATAAACACATCTGTTTGTGCTGCTTACAGGTTGCCAGAGCAGTTCAGTTGATCTTTGACTTGTTGGAATTAGTGGTTTTCCGCTGCAACCTGTCAATCCACTGTCAGCCTTCAAAGTGCCAGTTAGTCATTGATAGCAGAATTGAACTTGTTTGTTTTGACTATAAAGTCGCATGTCAAATTACATTATTAAACTACAACAACTCAAGAAGTCTGTGTTCTTTCATGTCCAAGATATATTTATTGTTATACTGTAGCCACATAACGTAGTAGTGAAACATTCAGGGAAACCTTCATGCTTCACTTGAGTATTTGACTGTTGTCTGATCAAGTTGTCTCTCAGCAACAGTTCAGCTAGGGTGGAAAACAGTTTGTACTGCCCATACATATCCTTCAACCAATTGTTTCCCCTCATTAAGAAATTTTGAATTGCTGGAATAATTGTGAATGCAATGTCATGTCTTCCTCACTACAACTTTGAGTGTAATCCCTTCATAAGGTTGTGGGGTAGAGGGGGACTGGAAAGGCAAGTTTCCTGTTCGCCATGGTTTGTAACTCCCTCAAACCAAAAGATGCCGGGACCCTGTTACCCATCCTTAAAGGATGCTGCCGTCAGAGGCGAGATGGATTGTTGCAATTAAAATGTTTTCTACACCTTATACTTACCTGGTTTTGTGATTTTTGTGGATTCAGGAGTAGATATGCTGACATTGGCTTACATAGTACCTTCTGAATTTTTCCATACTTTGAAAAAGTATTTTAAATCTAAACTGAAAATTCTGTTTTGATCTACTGATATGTAGGTTGCAAATATATGCAAATGAAAAAGAAATTTTCAATCAATTTGTTTTGGAAATCCACAGAGGTCAAGAATCGATAGAACATTCGTTGTTTACTCAGCGGTTGTCCGGAGGAAATATGATTGTTGGCCGTTTTTTCCATGGCATACACATCCAAACTACTGCCTACATGGGTAGTGTTACCATCTCTGGTTTACAGAGAAAAGATGAGCCCACCTACATCATTTTCTGATGAGTACTAGCCAAGCCGTCCCTAGGGCCTTTTCCACAATGCAAGATAGCTGAGTTAGTCTGATAATTACTATAGTGAAACCTATAACGGCTCTTTTTACTTCATATTTTTACATCTATGTTCCAGATTTGTGTGGGGTCTGGGTTTTGTACAGTGCAGTTATATGGCCAACTCCATAATCCTGCTTTGTGGAACTGGCTCTAGTTGTGCGCAAGCAATTAATCAATACGGACAACCTCACTTCTCCCTATTACAGGCTGTCACAGTGGAAAATGACAAGCATTTTAGGCAACAAAATTATGATTCTAACGGTGTCAACACTGAATGTTAGGCATGGGCAAAAAAGTTATTCAGACTTTATATATGTAAAAAGATACGGTAGTGTGAAAAAATTTCCAAAAAAGCCTTTTGCAATTAATATCTAAGTGAACAGAATGAAATGGGACCTCAAAATGGTATGTTAAATATTTATTCAAATTTTAAAGCAAGATTCGTTTTTTCGTTTTTACAGTTTCAAAATAATACAAAACGGAAAAGGTTTGGGAACCCTGTCATTTAGTGCTTTGTAACTCCTTGGGCAACTATAACAGTTTCTGATCGTGTTTCTTCCTCCAGGCATCTTTTAGAAGAAGTTGTGTTTCCAGTTGTGCCCTCTCGTTCTGATAACGAAACATGCCCTGGACATGTATAGTTCACCTATAGTTCACTTGTTAATCCCTTTAATGAATTTAAAAGCCTCAATCCAATCTCCTGTTCCTAAACTTAAAGAGATTAAGCATCTTATATCTATCATCATAACTCTTATCTTTTATACATGGAATCAATGCCTTTTTCCAGAATTGTGGTTGCTTTTTTAAGTACTTCTTGGCAAACTGTAACCTGGCCATCCTGTATTTTGTACAGGCGGCCTGTAGCGTAGTGGTTAAGGTAAATGACTGGGACACGCAAGGTCGGTGGTTCTAATCCTGGTGTAACCACAATAAGATCTGCACAGCTGTTGGGTCCTTGAGCAAGGCCCTTAACCCTGCATTGCTCCAGGGGAGGATTGTCTCCTGCTTAGTCTAATCAACTGTACGTCGCTCTGGATAAGAGTGTCTGCCAAATGCCAATAATGTAATGTGTCTAACCAGTGGTTTGCATCTTGCAGTGTAGCCTACTGCTCATAAAGTCTTCTGTGCACAGTGGTCATTGACAAATCCACACCTGACTCATGAAGAGTTTTCATCTGTTGGACAGGTTTTTTAGTTTTTTTCTTTTTTATCAAGAGAATTCTGCCATAAGCTGTGGAGGTCTTCTGTGGCATGCCAGTCCCTTAGTTAGTAAGCTCACCAGTGTTCTCTTTCTTCTTAATTATATTCCAAACACTTGATTATGGCAAGCCTAAGGTTGCTAACAATTTTAGTCTTTTCAGTCTTCTTTGACTTTCATTGGCACAACTTTGGTCCTCATGTTGATAAACAGCAATTATAGTTTCTAAAGGTGGTTGAAAGACGAAATACTAGGTGCTGAGAGCTCTCTTATGCATTAAGGAGGCAATGAAATACACCTGAGCAATTCCAGACACCTATGAGGCCATGTGTCTCAAATAAAATGGGGGGACTATGTATAAACATTGCTGTAATTTCTTCATGTTGAAACCAAAATGTATGCTACTCCAAAAAAATGGTTTTGGTGAGAAAGATCTTCCATGGTGTTTGTTCTTTTATTATTTGGTTTCAGTAATATTTAGAGTGATTTGATCTCTTGGAAAATAAATTCCCAAATGGTTACTTTTCAGAAGAGACCAGAATTATTAAAAACGGTTCAATAACCATGACTATTTTATTTTGGGTATGTAATTTTCTGGCTTGTGTGAAAAAAGGTGGTGGTGAAAAATTGTTCGGCCAAAACATGACATATTATAAATTGACTTCCCATAAAACAAGTATTTGCCTAAGTCACAATAGTTTTAGTATTATTCATTATGTTTATAAATAAGAAGTAAGCCTGGTAATAGTAATAATAATAATAATAATAATAATAATAATAATAATAATAATAATAAATGTGGCATGAAATTGTGGGATATGTTTGACTGGTTAATGGAAGTGGGTTATTTGCCTTAAACTTCATATACTGAACTAATACACAGTGCCCTCCATAATGTTTGGGACAAAGACCCATCATTTATTTATTTGTCTCTGTACACCACAATTTGAGATTTGTAATAAAGAAAAATCACATGTGGTTAAAGTGCGAATTCTCAGATTTAATTATTTATACATTTCGGTTTCACCACGTAGAAATTACAGTAGTGTTTATACATAGTCCCCCCATTTCAGGGCATCATAATGTTTGGGACACAGTAATGTTATGCAAATGAAAGGAGTCATGTGTAGTATGTTGTTGCATATCCTTTGCAAGCAATGACTGCTTGAATCTGCGATTCATTGACCGCTAGGCCTGTATTGAAGCCATTTTTATCTCATGTTTGTTTTGGGGGCCCTTAGGTTTTTTCTTTAGCATATGAAAGGTATGATCTGATTGGGTGATTGGCCACTGAAGAATTTTTTAAAAATTAACTTTTGAAAAAATCCTTTGTTGCTTTAACAGTATGTTTGGGATCATTGTCTTGCTGTAGAGTGAAACGCTGGCCCATGAGTTTTGAGGCATTCTCTTGAACTTGAGTTGATACGATATAAACTTCAAAATTAATTTTGCTACTACCATGAGTAGTTATATCATCAATGAAGATAAGTGAGCCAGTATAGTCCATGCATGCCCAGGCCATAACACCCCCACCACAGTGTTTCATAGATGAGGTGTTATGCTTTCGATCTTGGAGAGTTCTCTCTTCATATTTTGCTCTTAACATACCATAACATAATGGCAATTATTATTATTTTGATAATTACAGATGAAAAATGTAAGCAGGAAGAAATGTTGGATTCAAAAGCTTTTGACTTAATAAAAATAAAGCCTTTTCCAGTCCATTTTCCGACATTTTGGACGCTGTTTAAACTTGCCCCATAGTCGGGGCACATTGGTTCAGTTTCACTCGCGCTGCTTTTGACTGAATTGTAATCGCCAGAATGTCCTTGAACTATGACAATGGTCCATAGTCCTAGCAAAGACATGTATCTTCTTTCTGGATTACAAAATATTTGCTCTAATGTGTGTGTATAAAAAAACCTACAGGTGTTTGGTTGTTCCCCGGTCTCCCCTAAAGTGTTTTCTTGCCAGAATCTTTCAAGATCTTTTGGTCTGCACTTGATGACAGCTGTCTTTAATTCACACCACAAATGTTCATTTGGGCTCATGCCTACAGGCTGAGATCACTATTGCAAAACAACTTGCTTCTGCTAAAAGATCCATATGCTATGGATTATATTATTATATGACAATAGAACAGAGTTGTAAATAAAATGTGTCCATTTAACCCCGTTCAGTGTTTGACATCTCTTAAAAATCAGTTAACCCTTTTTTATATTGATACTGTATGATTTTTCTAATTTTCTAATTTGGTGGTATTAAATAGTAAAAATGCAATAAACATAATTTTATGTGAAGTCCTGTACCAACTTGGCATATAAATGTGTTGGGCAGTGTTATTTTGACCCCCTGTAACTTTATAAAATGTAAGAAAATATACAACCTTTTTTTTTCTTCTCAGATTTCTTTTTGAATGATTCTGGTGGCACTTTCCCACACAGGTGCCAACGTTTCATTACTGTTCCCTAGGTTCAAAAAAGGCTAGTAATTTGGGAGACAATAAGAAGGTGACACACTACATGTCATATTTTTCATTTTTCTGCTGGGTTTAATTTAACCTAATAGGAGGGTTAAAAAAAGAAAATAGAACACTTCCCTCCATGCAATTAAGCAAAGGTTTGTTTTATTTGAAAGTCACTAACACATTTCAGCAGTATGTCTTCAGGGTGTAGTAATGTTCAACACAATAGATGGAAGCTTCCGTCTATTTTCAATGATGATCTGTTGAGCTGATAGCATCACTGTGCCCTAATGAAGGGGCAAAAACACGTGGGTGACCTTAACTGCATGGAGAGGTGTGACATTTAAAAATAAAATCTTTTTGGCAGGTTTTTGGCCAAACATACCTAATTCCTTGCTGGAATTCTTGATTCTGTTGACTGTAACCCCAGGGTCAGTAGATACCAAACAACCCTACATACAACATACAATCTGGCACCATATTTCACCAAACCTTTCTCATTCTTATCAACAAAAGTGCCCTTTTGACACCCCACCCACTGCTGGCAAAAATCTCACTTTGGGTCTTATCTGACAAGATTATCAAACTATTAAAAACGCTTATTTTTGTTGATTACCTGCAGAAGCTTTTTGAAAGAAAAACAGAAACCAATGCATCTCAAAGCCAGGAGTCATAAGCATAATCATGGTTGTATCAAACGGAAACTTGTAATTTGAAATTTGGGTAGTTGGATTTTGGTGTCAAATCAAGGAAACTACAAACGCACCATGTGAGTAAAGTCTGCGTTGGGGGGGAAGTGCAAATTAGGGAAATTTTTGCAAATAGAAAGTTATGCAAGTATAAACCACTTCAATGGATTGCGGTGACGATTGCAAGACCTTCTGATACAACAAATGCATTACATCTATACCAACAACCTAAGGGCCTGTCATTTATAGCTCTGAATGTGAATTCAAAGCTGGGTCAATTCAAATTAAAATGTTTATAACAGAAAGCCAAAGACCAAACATCAAAAGGGTCTATCAGTGTTAATCTACTGGACTCATGTCAGGAATGTTAAAGCTGTCACCATTCCCTGTTAAGCAGATTGTATCCACAGGGTACATACCAAAAGGGTTCTCAGTGGAAACAATGGAGACTTCGTTGGGCCAGAAACTACAGCATTGGTCAATAGCTGTGGCATTGCACTGATATTGGTACATGGTATTGAGATAAGTATAATCTCACAACTGGCTACCTACTTTAGGGAAGTGGAGCAACAGTGTATAATTGTGTCATGATAAACCATTTTAACCCCAATTTGGAATGCCCATTTTGGAGTTTTGGCCTGTCCCTCCATCATTCTCTGTTAGTTCAGGTTCATGGCTTCCATCACAAATGCTTTGTCATGCTGCAGTCTGGTATTTTAGGAATTGTAGCTACTACATAATTATGCACTACCCTGTGGGACTCCCAACCATCGAAATGGGCAATATTTCAATATCAAAGGAAATATACTTCTCCATTTAATTGAGGAACTACCCGAAGGTGGGAGTGGAGTGGTTCAAGACATCCATTTTGTAAATACTTTTTTCAGTCTTGGTGTCAGCTTTCAGATCTTTTTGGCATTTCTGAACACTCTCTGGCATTTCTTTGATTTCATCACAATTAATCATTATAATTCCTTTGACACATAATACATTCTTAAGGTGTAATCTCAACTTGTTTTTTTACAGCAGGCTCCAGAATTATTGGCTCCCTTGGTAAATATACACAAACTATATATCAAACTGCTATATATATATATATATATATATATATATATATATATATATATATATATATATCAGTAAACTAAAAATAATACAGTTATTGACATAAGCTTTATTTTCCATGTGTAAAGCAGTGTGCTTTATTAATGATTCACAATGGAATCAACCAAAGTCTTGCAAAAATATTTCCCCAAAAAACAGGTTCCACAATTATTGGCATCCACTAGCTTAACACCCCTGGCAAAGATTTCTTGGTACTTTGTTGAATTAATTGTGCCATTGATCTTAAATAGTGCCCCTGGGCCACTGGCAACAAAACATCTCCAAAACATCAATGACCCACGGCCATATTGACAGTATATGGTACTTCTACTTGTATGCATTTTATTTTCCCCCCAAACATGTCGATGGTGTGTATGACCAAAATGTTCAATTTTGGTCTCATCTGACCACAGAACTCTCTTCCAGTCATAAGTCCAATGAGGTTTGGCAAAGCTTGGTTTTGTTTATTGAACTCAGTAAGGGCTGCCTTGCTGCCACCCTTCCTAAGAGTGTGTTGTTATGGTGTCATCACTTTATTGGTTTTTACAACCAAATCTCTGCATTTCTTAAACTGCGATCCTTGGGTTATTCATGGCCTCCTTCACCATCTTCCTTACGGTCCCTGGGGATAATAATATTATGCATCCTCTTCCTGTTCCATTCCATATTTTTACACCTTTGTATTATTGCTCTTACAGTGATAAGTGGTGTTTAACCATTTATACATTTTTTTGTATCCATTAACTGACTTGCAATGGTCAATTACCATCTGAGATGAACTAAATTAACTAAATTAAGTAAAATTGTACTGCCAATTTCACTTTGCTTGATTTTATTTACAATAATTTTTAGGGGTGCCAATCATTTTGCCACATGTGGTTTTCAGAAAAAAGAGAGATTACTAAATAAAACATTAAAACATCAGAGTAAATGTATTGAAATAATATATAGTTTTTTTGTATGTTTGAACATAATATAGATCCTTATCCATGTTATTTATTTTAGTTTATCTCAATCTTTATTAAGGGTGCCTATAATGTGAGGTGACAATGTTACCTACTGCACCATCATGTTCATTAAACATAAAATATGTTACCTAGAGATCACAAAATTCTTCTTGGGTACCATGTTCTCTCCAAAACGTGGTCAGAAGTGGCCAAACTTGGCAGTGGTGAAGGACAATGTTGTATTGAATTATTTGTCTTTTATCTCTCTCAGGCAGAGGGCATGTGTGCTGTTCAGCTGTCACCCACCAGCATATGATCTTCTTTGAACCCTATACAGTAAAAAACATCTTTTGAGAATATTGTGAGCAAGAAATCTCTTTCTGTACTTAGTGCCTGCATTTATACTAAATGTTTAGTAAAACTGGTTTTCGATTTGAAAAGTGAAGAGAATTTTGTGAAAAGAACCAAAAATCATTAAGATTTCAGGGAATGCATTTAAAGTTGCAATTATTGCATCACTGAATTTGCAGTCTTTGACCACAGTTGCCAACAATGCCTCTGGACAATGGAGAAAAACTGTAATAGCCTAGTACTAATATGGCACAGTACTGCTTTATTTAATGGTCAGTGTGCAGTATTGAATATCAAACATACAGTTACTGCACAATCTGTATACTGCATGGGTAACATGGGACAAATTACATATGTAACCATTTTGAGTTTGTGAGTGGTCTTGCGTGTGATTTAGGAGCTGTCAGGCCATGTATCAGCCAACATAAAATATCCAAAATGATCATTATTATTTTACAAAATTATAATGACAAATTGTTGTTTTGCTACCAATGAGAGATTATGATTTGAACTCCAACAATTATGTTAGAAAACAGGGTTTATAGATGACCTTGAACTTTTGGTCATTCACAAGGGTCTTTATCATGTCATGTTCTGTCAAATAATTATAGTCGTAAAATATGATCAAAATGGTGTTTTCTTTTATGTTGCATAGAATGTCTTATTATATTACATCACTTCAACATACCATGCCAGAGTTTTAATTCATTATGTTTAATAGTTTATTAACACTTGCAATATTACAAATACCTTCAGAGCATTACACAGCAGACACATGTTTTCTTTAAAAAGGCAATTCCATGAATTTTTCATATGCCACCATACAGACAAAATTCAGTCTTATAACATAATATTGGTATATATTTTGTGGTTCAAGCCTGAAGAGATTAATATTCTTTTTGCTCACCTGAAGTTTGTGCAATTTGTGAGGTGGTATATGCCAGAGACTTGGCATAAAGGTTCATAATTATAGAGGGTACCCATACACGTACATGTAATATTTCCCAAATAGTGCACATGGTGGCACAGGAGCGACATTGGCTTAGGCAGTAAGAGCAGTTGTCTGGCAGTTCCAGTTGCCGGTTCGATTCCACCCTGGGTGTGTTGAAGTGTGCCTGAGCAAGACACCTAACCTCTAAATGCTCCTGACGAGCTGGTTGGTACCTTGCATGGCAGCCAATCACCGATGGTGTGCGAGTGTGTGTATGAATGGGTGAATGAGAAGCATAAGGTGCATAAGGGGTTTGCTCATAATTTTGTGTTGTTTGTTTGTTTAAAAAAATCAAATAGGCCCTGGTCCTTATCTTTGTTGTGCAGGTAGCAGTTGAATTTGTACTTCCCTCTAGGGTCTTTCAGCACACTTGTCCCTGGTTATGGGTTTGCACTTTGTTGTATGTTGCTCTGGATAAGAGCGTCTGCCAAATGCCATTAATGTAATGTAATGTAATGTTATATAAATACCAACCATTAACTCAAAATTTCACCACTTTCAAATGCATAACTTCCACACCAATTGACACCAGATTTGAAGTGTGTCTTCCCTGGAAGGACCTGTACTTGCTGGCCAAATATCATGAAAGTCTGCCATATTCTTTTTTTTGCTTAATATGCTAAATTGTTTTCTCTCCAATGTTTTTTAGTTTGTTGATCAATCTGGGCCAAACATAGTAAATGGCATTATTGTACCTAAACATACTCAGTAACTGTAAACCAGCTATATTGGACAATAAGAGCTGTAAGCCATTGAATTTGAGATGGGATGTGGCCAGTCACATAAATAGTCATGGTTCATTGAAGTTTCATCTAATTTTCACAAAACATGACTTGTGAGAGGCCACTGAGCATGCTTCTGAAAGTATTTCCAAATTCAAACATTTATTTCTGTAGAATGAGTACCATGGCACAGCAACATGTCATATTGCTTTTATATTCTTAAGTTTCTCCTATGCTTCAGATCCTTTAGGCCTTTAAGGGCCTCTTCCACCAAATCCTCACTTGTGGCTACATTCATTTATTTATTTATTTTTATTGCTTTGGAAAAAAAATGTGCAAAAAGACAAGGTTAATTGGCTGTATGCTGAAATACTGGAATAAATAAAGGAATTAAATGTATTACAACTACAGTATGTGAAAAGAAAATTATGCTGATGACACTCTTTCCTTCCTTCCCTCCCAATATGCAGGTCAGCACACAGATCTCTGCCTGCTTGGCTGATATTTCTGCATGGCTGACTTCCCACCACCTGAAGATTAACCTGGGCAAGACTGAGCTTCTCTACATTACTGGCATTTGGTATCCAGAGTCCATACAGTTGATTAGCAGGAGACAATCCTCCCCTGGAGGAATGCAGGGTTAAGGACCTTGCTCAAGGTCTAACAGCTGTGCAGATCTTATTGTGGCTACACCGGGATTCGAACCACCGACCTTGCGAGTCCCAGTCCTTTACCTTAACCACTATGCTACAGGCCGCCCAGTACAGCTCCAACAATTAACCTCTCACTGATCATCGAAGATTTTGTAGTATCCTCCTCCCATACGGCCCAGAATTTTGGGGTGACCCTTGATAACTCACCCTTCCTCCACATATATCCTCCACTGCCAGAACCTGCAGGTTCTTCCTCTATAATCTATGCCATATCCGTCATCTCCTGATGGAGAAAGCCACCCAGCTACACCTCAGCAAGACCACTCCAGTCTGCCAGCTCTGGTCGCCTTGTGGTTCCCTCATTACGAGCACCAGGTAGTCAGGCTGCATGTTCACTCCTGTTTTCCGTCCTGGTTCCTAAAAACACACCTTTTCAGACTATACCTTCATCCTCCCTCCTGATTTCCCCCCCCCCCCCTTTTCCGATATCCCACTTCTCTAACCCTAACCCATAATAAAGAAATAATTGCACTTATGATGACTATTGCCTTTTTGTTTGAATAGCTCTTCATGCGTGTTTTGCTATGTATGGATTTGATGCTTTTAACTCGTGGAAGAACCTATGCACTTGTAAATCGCTTTGGATTAAAAGCGTCTGCCAAATGAAAAAAATGGAAACGTAAATGTTAAATATTTGCATAATATGTATTCAAATGATTTAATAAAATATGTTTTCATGGAATATGTGTTAAACAGCTTTGGAAAAGAAAATTTGGAACTAGTATTGCCATTCTTACTGTTACAAATTGTGTTTCTTTTTTAAGTAATTTATATTTCATGAGACATGGATTCAATTAATTTTTATATAAATGTTTAGTTCCACAAAGCACATTTAACACAATGTATCCCACATCTGTCTTGCTAGTTAATGTATGCCAGTAAGCGAGTATGATTGTTGTGCATTTTGAGATAACTGGCTTCCCTGAGCTCTGTACTGCCTTTCTCTTAACATGGGACATACAATTCAAATGAAAGAAAATATTTGAAAATATTTTCACTGCAACGTGTTTTTGTCATCCAAAACACTTGTATCATGTCAAAAACAAAAATACTGAAACTTGTTTCTCCTGCGTCTCAGGAAGATAAGATTATTTTATTAGTATTTAAGGCACTGTTTAGCGGCTGAATACAATAATGACAAAGTTAGATTTTGTATCAGCCTCAGTGAGCACTTTAAAAACCTTGTTAGTTACTCCTACTGTCAAACGCAGAGGGTAGGGTGCTTTTAGTTTATGTACCATAATTATGGAACTCCTTACCAGAGTACATACAAAATCTTTTTCTTTATTTCATTTTCTAGTTATTTTATTATGTTTTATTGCCATTTATAAGTAATTAAAAATATATATATAATTTCTTTTATACTCTTTATTGCTTTTTGTTGTATATTTGACACATTCTCTTATTATTGTTTTACTGTTAAAAAAACAACAAGTTAATTGTTATGTTCACTTTTATGTTCTGTGAAGTACTTCATGATGCATCCTATGTATAAAAGGTGCTATACACATTATAATAATAATAATAATAATAATAATAATAATAATAATAATAATAATAATAATAATATTTTTATTATTATTATTATTATTATGATGATGATGATGATGATGATGATTATTATTATTATTATTATTATTATTATTATTTTTATTTATTTTTTATTTTTTTATTATTATTATTAGTTCTTAAAGTGCAGGATCTTGTTGAAAACTACCTTCTCTTTGACACATCTACACATAGCACACATTCAAGGTATGAAAAGGTGCCTAGATACATACAAACACTTCTTACTGTGGTGGCACCCTATATGTAGGCCTTCATAAAATGGTACTTCTGGCTAGCAATACACAATTCTTTATATCTTTTTTTTTTTGCTTGTAAAAGTTAATTAGTAGTTCATTAATATTAGTTATCAAAATGTTCCTACTTTTTTTTTACATAAAAAAAATGCCCACTGTGATTTTTTTCTGAGTGAGTCACAAGGAAAGTCCCAAACTCTAGTATAAATAAGTTTCTAATGAAAATTACATTCACTGTAACATACAGACATACAGAACCAGACATACAGACACAACCAAACCATTACATCTTGGAATTTAGCATAATGAACTTCTACAGTGAGTATATTTCCTATCTATTACTGCAGTTATAATTTGTTTCTTCACTTATTGTAATATATATATATATATATATATATTTTTTTTTTTTTGGCGAAGCAGACTGATGCTGGGTGGGGGGTGAGGGTAGCCCTGAGGATTTCCTGCCTCAGTGACCTAATGCGACATTATCTCTTGCAGAGTCTGGTTTTGTTGTAATCAGCCAATGAGCAGCTGTCTCCAGTAAGAACTAAAAACGAATGTAGCCAGCCTACTGCTGTACGTTTTCTTCCGCCCTGAATTTGGCGGCCGCGCTGTTCAGAATCGGGGTGCACTATTTTTATAGCGTGCACTCATGTTCTTCTAAGGCCTCCACACTTGTCTGTGCTAATTTAACAGCGCTTCGGTTGCTGAGCAATCGTGCGTTACCGGTGGAGATAACGTCGTGTTTGTCCTACAGTCTTTTTCCTGCACTGCTATCTGGTCGCAGCAGTCCTCGCCGCTCCACTGACAGAATACTCCGTAAAAGACCGAATACTAATGGAACACCCCGATTTTCTCCGAGTTGTGGAACACAGTCAGAATTTGGTCAACAAGATACTGAAAGACATACCCGACACGCACAAGTCCTGCGTCAATCATAAGGTGAGTAGGCTACAGCGGTTGAGAATGTTCGCGTATTCACCGAAAGTATATGTTCTTATGCAGAAATTGTTTCATTCTTTTCCTCTGGTTTTAGTAATTTAAACGAATTAGGAAATACCAGCGAATAATAGCCTATTTGCGTTGTTAACTCAGTAGGTGAGCTACGGGCGTCTAAAATTCATTGCTGGCAGCATAGCCCAGTTTAATGCTTGTTTGCTTGATGTCGAGTCCTGTGAGTGAAGCGGTTCGTCTAGAGTCTAGACATGCTCGGTCATAACATGCAACAAGACATTATTAATTCCATAGTAGGCTAGGCTATAGTCTGCTACGCGTCACAATCTTCACTGTTACCAAATTGAGAGGATGGTGCATGCTCTGCCATTCATTCTAGTTTCATTTGTTCCTCTGCCTCTGATCAGGTACTTGACAGCCACTGGAAACGAAAGAGCAAAATGAACCGAGATGAATTATTTCTTGAATTTTAACTTATGGTGAAAAACCGTGCCCTTTTAGATATCCCTCTTAACCATGTATTGTTCGAGTTACTACGCTGAAACATTACACTTGGCTGCCCCAGCAAAGAACTAAATGATATCTGGTATTGCTGTTATGAACATTCTACCGTTTCAAAGAACCATACAATCTGCCTTTTTAAATAGACAAGCGACCACAGGCCCAATATCAGGCATTCAAAGCTTGAAGCTGCATACGGCAGCCAAGGCATAATTTATTGCTCTGGTTTACAAGAAAAAAAAACCTGGCAACTAAGAGCCCATCTGGAATGTTCTAAAGGGGAGCAGGTTGTTTAGTGCTTAGACAATGCCATTGTTCTTTGCCAACTACAAAACATTAAATGTAGGGAGGAATGTAAGTACTGTCTTATTCAATTCTCGTACAAGCAAGATAAATAAGGGCCGATTGCAAAAATATTTTGGGCAGTGTAGATACTTATGTAATTTAGTAGTGTCTGCATTGTACAAAGAGTTCAAGAATGTTTCCTTTCTGCTGGATTTAATTCATGACAGTGTGGTGTGGTCTGACTGCTTAGTATGTGGACAGCACACTAATGATGCCTTTTTTCCTCCTCTTCCACAAAGAACCTGACTCTTCCCCCCTCCCCTGAGTCCAATCTGGAATACATGGAGTCTTTACTGAGAATCCCCCGTGCCCCTTTGCTGAAGGGTCTATCTGCTGAGTTCACACTGGTGAGTGGTGAGCTTAGATCTGCTTACTGTAGTTCTAGATGTGTGTACCTCACAAGGTGTATAGAAAACTGTAAATAATTATTGTTAAATATTTTTACCTCTGTGCTGCCGTCTACAGGAAATGTGCCTGAGCCGTATTTCTGAAGGGCTACAGATGTACCAGGACGTGTTAAGCACCCTCCACAATCGAGTGTCCAACCCAGAAAAGATGAAAGACATGCAGGCTGACGTCAGAGACTTGCTGGCGCAGATCACAAAGGTGAGGTCTGCTCCTTCTTTTCGAAGCCTCTAGCCTCTACCGTACAAAACACACGTACCAGGACCTCTTTGAAACGTGTATGAAACTGCGTTTGTGTTACAAAATGTTCAAAATAATTTACTCGGTCAAGGTCTGACGGATGAGATCATGAAGGTACATTACAGGAATCCAGACTGATAAGTTTTTATGATTTACGTTACAATAATGCCAGTGGCTGGGCGAGCACGTGTATCATGATATTTATGGAGCGATGGAAGGAGGCAGACAAGCTTGCGGAGCGTGAAAGTCTGAGCGTCTTTTGCGTTTTCACAGATGCAGGATCTGGGTCGGTTCCAGACCAGGATGAAGTACGGCGGGTCTGGCCTGGCCTCTCGCCTCAGTGGGGGATTTGAGGTGCAGGTGGCCGCCCATCTCTCCCTCCTGCAGCTGCAGGACTTTTCCCAGCACATCTTCCGCAGCCTACGCAACATGACCGACACTGACCCAGATCTGAACGAGTAGGCGTCGGGCTGCCTGTGCAGAGATAAATAGCCATTTAGCAGACACTCTGTTCAAGAGCAAGTTTAAGTACCTTGCCGGTCGCCGGCTTCCCACCTGAGACTCAAATTTGCGATGTCTGATTAAAGAATAATTTGCGATGCCCCTACAGTTCCGTAACCATTGTCCTATACAATACTGCCAAGTATGGGGAAAACCAGTTGCCACTAGTGTGCTGTGTATTACATATTATTATGCTGAAAGCTTGCTACTCTTGCTCGGAGTGAACTGTCCTTTATACTTGAAAAAAATGGCTTGAATCACCTAGTTGCCAAACTGCTAATCAGTTGAACCTGAGACCACTCAAAATGCCAATCAGCTTGTAATCCCTACCCATCAGCCGTCCTGTGGGTGATTCGGTGAAGTTTTTGTTTATAGCTTATTTATTATTTGCCTGTATGTTTATATGTATTTATGATTGTATTTATTTATTTATTATCTATATGTATTTATTTATTTAATATGCTGCCAGTTAGTGTTATTTATGCTCACCTATGCAATTGTATTTTAATGATTTTTCAGACTGTCAGTCTAAACATTACAGCAGCTTAATATTGAAATTAATATTCAATTTAAATACCGATGAGCACTGTGCCATGTAGGCTATTTCCATATCTATGGAAGACACATACAGAAAACCATTTACAGAATAAAGTATTCAGCATATGGGTTTTTATGTTGTGTTGAAACAATGGTGAATGTGAAAGCACTGTTAGCATTAAGTGTGTGACTTCACGCACCTTTAGACATTCAACTCAGTATGTTCCCTTTCTTGTACTGAGGATACTAATCGGATTTTTGTGTAATGCCCTGGGTTAACATGTATCTGGTACAGGTACTGCTCTGATGTTTTTATAAGTGTATGTAATGCCCAGTGGGTAATGTTCAAAGCTGTCAGTAGTATCTACTCCTTGCTTTTCTTCGGTTACTTAGCCCCGTGGGCTGAGAGATGCCAGGTTATTTTTCACATTGTATATTTAAATGGGTAATTTATTAAACAAAAACACATCCTCTATGAAATGGTGAAATTGCCATGATATATTTATTTGGATTATATTGATAACTATTTTAGCAATTTTATATTTAGGAAATAGGAATTAATACATGGATGCTGATAAACGTGTTTTGTTAAGATTGTTATATTTTATCAATAAAACTATTAATTGCATGTGGAATGTTGTGTTGTAAATCTCAAAGCCTTTTTCAAAACAGAAATGCAAAGATGCAAACCAGAAATGTAGCTTGTGATATCCACATTTCCATAATGAGTGCACAATAGTAGTCTCCAAAAACAGTAGAGTGAATTTACTATATACTTAAGACATTTGTATTTGATATCAAAATGAAGATGAATATAAGACAAAAGTATAGGCAATTTGTTTTTACTCTGGTATTCACAGGTATATTTTTAAACGGATTACAGAAACAGCAGGTATTTCAATCCATTTTCAGCAGGAGGTAGTTAACTAATTAAATAAAATGTAAACCAAAGCAATATAGTGTGAAAAATATTTGTCCCTTTCCTGATTTCCTAGATTATTGCATATTTGTCACACTGAATGGTTTCAGGCAGCACGAATGGTGCAGTGGGTAGCACTGCCGCCTCACAGCAAGGAGGTCCTGGGTTTGAATCCCCGTTGGCCGGGGCCTCTCTGTGCAGAGTTTGCATGTTCTCCCTGTGTCTGTGTGGGTTTCCTCCAGGTACTCCGGTTTCCTCCCACAGTCCAAAGACATGCAGGTAAGGCTGATTGGAGAGTCTAAATTGCCCATAGGTATGAGTGTGTGTGCCCTGCGATGGACTGGCGACCTGTCCAGGGTGTTTCCTGCCTTTCGCCCAATGTATGCTGGGATAGGCTCCAGCCCCCTTTGACCCTGTTCAGGATAAGTGGGTTAGGATAATGAATGAATGAATGAATGAATGAATGGTTTCAGATCTTTATACAAAATGTAATATTAGACAAAGGGAACCTGGGTAACCACAAAAAAAAAAAAACTTGTCACTCATGTGAACAAGTAATTGCCCCTTAGCTACCCAATCAACAAACCAAATTGAAATGATAATTCGATTCAGTTGATTAAACACAAGGCAGTTAAATCTAAACCTCACTCATATTGAAACTTCAGAGTAGAGTAGTAACCACAAAGTTTCTGCAAGACCTTGACGACTTGCCATTATTGAAGGAACCATTAATTCTGCCAGAAAAATCCTTAAAGAGAATGTCTGGTCATTGGTTTGTGAGCAGAAGCTTAAGTGTAATTGAATTATGCAGCGAGACAGTGATCTGGAACACTGGAACAATTTGTCTGAATTAAAGCAGTTCTACAAGTGGGTGAAAAGTCCTCCACAGCAACATGAGGCTGATAAGAAGGAAATTATAATTTGGTTGCAGTTATTGCCGCCAAAGGTGGTGCGGCCAGTTATTAAGTTTAAGGGCACAATTACTTTTTCACATCGGAGATACAGATGTTTGATGACTTTTTTCATTACATAATTTAAAAAAAAAAGTGTTTTATGTTTACTCAAGTTTCCCTTTGTCTAATATGACATTTTTTCAAAAGATTTGAAACCATTCAGTGTGACAAATGCAATAGAGGAAATCAGGAATGGGTGAAATACTTCTTCACAGTATTTCACTGCGTAAGGGAAAGGGGAAGTCACCCTTGTGGTCAGGGGAGGATGTCTACTACAAATGACTTACTTGACTTATTTACTGAAATAAATAATAGAAACTGAAAATAGAACTGAAACCAATTTAAACAAATAATTCCTCAGATTTTATTCACAAATTATTTTTTAACAGTATTTGGAAATGCTACTGTGATATGCAAATGTTCAAATGCGTGTTCAATACAGTTTGGTTATACAGCAAGTGAATGTTGCCAGATTCTCTGGAAACCTCCAGTTGGGTTCCTGTCATCATAGATCACATGGGATCACAGACATATGACCTGCCACATGACCTTCAGGCTAGCTCCTGCGGTGAAACTCAGCCCCGTGCTCCATTCATGGATCTCACCTCCGTAAGAACAGCATCACATCCTGTGACAGAATTGACATCATGTGGCATTTGTAATGGGTTTTTTTTTTTCATGCTTTAAGGAAAATGTGTTTGGTCACACTGACTTTGTAGTCGGTACAGAGGTTATACCCGGTACGCTAAATACAGAGGTTATACCCGGTATGCTCAATACTCATGATCAAATACAGTCTTAGCAAGTTTTATGCCAACTGGTACAGACCTTCATTTATTCAAATACTTAAACTTAATTTTACCTCAACTCCATGATTTTATTTGTCATTGTGATTTAATCCAGAATGGAAGTAGGCCTGGTGTCAATTAATGTGGGACAATTTCTGACCAGTATATGACAAGGCCTGCTGGGAGAAATACAGTTATAAGTATAATATTTTTAAAATAGTTTCTCACCCATTGAATATCTCTTCAACAGTCAAGAGTTCAAAAGCAGTGAGTGAGAAAATACCCCTAAATATTGGATTTGCAAAAAGTATTGTAAGTAGAAGTATGAAGTTTTATGGCATAAACTTATAGAGGGTGACATGCATGCAAGAGAATAAACCAGACTAAAATGCAGCCTAGGCAAAAAGTACTATTACTAATACTGCAGCTACTAAAACGAGTACAACCACTACCAAAGTGAGGATTTAAACAATTCTAGCAAAAACTGCAAAATCAATTAATGACACTATAATTTGTACCATAATACTCATGTGCTTTATGGTGGCATTGATTTCCTGGGGAATGTCCCATTTTCTTGTTGGTTGCAAAGTACTCCGCTAGTTGCAAGAAGATGTGTCAATTCTTAGGGCTTTTCCTTTTAAATGATCAAACTCAAACTCCGCCATCTTCCGAGAGGCAGCTACACTGTATCAGCTGAGGTATAGAGGGAGTGAATTTGGTAAACGAAACCCTGGATAACGTTTCATGTAATTTAATACTCTATGTACTTCAGAACTTTAAGGCCCTGCTCATATTTAACTGTAGCGGCTATAACATTAAGCATATTTGTTACTTAAGGCTTGAATTTGTATCCCAGTTATAATGAATGTCAGACAGGTACATGCCCAGACACATGAACATGCCCAAACTGAGCTCAGGTTTTTACATGTGAAAGGGATTGATGAAGTATATTAGAGAATATTTGAGGTTCTGTCAGGAGGAGAAATTTGTAAAAGATTAACCCCCTCATACCGTTTCTAGGGAATCATTCAAGATGTTTGTTTTGTGCATGTGGATAGCCCTCTTCAATTCACACTAAGAGAAAATAATAAATGAGTTGGAGTTTTTTTTCCCCACCCTAGATATGTCTCCAATACATTTTATGACATCGTGGCGATACGGTATGATTATGCTTTGTGAAAAAAACAAAAAAACTAAACAAAACTAAAGAAACAAACCAAAAAAACACAGCTTTCTCCAGTTTTTGGATGCCGCTTTGGAAATGATACCAGAGCACATAATTCCCATAAAATTTTTATAAAAAAATAAATAAAAAAAACTGACAAGTACAACGTTCTTTGTTCACAATAATGGAAAAAATCAGCACGTAACTATTGAGACAATGGCAGGGAGTCGAGTGGAGCTCTGCTTCTAACCCGCTTCTGAATTTGCAGAGGATGACCTTGTGACAGGAACAGGGGTTGCTTGAGGAAATCGAGAAGCTGTCACTGGGCTCTACAGGGCGGCGATGGCCTTGGCTGCCACCCTTCTTCCCAGCGGCAGCGTTAGGTCAGTTATGGCCAGGACCACTTTTGGTTTGGCCAGGGCAGGCAGCTTCACCAGCTCCGACACCTGGGCACAAGGACACACACTCAGGGCTCAGACTGGGGTAAAGATTTGGGTCACATTGGTCCAGTAATTGTACCAGTAGTGTAATATAATGAGTTGCCCCTCTACTGCCTGACAACATACAGCTCTAGACAACAGCGGCGACTCGTGACCTTGAGACGTCCAGACTTTGACCCCATTTCCGCTCGGTCAATTATCAGGTAGTTTCATTTAATTTAATTTAAACGCCCTGTAGCAGTCCTCCTTCACACACTGCTTTAGGGAATGTACATGGTAAGACCAAATTCAGTTCGGCCAAATCAATTAAACCATAAAGGGAGGACGCTTAACATTTGTAAGTTGTAAATTGTCTCTGTAAATGTGAGCAAGGGCGCTAGCTAGCGATTAGCAGTCTCTCACCATGGTGAAAGGCATGAACTGCAGAATGCTGCCGCGGGTCCCCTGCTCCAGGCACTCCACACACTCCTCCATGAAGCTCTGGACAAACTGCGTGTGTGGGCCGGCGGTCTTCGAGCCCAGGATGGAGGAGATCAACAGGAACAGGTTTGCTGCAGTAACACCAGAGACAAAGTAAGGAACAAATATTGAAACCCTGTTTATACTTGGTCGTTTCACGTGACTTGTATCTAGATCCGGACATGATTTAACTGAAGACGGCTGTGTTGAGACTGTTTCATACAACAGCTAGCGGTAACAAAAACAGTTTGATTTCTGTAACTACTCTGACTTTTGTTCTGAAAGGAATTTTGTCCGTATTGCGTGTGAGCTATTTAGTTTTGCTCAAACTTCAACTGCACGTGTGCTCGGTGCTTGTTGTCATTGTGAAGTTACACGTGTTTTCCGGTTTGGTGGACGGCTAAGCCGCATTACATTCTACTTTGTGTTGTTTCGGTTGTCATATGCATTTTGGAGAGAGGGATGCATTTACACTTGAATAGCATCTCTCTCAAATGCATCTCAGACCGGCTCCTGAAGTGGTTTGAGTGATCGGATTTAAATCTGCTCCTCGTGGGTCTTGGGTGTCACACCTGTATTTTTATGTTGATCCGGATATTCTCTGGATATTGAAGCCACATGAAACAACAAAGTGTAAACGGGGTTTGAGATTCCGTACATTTGTGTGGTGCTTCTGTACAACCGTGACGGTATTTGTGGAATTTGGGTGCTTCTCTTACCCAGGACTCTGTTGAGAGGGTCTCTCATGTTGACGGTGTGAAGCTGGGAGGCGGACAGGGAACTACTCATGGTCCGGTCACCTGGAAAGGGCAAAGGTTACGGTGACGCCACCATCTGCCGAGCCGACGGGAGGGGCAGGGGGGCACACTCTCAACCGTGCCCGTGTGCTTTCGTCCGCAAGTTCAAACAAAGTCTACAGTTTGCATGTTTCATGCAGCAAAGTGCTTTCAACTTCCATTTTAAATGAATGAAAGAGTAGCAGCTTAACAACTACAAAAACAAACAGATTTCTTTATTGGTAAAGTTAAGCAAAAATAGTAACAGCAAAATGGTTAAGTTCCATTCGTAAAAGAACATGGTTCAGTCAATGTTGATCAGTTTAGGAAATATTTGAGAAGCCACATACACAAGCCAGAGGATATAGTGTATTTTCACACCAAAGTTTTTTTCACTTTCCCCTCCAATTAATATCAGTGGTGTGTATTCTTACGCCCAGAGCCATAGGCCACTGTTCATCCCCCTTCTCATTCAGTGAGTGAAATTGACTCCCCGCCCTGCAAAGATTTCCCCAAAAGAACTGTCACTGGCATTTATGTAGTGGAAGATAGTGGTGCTAACTTATGTTTCAGTTCGTCTTTAAAGGAATATACAGCAAACTGAGAGGAAACCATGGAGGATGCAAATTAGTCGACTAAGGACTTTTTATTTTCATTTTTATACTTAGTAGGGGCTGGTTGGCCAAGGAAGACCTCTAGAGTTGATGACTGAAGACTTCTCGCAAAACATCTGTCTGACAAATGAGAAACACTCTTCAGGAGGCAGGCACTGTCCATAGACGACCAAAAAACATGGTGTGAAACATGGTGGTGGGGGTGTTATAGTCTGTAACTGCTGATAGCAGCAGAGGAATTAATTCTGAAGTGTACAGAAGCATCTTATCTCCTCAAGTTCAATCAAATACCTCCAACACCAATGGATGGTTCATCCCAATGCAACTCCAGTGCTCATTCTGCATAATGATGCTCCAAACCTTATGAAACCTCAGTAAGCCTATTTTTGGGCCTATATCTATGACTTTTTTATGTCTCCTTAATTATGACTTCTTATAAAGCCTTATTATGACTTCCTTGACTATCTCCAAAGGTAATGAAAAGCCTAGAATCAAGACTAGATATTGAAAGCTCTTGCACCTGCCACCTGCACTAAGGAAATGACTGAAACACCTGACTAATTCGAAAGAACTGAAGCCAACTGTGAAATTACATTTGGTCCCCTAAAATTGAGGGATTGTGTATAAAAAGGAATGTAATTCTTACATGGATCACACAACATGGATGTAAATACCCTCAGATTAAAGCTAACAGTCTGTACGTTAAACCTCGTATTCACTGGACTGTACTGTAGCTTTTAAGAGGGTTCTAGGACTAAAATATCTGTATTGCTATAGTGTGAAACCAACACCACTGAGTGCAGCGCCCTGTATTAAATTTACCAAGTGCGTTGTAGAGGTACATTGCTGATGTTAAACGACCTGTGCCAGTGAAACAAAGTGACAGCAATCTAGATGAGAAAGAAATATAGAAACAAAGAATGCTTGATGAGAAGTGGCCGCATGACAGCTCCTTTACCTAGGTATTTTTGTAGCGGGGGTTAAGCTATACTGGATGTCAAAGTATAATGGTTCATTCCTGTAAAAATGTTAGTTTATCTGAGCTACTAAACATGTATATGCCTTTTCTGTTATGCATCTTAATCCTTGTTTGGTGTGTTGCGGAAAAACTTGGGGTGGTTGGACAAATTTGGCCAAAAAGCTAATTTCCCACTCTGCCTAAATGGCAGGAAGTTAGGGACAGAAACACTCTTATCTGACAGAGGCAAAGGGCTAATCGCAGATCAGACACTTAAGTTCCCTGGGATTACAGCATTACATCAGTGAGAAGGGAAGTCCAATCTGACACTAATTTTAAACTGCCTGTAGCAATTGCAACATATTTCACAAAACTGCATTTCCGTTCATGCCGATCGGACGTTCTTCAGAATTACAAGCTAAAGCAGGAAACTGATACTTATTTAAGTAAATATAAATGACAAGATTGTGGGAAACAAGATCTGGCACGCTCAAATGGAAGACATGTCAAATGGACAAGTCTTGCTGAATGACTACTGTCCATTGCGCCAAGATGAAATGCCATTCAAGATCTAGCAATCATGTAGATAGAATTTACCCTAACATAATGTACTCACTCTCACCCTGAACTTACTCATCATTACTTTCTCATACATACATACATCCTCTTCTCCCCTTCCATGACAATGTGGACCACAGCATCAACAGAAGAATTAACACTAATATTCTTCAGAAACCAGTAAAGCACAAAATATAACTCCCTTAAGTTTCACAAAGTTTCCCTAATCTAAAGGCACTTTGCATAATGATGTTTTTATCACGAAGGTCTTTCGTCTCCAGAGGTCTGGGTCGCCAGACAGGATGTCGTTTTACTTAATGAAATGAATAATTAATGATTTTGGGAGCGTCGAGCATTCAAAGCAGTGAATCCTGGCTGAAACCCTGGGCAATGCCTCCCCACCCCTGTGAGGTGGACGACTGCAGAAAATGTTGTCAGATGGGAAGTCTCCTCCGGACATCGCCCAGAGGGGCTAGCTCTCTGAACTTAAGCAATGGCAGAAATTTGGCACATCTTCGTCCAAGAGTGAGTGTTGGCACTCGGCACCTACACTCGTGCTTCGTGCTAGTTTGAGAATAGTACAGAGAGTTAAGGCCAGTTTCCACTGCCTTCAGCAGTCCATACACGATCAGCTTGAGAACAGGAAAAATACCGACCCTACAGCGCCCATTTCCAAGAAATCCATCAGGAATTTTCATGAAATCAGGTTGGTGGAGGCCTCCAGAATTCACAGGTGAATTTAAGCCATACCGACCCTCCTGTCCTGAGGGCAATTCCACAGTAATGCCAACCAGAGCATGAAAAAATTAATGAACTTATTAACCCAATTAAATGTATTAAGTCCCAGTCGATTATGACCATTATCAATGTCAAAACTGACATTCAGAACCATTTCAGATGACAACAAATGTGTTATGATAAAATTTGATTGAGAAGTAGATTGTCAAACAATGGGCACTTAAGCCGTGTCACATCCATAACGCTGGTATCCTCTCATAAAAACAAAGACGAAGATACAAATATTTTAGAAATTGCTATTTATGTTCAGCCAAGCCTGCTACATTACATGGATATCAAACTTTCTGCATCAGACTTTAAGATTCTGTTTTCTGAAAGTGTATAGTCTCCCCAAAATACCTGTCTTTTTGCATTACATCTTATTTGTCACATTTTTTGTGGTTTAAGAATACTTATTAAATCATTTTTTGGCCTTTCCCCTCAGCCAAGTGGGTGCTATTATAATGTGCTTTAATATTTTATCATGTAAGACGAGACATTTTTCTGAGGGATCTTGTTTGAAATTTTGTGTCCAAACGTCACATCCATAAGGCTGGAATTGCCCATATGCACATTTTCTCTTACTTTATTTATTTATTAATTTAATTTTTGAGCTCAGCGACTTCCTGTGAAACTTACTGAAAATACAATCTCTCTATCTTGCCCACAAAAAACACTGAATTCAAGGAAAATGAGGTAGTGTGGAAAGACGCAAGTGAATCACTCGCGGTCTTGCATAATGAATTCTTGATGCGGTCACGGAATAGACTCGATGAACAAAAACGCAAGCATGACACAAAATGAACTTCAAACACTTTCGAAAAATGGGGATCAAATGAAGTTTCGCTAGAATTTTCCTTCCTCTATGCTTTCTCACTTTATATAATGATGTATTTTTAGGCAACACGTCCTAGGAGAGAGATCTGGGATGGTACAAAAAAATGTTTTTCGCCACGCAGATAGTAGTTCTTTAAAATGCCCATTAAAATGAACCGATAATCTCGGTTTCACGGTACAGTACAGCAATGGAAAAAGTTTACGTAAACAAAGGGGAATGGCTGCCTTTGTTGAAGTAGTTTTTGTGAGGTTGTTGTTCTCACCTGGGCTGGAGAGGACGACCGGCTCATCCTCATTGGAGCTTAGGAGTCGCATTAGCTTGGATGGCTGTGTATCGTCCAATGGGAACAAGCTGCTGTAATCCTGCGGCCAATGAGATCAAACCAATGGTTTTAGAGCTGACAGTTATGTGTAAATACATTGATATTACTTTGCATTGCATGCTTCCTCTAATATGTTCTAATGCAGGACACAAGCTAACGTTAACAGAGTTGTAAACACAGTAGCTAGATCAGATCCTGGCCTTTACTTATTCAACGAAGCGTTCACAGATCAAAGGTCTCCAGAGCAGTATGGCAAAGTATGAAAAAGTTACCCAAGCTAACTCTTGAAATTGCAAATTAGCTGATTGGAGACAGTGAAAACACAATGCAATCAACTGTGTTGTATTGTATTGTATGTATTTACCCCCTGGAGCAACAGCACACTCTACAGTTCAGAATTTGTAGACACTTGTTAGACACAAACTACACAAAATTCAATTTGGAAATAACCTTCCAAAGTAAGTCTTCTACAGGTATGAATTACATCTTTTTTTAACCATAAAAAACAGGTGACTAATACACCAGTGCATCTTGGTTTAACCATCATGCACATCCACTGAAGCCTGGGTATAGGATGACTGCCATTTCCAAAATGGCAAAATAATTCCAAAATAATTACTTTATTTAAGGATTGTATCCATTACAAAGTATGGCTCAGCTCTTTAACAAATACAGACACAGAAACTTGCATTTGTTTTACTGAACACATTGTATGACTTAGTAACTGCGTTAGCGTGCGTTTGTCCACATGCATGTCCTACCTCGATGTCCTCTCGCTGCCTCTTGCGCTGGCGGGCGGAAGCCTGCCCCTTGTGGTGGGAGGAATAGGAGCTGAGAGCGCACCACACGGACAGCCTGCGGACAGACAGACAGACGGACAGACGAGAATGAGCGTGAGGCCCAGAGGGCTCGGAGCGGAGAGGGAAGCGCAGGCATGCATGCAACCTTACTTGGCCAGGGCTTTGCCCGGCGGGTCGGCCAGGCTGTGCCAGTGCGCCGAGTCGGTCAGCAGGTTGGGCAGGATGTGGCCCAGCAGGGTGAGGGTGATCTGCTGGGTGTCCAGGCAGAATATGCTGTAGAGCAACTCCACCGCCCGCATCGCCCACTCCTGACGCGTCTCCTTCAGCAGCTCCTGGACACAGGCACATACACATACACACACACACACACACACACACACACACACACACACACACACACACACGCACACGCACACGCACACGCACACGCACACGCACACGCATCAGCATGTTGGATATCAACACGCATGTCCTTGTGTTCCCACCCATTCATACCAGGCAAGTTAAAATAGAACTAAAAAAAAAGAAGATGATATTAACAATTTCGTATTTGCCAGTTACTGGAATGTTATTTTCAATTGTGATAGAATTCTAAACACCTTGAGCAATAGGAAATAAACTAAGATGCACACTGAGTGTGCCTGTGGCTAATGTTTTTGAATGGGAGGGCCCCACTCTATGCACTCAATGCTGTTACTCCATGAACACTATGCTGTTACTATATGAACTCTATATAATTTAAATAACAAACACACTTGGTCCCGGCGCCCCATTCCCCAGGGCTCTGACCTTGACAAGGTTGTTGGTGAACCAGAAGACCCCGCCCATGTGCAGCAGGCTCTCGAAGAGGTGAAGGGCGCGGCTGTCCACCCAGCCCTTCCGCAGCACCGCCCTGAACTGCTTCCCCAGCGCCTCCCGGATGGGTTCGCGGGCCGGCAGCAGGTTCCGGTAAGGCACGGGCTCCTGGCCCTCCACCGGGGGCCGCAGCGCCACGCCCGTCTGCTGGAAGACGTCCGCGCACATGTGCTCCAGGATGGAACTCATGATCACCACCCTGCAGGAGGATTACCCCACGGTCCGGATTTACGCTCGTATTCATTTCTAGAATGGCTCAAATTGCTTGGTATCGTTAGACACACTGACATCACCGGTTCAGGTTCCAGGCAGATCAGGGTCAAATATGTAATCGTTTCAGATTCAAATACCTTTCTGCACTTTACTGAGATTTACTGAGATTTACTGAGCTTTACTGAGCTTGCCTGGTACATTGGAACCTATGGAATACTCTCAAAAAGTGCAAATGCCACCTTTTGGTCCACCTGGGTGCACCAGGTAAGATCAGTCTTGGGCAGCCTGTAGCCTAGTGGCTAAGGTACATGCCTGGGACTTGGAAGGTTGGTGGTTCAAGCACTGTTGTAGCCATGATAAGATCTGTACAGCTTAGTCTAATCAACTGTAAGTCGCTTTGGATAAAAGCAATTCTTTTCATTTCTTTTATTTATCAATAGAGCACAGAAAATGATCCGAATCCAAAAAAAGTAGGCGTAAAAAACTCATTCATCAAGTTTAGATTAAAAATGGCGAACACTTGGTGTGGCAGTTGGGCATAAGCAGACTCTCTTCCTGGCAACTCAGTTACCGTTCGTTGTAGAACTGCAGCGTGTTCTCCCCGTACAGTGGGGTCATGAGCTGGCGGATCATGGTTTGGGGCTTGTCCCGCTCGTCCAGGCCCAGCATGCGGACGTGGGCCACCAGCCAGGCCACGGCGCAGATGGCCATGCTGCACACCTTCCCCTTGATGTTGTCTGTGATTTTCTGCAACCCGGGGGTGAAGGGGTGGAGAGGAGGGGAGAGGGAAGGGTGAGACCCAGAAAGGCTACTACAGTCACGCACGAAAGATACGTTGTGCAGGCTCTGGTGTCCATGTGTGTCTGCTGGCCAAATGGTCGCTTGAGCTTAATAGGTAAGAGTAGTCGGCTAGTAGTCGGAAGGTTGCCGGTTTGATCATCAGCCCTGAGTGTGTCGACATGTCCCTGAGCAAGACACCTAACCCCCTTGCTCTCAACGAGCTTGTTGGTCTTGCCTGGCAGCCTATCACCATTGTTGTGAGAGTCATGAATTGAGGGGCATCAATTGTAAAGCGCCTTGAATAAAAGTGCTAAGAATGCCATTAGGAACTACTCAAGTCAACCGACATGCTAAATCACAACAGGACGGCCAATACGCTATGGCCTAATTGATAGGCGTCAGAAAATTAATTACATCCTTTTTATTACACTTTTTATTACTGACCAATTCTGGGAAAATTAAGAAAAGGCATAGACACAGATTCGGGATTCAGTTAGGAGAACGTAAACGGTGGGGAAGACGGCAGAAGACATGAGGCGCACCTGCACTGACTCCACCGAAAGTACCCCGTTCTCCCAGGCGTTCAGCACCTCCAAGATGGCCGCCGGTGTGCTAAGGCAAATCTCATGCCACTTCATCTGACTGCGACAGAGAGAGGAAGGAGGTCAACATTAAACAAAAGTACTGTCCACCTGGAACAATGGCTTTCCGTTATCACATGCTGAAGAAGGAGGATTTCATCAAAGCCTTGACCCTTTAACCTCTCACCCATGAACCTGACATGCGGGGCAGAAAATGGCCACTCACACAAGCTTCATTTCAGAGGAGTTGTTGAGCAGGGCCACCAGGCTCTCCACCTTCCCGGACTCTGGCCTAAAGCAGGGGTGGTCCGGGTTCAGGGTCTTCCCCTCCTCCGGCATGCAGGTCTGTAGCCAGGTTTCGAAGAACGGGGTCTCCCCAGAGGGGCTAGGATCAGACAGGATCACCTGCAAGGGTTTGTGGGGCAGGTAACTCACTTTTGGCAATTAAATGTCTGAATGGTAAAATGAGATGAGAAATGAGTGAAATCTGCATAAACAGTCAGGTTCAGAATTATTGGCACCTTTGATAAGTAGTACCCTTGGAACCTTGGCAGCAAAACATCAATGAACCACCTCCATATTTGACAGTAGGTATGAGGTGCTTATCCATCTCATCTGACCATAGCACTCTCTTTCCAGTCATAATTCCAACTCCAGAAGGTTGGTTTTGTTTATTGTACTGAAGTAAGGGTTGTCTTCAAGCCACTCTTCCAAAGAGTTTTCTGGTATGGAGGTTCCATTTTATGGATGAGACTCGGTGACCCCAAGACACAACCAATCCCTGCAATTCTTAAACTGTGTTTTGTTTTGTACCCATTACCAGACTCTTCTGATCCATGCTCATGCATGACAAAGCAATTTTGTATACTTATTACCTCATTTTTATACTCTAGTGAAAAAGGAACTGAAAAATGACACAATATACAGTAGTTACTTTAGACCAAGGTGAATGAAATTAAGTAAAATTGTACAGCCAATTTCACTTTGATTATATTTACAATAGCTATGTTGTCAGGTGGTTAGGTGTTAATAATTATGACACCTATGGTTTTCAGAAAAAATAAGACGACTGAATAAAAAACATTGAAAAAATTTGAACAATAGAGTGAGGATTTGGCGGACCAGAAAAGCTATAGTAGGGCTAGACTGTGAAAATTAAAGAGAATATACTCATGAAGGACATTAAAGAGTATAACTACATCTTAAGGACTATTTTTATTAAAACGCAATTCAATTCAATAAAGAATATCGGGTCAAAAGAGAAGTAAATAGAATCTCCCTGAAAGTGAAAAGTAACATGAAAAGAAATAACCTGCAGCAATGTCAGCTGGATGGACTCTGTACGCGGATCACTCAAGTGTAATACCACAGAAACTGTGACGATGTGACCGCAGGCCAATTTTGTGAAATTAACAAATCTGTTTATAGATGGTGTCACTTGCAAAATGCATGAGATGAGATTGAGAAATTTATACCGCTCAGGGACTGAAGAGCATTAAAAGACACATTCAGTTCAGATGAATTGCAGAGGAGTGTCATGGAAAGATGAGGCCATGTGACATAATTGCAATGAGACTGACCTCTGATCCGTAGGTCTGCACCACGTGGCAGAGCATCAGGAAGGATATGTCAAACAGCAGGGCCCGCACTGAGGCCGACTTAGCTGTGGGGAGACCAGATAGCACAATACACTCACATCAGCACTGGAACACACACACACACACACACACACACACACACACACACACACACACACACACACACACACACACACACACACACACACAAACTGATGATGATGGCAGTTTTTTCCCACCAGTTTAAGGAGGGCTCTTCAAGGGCTGCATCAATAAGAAACTGACCACAACTTCTTTTCAGGTCACGATTTCAGTGAAATGAAAATTACGGGCAGAAGAAAACCCAGAATCCTTAATGGGCGCTGCTTGCAACATGCCAAAAGAATTTCAGAATGAGTTCTAAAATGGGCAGAGATGATTCAACGCAATGGGGAAATACTCACATCCTTCACCGCTGATGTGCTTAGGAAACTCGTTGAGCCTGAAAAGCAAAGAGAAGTGAATTGTGTGTGAGACAAAGAAGCCCATCTTTCAGCATTTCCTTGCAAGGCTGAGAGAGCCACATGGTTACAAGAGGAAGAGCACTACACAATGTGGAACTGGCCATTGAAGTTTTTTTCCTTAATTTACACATTTATTGATTGCATTTATCGCAATTTGCAATGCCTTGCCACTGCTACACCCTCCCAACATTCCGGGTGGCCTTTGCGAAAAGCCCCAGACCTGTGTCAAATACGGAATTGTTTTTGGTTCAAATACTTTAATGTGCTCGATTGATCTTGCCTGACGCAATTGAGGCGACCAAGAAGATCAAATGGTGGGGTTTGCGATTCGACATACATTCATTCATTCATTCATCCATTATCTGAACCCGCTTATCCTGAACAGGGTCGCAGGGGGGCTGGAGCCTATCCCAGCATACATTGGGCGAAAGGCAGGAATACACCCTGGACAGGTCGCCAGTCCATCGCAGGGCACACACAGCATTCACTCACACACTCATACCCACGGGCAATTTAGACTCTCCAATCAGCCTAACCTGCATGTCTTTGGACTGTGGGAGGAAACCGGAGTACCTGGAGGAAACCCACGAAAACACGGGGAGAACATGCAAACTCTGTGTGAACATGCACAGAGAGGTCCCGGCCGATGGGGATTCGAACACAGGACCTCCTTGCTGCGAGGCGGCAGTGCTACCCACTGCACCATCCGTGCCGCCATTTGACATACAACAATAACATAAATAAATAACAAAATGACTCTGACGGCAACAAAACTATCAGGGCGAGACCATATTTCATAGCTTCCAATACACCAGACAAGCTCAGTAAAGCAGGGATAAGCATTGTGTGAAGGGGCCGAGGCGTCTCACTTGATGAATTTCCTGGCGAAGGACTTGAGCTTCCCGGTGGCCGCAGCAGCCGCCAACAGCAGGTCCAGGCTCTTCCCGGAGAGCATGTGTCCCAGAACTCCCAGCAGCCCCTCCGGAGACTTGGAGTGATCTGCGTCCACGGTCTGCGGAGTGCGAGAGCGGGAATCAGCGAGGTACCCACAGACACTAAGGGGAGGGAGGTCCTCCTCCCCAGGCGGAAAAAACTTCACAGCAATTTCCTGTGAGCTGGATGAACACCTAGTCGCCGTTGGTGTGTGAGTGTGTGTATGAATAGGTGAATGAGAAGCAGCAATTGTACAGCGCTTTGGATAAAGGCGCTATATAAATGCCAACCATTTATATATTCACATTATGCAGACAGGCCCTCACAGAAACTCCTTTCTCCTTTCTGAGTTTTAATATGTCGATGGATCGGCCGAGATTCTTGACACATGCAGAATATACACATAAACACACACTTTTTTTTCAATGATCCTAGCAAAATACAGGGGCAGGTTTGTGCAGCACAGCTTTTCTGCATTGTAAATATCTTAAAAAATGAAAATAATGAATAGATGGTAATTAAATGGTAGCAGGGAATGTGGTGGTGTGTTGTGCGGGGCAGGCCTACATAAAGGAACTATTGTTTGAGCCTCAAAATATCGGTATATCGGCTAACATATCGGCCAATGCTGATGTATCTCTGATGGGCCAATTGGTAGGCCGATGGTTTCGACCGACCGATATATCTCTAATATTTTTTAAATCAATTTATGTATTATTTTTTTTATTTGTATTAATCATTGCAAACTGTATAACTTGAAATTTGAAAATCATAAAAATCTGTTTAAAAAACTACAATAAAATCACATGGCCACAATATGAGGTGCTTTTCACATGTAATCACATGGGTTTCACATGGGTGTTTCCATGAGCTTTAATCATTACACCACGAAAATGTTCCAAAACTACATGTTTCCCAAGAGCAATGCACATATTGTTCCATATTGTATGGCAGAAGCCAAAAGCATTTCTTAGAAGCAAGTAATTTGGGTAAAGAAAGCCAATAATACTCTTTGAAATTCCCCAGGTTTATTTTTAACTTAGTGACGCAATTTAGGTCATGTAGTTGGTGGTGTTACCCAACACGTCACAACAGGTCATGCCCGTAGTTAGGCTAACTCAAGTCAATTACAAGACTAACTCGGCTCACCGGGTTTCTTAGGTCTAAAATGTATAGAGACAGCAACGGCAATAGAGACCAATGGGGAAAAGACTGAACATCTGTATATGAGTGGAAATATTTTTCATTTACAGTCAAACATGAACGGAGTCCAATTGGAAAATAGGCGTCACACACCATGTGACTCCCCTGGGAGGGAGATGCACACTTCCTAAATTTCCCCCGTTGTTTGCCGCATGGAGAGATAGAGGGCGCCAACACCAATAAATCAAAATGAATAATAAACAGTATTCACCCTTCCCCATTACGGGTTCTGGGCAAAAATAATAAACTAACATAACGAAAATAAACGAAAATAAAATGCAGCAATCCACTTTTTAGCTGCGTCTTCCTCCCAAATGCACATGACAAAACTCAAGAAAATATAGGCATCACTAGGGGGGCGACTTCATATCAATTGGCAAAACTAATAGGTTGAAAGCCCCTTGGTGTGAACTAGTTCTTGAGTCGACAGTAAGACAGAGAACATTACATTAATGGCATTTGGCAGACGCTCTCAGACGTACAGTTGATTAGACTAAGCAGGAATCAATCCTCCCCCGGAGCAGTGCAGGGTTGAGCCTTGCTCAAGGGCCCAACGGCTGTGCGGATCTTATTGTGGCTACACCGGGATTAGAACCACCGACCTTGTGGCTCCCAGTCATATACCTTAACCACTATGCTACAGGCCGCCCCCATGGCAGTGACCCCATGGCAGCGACTGCTGGGTCAGAGCGAGGGAGGAGCAGCGATTGCGCGGTCCTATGCAGAGGAGGTGGAGGAGAAGGAGGAGAAGGAGGTGGAGGAGAAGGAGCACCTTCAGGATGTTGGTCACCGTGGGCTCCGCCCGCAGGATGAGGCCCGGGTTGGGCTGAATGTTTGCGTTTTCTGCTGTTTTCAGACGTGGGGCGTACTCCCTGTCCTCAGCCCTGAAGAAAAAGAAAGCACGAGGAAGGACAGGCAGAGAGGGAGAGAAAGAGAGGGGTAGACAAAAAGAAAGGGAGAGAGACAAAAAGAGAGAGAGACAGAGCAACCACAGGCAGGGAGACAGCATTGATAATTGAGGAGAGAGAAAGCAGGAGTGACAGGAGGTGGCGTGAGGAGGAGTGAGAAGAGAAGCAAAAGAGTGGGAGAGAAGAATGAAAAGGGGTCAGTGCTGGACTTGGGCGATGGGTTGAAGGTTTGCTTTCTTATGAGCAAACCTTCACAGCTACAAAATGGGGACCATACCGTTTCGCTGTGAGATTGGTGGTGTTGGAGTCTGACAGCAATCCCAGCTTATTGCACTCCTGGAGCAGCAGGCTGAGACAGTCGCAGCTGCAAGACGACAGACATGACATTACATGACGTGCCTTACATTACAGTACTCGTAGCCTTACACAGCGATTTTCTTTTTACATATAACAAATTTACACAGGCGGATAACACTGAAGCAATTCAGGCACTAATCTCTTGCTCAAGAGGACAAGATTCTAACATGGGAATCGGACCAGCAACAGAGTTACATGCCAGTTCCCTAAACATTTATACTACACCGCAACACTGTCAGAGAGCCCCAAACTGATAAAATGGATTCACCTACGCCCTGCCCATTCTCTGACAGAGATACCTACTTGCACCTCTGGTCAGCTTTGTCCAGCAGAGGTGTGAGTTTGAGAAGGAACTCAAAGGCCACATTCACGTCCTCCATGAAGTCCTAAGAGAGACAAAAGGTTTCTGAACGCAAAAAAAGCTCATTCTGAAAAACAGACAGTTCTTATCTGTGTTCTTATTTTAAGTTTCTGACGATCTGCCAGCTTTAGCCGATAAACCCCTGAATGCCTCAACACCAGTCACAATAGAGAGTATAAACATCATCCAAAATATACATATTATTTTTACTCATTTTTTAACCCAGAAAGTGAAGTGAAGCTTGATCCCATAAAAAGGCAATAAGTGTCAAAAGTAAACACAACTCTACCTGTACCTTCTCTCCCTGAGGATACTTCTTCAGTCTTAGAAGGACTTGGGGAATCTGAGAGAAATTAAGAGAGAAGATTAGGCAGACGCTCCATCAGAAGCCACAAACAGTCCCAGAACACCCTCACCAGAAATATGCAGCAGGGAAGTGCAGACGCTTTGGTTCCAGGTTTGACCGCGCTCTGAACACTAACCTTAAGGAAGGTGAACGCAGTCCATTTGAGCTCCTCCGTGCCCTCGGGGGACTCGATTAGGCCGGTGAAGCAGGCTTTCCAGATCTCCAGCACAAACAGGGGGGCTGGGATGCGCTGTAGGGATGATACGTTTTCCCTGTAATCCTAGCCAATGCGGTAGTGAACACAACACCAGCACCACGTCCTTTCTGATGGGTGCTGATACGACAGCCAATCTGGACCAAGGCCATGGAGATTCCCTGAGATAACGCAATGTGGTTTTGTTCAGCACGGCCCTTCCAGATCAACACCCGACAGACGGGAATTACTTTTCTTTTCCTGGCAAAATTTAATGTGGTCTCTGAAGTTTCGAAGCTCACTACTACAGAAGGCTTGACCTGGCCGCAAGAATTTTTAAAAGCACTCAAGAAATATCCAACATTTCGTTACAAGGTTCTACCTGTGTTCGGAGTGGTTTGGAAATATTGAGCTTCAAAGTGAATGGGCTTCTAAGCAGATAAAACCTTTTTAATTTTGCTTTTATTTTTCACACTTTTGAACAGTATTTTTGTGTAACCTTCACACATATATTTAGTGCCCAATAAACATCATATCTATGACACTAACTCATCTTTGTCAAAAATGTCAGTTAAAACCTTAAATTCTATGGTCTCGATTCATTATCGTTTTATCGCCGTTCAAGAGTGCAAGCTCTCAAAATAATGAACCAACACAGTTGCCTCCAACAGACCTGCATCCTTTTGATCATCATCAGCTGTTCAACCAAGGGCTGCGTCTCGCCCGTCAGGTTCATGGTGCCTTCCAGCACGATGAAGGCGTGGACTGAAGGGAACGAGGTGTGCAAAGGAGGGTCAGGCTGCACTGTCAACATCTGGGGGATACTGAAGGGGAAAGGGGGGCACCAAGTTTTAATCCACGGTCACCGATCCTAAATAACCGCCGCCTGGTTGTATGCCTCTGCCAACCAGTCAAGTTGCAGTTTACATCCCTGTCTGTCCAGACTCATTGGTGTTACTTTTAATATTTTTACTCATTACAACCTGAATATTTAGTTAAAGGTACAATAGGTCAGTTTGGACTTCTAACGGTCAAGAGAGGAATTGCAGCAAAAAATACGCTCAAACCACAACACTGTTTATCCCACCCCTTCTCTGTGAACATGCTGAAGTTGAAACGGCCCAGGGCTGGATGTTTGTGCTAAATTTGAAGAAATTCCCTCAAGGCATCCTTGGGATATCGCAAATGGGACAGACGGAAACATAATGCCTCCAGCAACGATAAAATGCAGTCCAAATTAACTACAAACTAGGGATGTGACAAATCATATTTTTGAAACGGTTAACCGGTTAATACTGCTTATGACCACTAGGGGTGGTTTTTTTTAGAAATGTAATTGCATTTTCAAACTTTATTTTGGGCCATCTCAATAGTTAAATGTCAACATTAAGTCGGATAATGGTAAGTCAGCCTAATTGTCAAATTAAATATTGACATTTACATTGACATTGTGCAGTGTAACCTCACAGTTGCATAAATCCGTGGAGTTTAGGTGTGTCATTTTCTTAAATGCAGTGGTTAAAATTATAATTGAATTTGCGTGTCAACAAATTAACACGGATCTTCTGTGAACCTTAAGAAACGACATAGCGTTACAATAAGCCATAAGTCAACCAACAGCTACAAAAATGATTTGATAACTCTAATACTTTCTCAAACTACTGAAGCTTGTCGATTGCCAGTTAAGAATAGTTTAGAACCGCAATAATATGCCTTGTGATGAACATGCATTTATTTTTAACTGAGCTTACGGCTATCGGTTATCAATTTTTTGTAACCGTTTACAAGTCAGTTGTAAACGGTTAACCGTTCACACCTCTACTACAAACCCTATACATTTAACAATGAGCATGCTAGCTCATAAAAAAGAATCGACAAACCAGAGCCTGTCTGCTTACCTCTTCACCAATGACAGGCATTCCTCCAGCTTGCTTCTGAGTGTCTGATTGGACAGCCCGCTGAGGTTCTCTGACACTCGAGACAAAGCTTGCTCGACACTGGACCAGGAAGCTAATTGACACAGCAGGAGAAAATACCTGTAAACAACCTAAAACCCCCCCCCCCCCCCCCCCCCCACACACACACACACACACACACACGTACGGAAGTGCGTGCACACACACGTACGGAAGTGCGCGCACACACACGGACGGAAGTGCGCGCACACACACGGCGGCTGAGCACTGACTCTGCTCCTCCAGACGGGCGATGTGGATGAGGGCCCTGTTCTTGGTGCTGAGCAGCAGGCTCTCCAGGCGCTCCTGGCAGGCCCTGAGGCTGGCCTCCCCCGCGGCCTCGCCTTGCTCCCGCAGCCGCTTGCAGTACCAGGCACAGCCCTGCAGCAGCCAGACGGCCACGCCCAGCAGGGCACGGCACAGCCCCATGCACTCCTCCGCCTTCCCGTGGCAGCTGGAGAGGAGACAAGAGCACAACCACCTCTTACCCTGTTCCTCACTTACAGTGAGAGAGTATGTGCTGACAGCGGCTTCAGAAACTGTTGTACACTGTTGTACACTGTTGTACACTGTGTTGTAGAGTTCGTTTTAAATGGATAAAATTGACAAAATGAAAACATGTTTTTAGATATTTTTGCAAATGTATTAAATCTAATTTGTTTTTCCTTAGTCGTTATGGGTTAATGAGTGTAGACTGAATGGCAATTATATAAAATTGCATCAGAATTGCCACAGACTTCTCGGTCATGTCTGCCGGCTCCACGGTGGTGGAAGGACCTTCCCGTGGAGGTCAGAACAGCAAAGACTCTCACCTTCAGGCACAGATTTGAAGATTCACCTCTTCAGCCTGCACCCTTCCCTACCCCTCCAGAATTTCAAAAGGGCCATGTAAACTGTTCATCGTAGTTACAACTCGCACTTGTGTATACTTGTTTTTGCTATGCATTTCCTATTTATAAAATAAAAAGTAATTGTATATTGTATATTTAAGATGCTTTTACCAAGACTGTTTCACTGCAGCTTTTGTTTGTTTGTTTGTTTGTTCCCCAACAGATTCCCAGTTCTTATCCATGTGGTTGTAAAACCCCACGCAAACCCAATGACGGAATTTAGCGAGGGCCGAAGGGGTATGCGTGCTTGCCCTTCTGGTGCTGCTGGGAGAATATTAGTAGCGTTAATTATTATCCTCCGTCCAAGAACAGAGCACAATTACGTTTAAGAATATACTGGGTCCGTTGCCACGGGTCGGATATGGATTGACCTGCCCCATATCCCGCTTACGGCTGGCCTGAAACGGATCAGTACAATAATCTCCGTTCTCAAACGGGGCCATATTGTAAGCTTAGTCGTTACTATAGTTTTACTCGTTTATCTGACTCCATTTAAGATTAGAATTTCAAAATTTGGGTTTGAAACATACGCAAACCTCGGGAGTGATTACACTTGACTCTTACCAGCGCCACCATTACTCAATATATGCTCCCGCGATTAGCATTTATTGCTGAAATCTCAGTTCGGCGGAAAACGCAGAGGCTGAGGGTCTAGCCAACACAATACATGCACTACACTGACATGATAGTTGCGAGCCCAGGTCGGCATACATTAAATGGGGTCCTTAGAGCTAATTTGACAGGAACCAGCGTCGTAACGCTTATGGGTTCCCTTCGCACCAAATTACAAGAGCCATGCACCACCAATCCTTCCATGGGCCGAACTTGACGGCCTCTCAGCTTAGAACTACCACGAATAATACAAAGCCACTGACCAGTCGGTCTCTGGTCTATATCATTCCCCTAAGTATTCAGTTGTAATTTAGGCTGAAAAAGGTACAAGATGAAAGTCATGGAGATCACGCATGTTACAAACAAAATAGTTTATTCGCAGAGAGGTAGGTTATTAGCTTTAGAATTCCAATAGTCAATTACAGATACACAAATTAAGAATAGAGATAAGAGTAAATCATCATACCTAGCCTGTGTTGGCTACACACAAACAGAGTAGAACATGCAGAGTATGGGAATCCGATTACGATCTTCCTGATACTTACGTACAATATGCTGTGTGGGGAGTCAAATACGATCTTCCACTGCTACACATACATACATACATACATACATACATACCGAAGACATGTTGTGTGGGAAGTCGAATACGATCTTCCCAGATTGGTCCGTCTCCCTTGCTTTTATGCCAAATCATATGTTTGGAACCAGGCGGCAGTGCCATAAATCAACCTGGAGGGGTGGTCAAATCTGGAATTTAGACCCCCACCCTTGGGGGTTGTTAAGTAGGGAAAATGAGATGATTCCCAGAGAGGACGTGTAGGTTTTCCCTTGAGTAACTGAAACTATGGTTTATTAAACTCCATTTGGTATGAAATGTATCTCATCCGATTCCTTGTATTTACCGGATCACATCCATACCCAACAGATTACCCTTATGTTTTATTATGTTGCAGTTATCATGAAACTTCCCTCCTGATTATCCATTTTACATGCACTCCCTGTTACCATTACATAAGACTTAATGCAATAATACAAGGATCACATGGACTCTCTCAGGCCCCTCAGAAATGGCAGCCCTTCATGACCTTAAGTACAGGCCGCCCCATCATATCTATGAATGCTGTAGTTGGGAGTTTTCATGAGAACTGCATTATGCTGCAAATATGTATTTGTGCCTCTCATGGTAATATACCTTTTGGATAAACCTGATTTGGATGAATGAAAGGAAAGGAGACACCCCAGATTGCTTGGTTTCTTCTCCTTATCTCCAAAATCTAGGCCTTAGTTCTTGACCGTAAAAACGGGTCACCCATCTGTAATTTACCGCCAAACTCCCACCAGTGAGACCTTAGTCAGGGAGCTAAAACAAATGGCTTCTATAGAGACAGCTTTTGCCCAGTTTCCCCTTGGCTCCTGAATGGTTATGATATCAAAGGTAGACTGTTACAAAAACTAGACCATTACACCAGTCACACTGAAGCAATCAGAATAACACCAAACATTACTATATTCTGACCTGGGATTATCATGAAACAACTTTATGCCATCTCCAGTATTCCTGTGCTCTAACTCTGAAGGAATGTGGGGGCCCAGCAAGGCTCCTTCAGGAATCCTTCTCTAGCTCTCCGCCACAGGCATGTGTGCCAAAAGGTGGGGGCTAACAATGTATGCTCCGGGAGGGGGAAGTCAGCAGGCAGACCAGCGCATGAGACCAAGTGTTAATTATTACTGGCTTACATGGTCACTTCGAGTACTTGGAACTGCACTTCCCTCTAGGGTTTTCAGCACACTTGACCCAGCTTATGGTTATGCACTTTGTTGTAAGTCGCTCTGGATAAAAGTAATGTAATGTAATGTTTCACCCAAAACAAGCTATATGTCTGGGATCAGCAAAGGACCAAGAACTTCTGGTTTTCCACCTTCCCTATACCTGGGAGTCAGGTGTGTCTGGACAATCAGTAGCACTAATTACCCGGGAGAGAAGAAAATCAGGGCTGGATTTGGATTCGAGGGCCAGGGTTGATGATCCCTGCTGTATGTGGAATTATCATGCACAGGAACCTCTGCATGAGATAGTGCCATTGGGTGTAATATGACTGGACGAACCTGAGCTGATGGGAGAACATGTCCATTATTTCCAGCAGGGACTTGACGCACAGCTCCCGGGAGAAGTCGTCAAACTGGGGAAAACAAAATGGCAGCCATCAGTCATTCTGACCTATTTCAGGTGGAGAGGACTGCAACTTAGACCGAGTATCGACCGAGGTTGGGGAAAAATCCATCTCATTCCACAAAATGCCAAATTTCATTTCATTTATTAAAAACACACAGAGCATTACAGGGATTTTCTCCCGTTTGTGCCAAATTCTGATTGATTTCCCAAATTATGTGAATGGAATTGAACCCCAACCCTGGTGCCAAGGGGAGAGGAGAAAAAAAAATGTAAAAAAATAAATTAACATTTCAAATCTGTACCCACCTTACTTACTGCCGTCAGCACACTGGAATATGACACCATCTGTGGGAGAGAAGTTCTCGTTAAGACTAACTTGGACTGTGAGGTCTTCCAAATGCGTCATTCAGCATACACTCCTCAGTGAAATATCTAAGGACCAATAATACAGCATATATCATTATTTCTCAAAACTCAAGAGTTCTTCTCACGGCTCTTCTTAACTCCCTTGGTGTAAGGTAGTGACTGATACAGAGATCCCTTACTCCCCCTCCTCCCCACCTCCAGTTCCCTTCAGCACTGAGGTCAGCCACAGTTCTGAGGACCCTTTCTCCTCCTTACCTGGGAACTGATGGCATACTTCAGATAGGACAGAATCAGCGGGTTGGGCGATGGGCCAATCATGGCCTGCTCCAGCAGAGCCTCTGTACAGAAAGACATGCACACATTTTACAGCTGTTATTTTGTCGTCTGCAGTACTTACAAATCACTAAAGGGCTAAACTGCTGATCTCCTGGAATTTTCATGCATAAAACCTCTAGAACACAGGTGTCAAACTCCAGTCCTGGAGGGCCGTAGTGTCTGCTGGTTTTTGGGGCGTTCTGGGTTCATTCAAGTCATTGATTGGTTAAAGTATCCACATGCCTTCTTCTCAAGGCCTTAATTGGCCTTAATTGGCAGCTGATTGAAAGGAAACCACAAAAACCTGCAGACACTGCGGCCCCCTGGGAATTCAGTTTGACACCCCTGCTCTAGAGTTTACTCAGAATTGGTTGAAAAACATCCAGCAATGGCAGTTCTGTGGGGGAAAATGCCTTGTTAATGAGAGGTCAGAGGAGAAGGGCCAGACTGGTTCAAGCTGACAGGAAGACAGCAACCCAAATAACCAAGCGTTACAACAGTGGTATGCAGAAGAGCCTCTCTGAACTCAGAACACACTGAACTTTGAGGTGGATGGGCTACAGTAGCAGCAGAAGTTTAATACATAAAAAAATAAGTCTAATGAATACCTAATAAAGGTAGACTGTTGTTTGTGAAAATCCCAGGAGATCAGCAGTTTCTGAGATAATCAAACCGCCACCATATGTATGCATTCAAGTGAACCATGCATTCTTCATTTGTCCTTAATATCACAAAGAGGCCAATACTCATGGCTCAAAAACCTCTTTAAGGCTTGGGCCAGCAGATTTCAAAACTGAAATGGACTTCCTCCGGGGAAGGCTGCTTAGCTGAGAGTTTTGGGAGGAGGAGGGGGGCTGATGTTATAATACTACATTGACATTGTTTGCAGTGGGCCAATTTGAGCAGCGTCACTTTTCACCGATACGTACTGGACCAGTAATTACAATACGGTACTTAGGCCGCTGTCCCAAAATGAAATTTCTACGGCTGGTATATCTAGCTTCAGACACCATACACAATACTAATTCCTGTCATGCCAGTTTTCAGTTGGACAACATTTAGAGAACACTGCAATCATTAAGGGAACACTGAACACCCTTTCCGGGTGTCACTCGTATGAAGAATCGCAAACAAAAACAGCCAGATGTCTTCATCCACAGCGCACACTGACCTGCCAGGTTGAGGTAGTCCCATTTGGCTCCTTTGGGGAAGTTCTTCTTAATGTTGATGGCCCATTGGTAGTCACTCCAACGCTCCTTCCACGCCAGCAGAATGGCCTGTTTGAGGTTGACTACCTTCATCCTCCTGAGAACCCCGTGCAGACCACCGGCACTGCCAAAGTATCCTCCAGGGAGTCAGAAGCCCAGGAGACTGCACGAGACAAACACAGTGCAGACAGTGAGTGATTACAGTATTTGAATTGTTGGGGGAGGTGGTGGGGGATTAAAAATGTGAAATATTATTACAGCTTTTGGATTACTGGAACTGAAACTTTCAAACTGACACAAAATTCTTTCAAAGGCACAATTTGGTAGTCTGAAACCTGTGTGGCAGCAGATTTTCAAAGTTCAATGAGCAAGGATCAATCAATCAAACAATCCCTCAATTACAAATAGGTTGTCACACAGTTCTTCATAATGGACAATTCCAGGGTGAATAAAAAAACCCTGAAGAATCCAAATTTGGCAAGCTTGGGGGAAAGTGAGAAATGATTCCCTCACCCCTTAAAAAGCAAATCCCTGAACCCTTCAAAATGGTGGGATTTGTTGCCATGTACACTACTGTGCAGAAGTCTTAGGCACCCTAAACTTTATTATACAGTGCATCTGGAAAGTATTCACAGCGCTTCACTTATTCCACATTTTGTTATGTTACAGCCTTATTCCAAAATTGATTAAATTCATTTTTTTCCTCCAAATTCTACACACAATACCCCATAATGACAACGTGAAAAAAGTTTGAGATTTTTGCAAATTTATTCAAAATAAAAAATTAAGAAATCACATGTACATAAGTATTCACAGCCTTTGCCATGAAGCTCAAAATTGAGCTCAGCTGCATCCTGTTTCCACTGATCAACCTTGAGATGTTTCTACAGCTTAATTGGAGTCGACCTGTGGTAAATTCAGTTGATTGGACATGATTTGGAAAGGCACACACCTGTCTATATAAGGTCCCACAGTTGACAGTGCATGTCGGAGCACAAACCAAGCATGAAGTCAAAGGAATTGTCTGTAGACCTCCAAGACAGGATTGTCTCGAAGCACAAATCTGGGGAAGGGTACAGAAAAATTTCTGCTGCTTTGAAGGTCCCAATGAGCACAGTGGCCTCCATCATCCGTAAATGGAAGAATATCGTTACCACCAGGACTCTTCCTAGAGCTGGCCGCCCGTCTAAACCGAGCAATCGGGGGAGAAGGGCCTTAGTCATGGAGGTGACCAAGAACCCGATGGTCACTCTGTCAGAGCTCCAGCGTTCCTCTGTGGAGAGAGGAGAACCTTCCAGAAGGACAACCATCTCTGCAGCAATCCACCAATCAGGCCTGTATGGTAGAGTGGCCAGACGGAAGCCACTCCTTTGTAAAAGGCACATGGCAGCCCGCCTGGAATTTGCCAAAAGGCACCTGAAGGACTCTCAGACCATGAGAAACAAAATTCTCTGGTCTGATGAGACAAATATTGAACTCTTTGGCGTGAATGCCAGGCGTCATGAGGAAACCAGGCACCGCTCATCACCTGGCCAATACCATCCCTACAGTGAAGCATGGTGGTGGCAGCATCATGCTGTGGGGATGTTTTTCAGCGGCAGGAACTGGGAGACTAGTCAGGATTGAGGGAAAGATGAATGCAGCAATGTACAGAGACATCCTGGATGAAAACCTGCTCCAGAGCGCTCTTGACCTCAGACTGGGGTGACGGTTCATCTTTCTGCAGGACAACGACCCTAAGCACGCAGCCAAGATATCAAAGGAGTGGCTTCAGGACAACTCTGTGAATGTCCTTGAGTGGCCCAGCCAGAGCCCAGACTTGAATCCAATTGAACATCTCTGGAGAGATCTGAAAATGGCTGTGCACCGACGCTCCCCATCCAATCTGATGGAGCTTCAGAGGTGATGCAAAGAGGAATGGGCGAAACAGCCCAAAGATATTACTGTAAGCAATTGATTACTTTTTACATAAAAACTTGATCAAGGCTGCCTGAGATCAGAAGCAAGGAGCCAAAAAAAAGCCTGCAGAAGAACTGTGGCAAGTTCTCCAACATGCTTGGAACAACCTCCCTGCTGACTGTCTTAGCCAACGCTGTCCTGCAGTTCTATATCTCAGAGAAGTGATGCAATTTTAACGCCAAAGGGTGGTCACAAAAAAATATTGATTTGATTCAGTTTTTAACTATTCTGCCAAATTACTCAAATGTAATGTCAAATGTATAGTATGTTTATTTAACCTCCTAAGACCTGGCGTACACATGCGTGGACTCCACATTTTGGGCTGTACAACCATAATACTTCATTCTTAAGACCGAGAGTCCACATATGTGGACATCATTTCTCAAAAACTACATCATGTCAAAAGATGATGCTTAGTTTTTATACTTATCAGGTCCCAATAAGCCCAAATAGCAAAGAGAAATTAAAAATGCATACCAGAAAAGAGTGCGGGTCTTAGGAGGTTAAGACACCCAGCAACTGGTGATGTCCATGAATCACAGACTTCAAGCAGTCATTGCATGCAAAGGGTATGCAACGAAATACTAAACGTGACTACTTTCATTTACATAGCATTGCTGTGTCCCAAACGTCATGGTGCACTGAATTGGAGGGACTACGTATACACTCTAATTTCTACATGGTGAAACCAAAATGTCTAATAATTCCCTCCATTATAATCTGACAATATGCAGTTTAAGGACACGTGATTTATTTTGTTACAAATCTCAAATTGTCCATTTGTATTCTAATTTTGTTCCATCAAATCTCTTGATCAATCAAGTTTGCATGAAATTTCTAAGTTCTACCACCATTCCTTCTTCAACTTTTTTTTTTTGAATTAAGGTTTGGCTCAATACATGACAATGAGCCATGCAATGAGCCAACTGGCGATCAGTGCCGTATTGTATAATTACTTTTATTCTATATGCTACACCAACCAGTTAGTCTGATATGTAATTTAGCAATTATATAGCGGATCAACATTACATTTCACAGAAGAAACTAGCTAGCTGACGTTGACTTGGCAAGACTGAAGTGCCTCGAACAACCGGTGAGGCTAACATTTTCTTAACAGCGTGGTATGCATTATAGTCATGTCATGTTCCAATCCCACCACAAAATAATGTACAGTCAAGCGATCTAGCAAACCACACAACACGCCTTAACTTTTTTTGGGGGAAATTGAAGCTAGCTAATGTGGCTGCCTATTGAATATGATGTGACAGAACGAATCAGCCTAGCTAACGTTATGGTTAGCTGTCTAGCTTGTATTCTGTTCCCCGAAACACAAGTAAGCTGGTCGTGCAACTTAAGAACGCATCATTCAAAAGGACTGCTAGTGAGCAATATCTTGTATAAAATATAGGGACAAAATTACCTCAAAAGTCGTCTTAGTCGCTTTTGTATCGTCTTTCAGCCAACGCTAACAGCAAATAGCATTAGCAACATAGGCGGTAGAACATTAGCAAATACACAAAAACGCCATCTTCGTCTCAAGCATCCCTGGCGCTGATTGGTTCTTAAGATTTACCCTGAATATACGATAATGTGATTGGTTACATATAAAAACATGAATGGGATTTTGAAAGTGTTGCTCTTTATTAGTAACATTACAGACGGACAGTATCGGCGACATGAAGGATGCAAGCTGTCGTTAAAACGCAAAGAAGAAGAAAAAGACAGTATCGGCCAATGCACGAAACACGTCGATTTGTATTACTGTATTTCCACGCATTTCCCCCCTGTTGCTCTCTATCTCTCATAATCACACAAATAATTTTCTACAAACCTTCCACACTAACTTTCAACCAGCAGGCAGTTCAGTTCTCTAAAAAAGGATGTAGTGGAAAAATGTGAGTTCATTAACCATGATCTATTTTATTTTTAGAATTGTACCTCATAATAGAAAAAATAACAAATAATGTGATGGCACAGATTATTCAATGGAATAATGTGAAAGTAAATTGATTTAAGTGTAGGATGATCAGTAAATCTTTATGCAATTAAGTATAGCAAACGATCTTTAATTATTTGTCAGTCCTAGACACAATCTCAGAGGATGAAAACCGTATAGAAAACGAACCAAAACAAAACAATTTGGCCCTGCAAATTGGGCAATGGGTCAGCAGGCACTGAGTTCTTTCTCAGTAAGGTAAAGAATCACTGCAATGAATATTTCTGGTTTTGAAGGCTGTTTTAAAGATCATTTGGAACTAACGAGAAATATACAATTTGTCGTGTTTCGTTCATTGATTCATTGTTCATTGATTCATTTTCGCGGATAGTTCAAAGAAGTTAGACAATAGGCATGTTATAAATGTAAGTAAATCTACAATACTTGATCACATAGCATCACTGACATCATTGTATTGTGACTGAAGAAAAATATTTATTTACTGTATGGTGCGATTGGTCTTGAAGGGAATCGTTTGAAGCAGCGTTTTGTCTACTAAATCTGAAGTATCAGTAACTGGACAAAATTACCATAAGGGGGAATCTTTTTTCAGATCCAGATGGCCATGTCAGTTTTAATGAGCTGACAAATATTGTACAAACTAAACAGATGCAGAATAAATCAATTCACAACACAAAACTGGGAAAAGTTAAGAAATTGGTCTTTGTTCATACAAGTGCACAAAGACAATCTTGCATAAAAGCAGATATGGTTTAAAATATTGTATAATGGGAGCTCTGGGTTAAAAAAAAAACTTGAGCAAATGTGCCTAATTAGACATTAGTTGTATTGATAACCGTGGTTGCTACATTTTAACATTTGCATCTATCTATTATTGTTGTTTTACAAACATTAAAGAATTCTGTTCAACCAGAGACTTGCAGCACTGAGGCCCTATTACATCTTTAATATGATCAGTTAACATTCTCATAACAAATTTGTAATTTGTAAAATGTAATGTCTCAGTCAAAAGGAAAATACATTATGGGATTGTAATATAATTACAGCACTACAAATTGATTTTAAAACAAGTAAACCAATGCAGAACAATGATGCAGCATTCTTACACATTTCTACAGTCTACTTGTTGGGAAATAGAGAAAACATTGGAAATTTGTTCCCAAAGTTTCATCAACATGCATTCTTTGCACAATACAGCACTTCAACTTCAAACACAACAACAGTGACAACAGCAAAGAAAACAATCACACAATGTTAGTCATAAATAAATAACTTTCAAATAACTTTAGGACCATTCTTCTTCAATTAAAAAGTAGCAGTACAGTACATTTCTTCTACAGTACACCTCATATACAATGTGTGATCCTGATTCCTGATAGTAACATCACATGGTAAAGTATTAAATATAAGGAATATTTTTGAAATAAAAGATTATTTCAAATTCAACCACGCAATTACATACGTAAATTGTACACTCTGTTTCACAACGCATGGAAGAATTTTGCAATACAGTCCTTACCATAGAGCATAAATTCAAGTGAAATGGAATCTACAACTTCATATAATTTGAAATATATTCAAATATATTCCTTATATGTACTGGATTTTATGTTTTGACACATTCACCTTTTCCACAAAGGACTGCCTTGTAAACTTTCATTAAGAGGGGGATACCCAGTTCACAGTAAGTCAGCTATTCATGTTTTACTAACATTCAATGGCTTCTTCTCTTATTTAGATTTTGAATCTGAATATTTGGCCCAGATTCATTTAAGTAATTCACAGAAGAGTTTTATATCCACCATACTTTGCTCATATACAGAAGAGCTAAGCTCACCATGTTGGTTGCTTAACAATAACCTCAAGTAAAAAGGCAACAGGTAATCTCCAAATATACAAAGGCCATTAACAGCTAACTTTTCTATAATTCTTAGATAATACACTATTATTATAGCTTGAAATTAGTGGTAATTAAAGGAAGTAACAAAAAATACATCATAGTGACAAATTGCATTGCGTTTTGTTCTCTATCTGTTATGTTCATGGTACAGAAAGAAAGAAAGAAAGAAAGAAAGAAAGAAAGAAAGAAAAGAAGAAAGAAAGGGAGGGGGAAAATGTTGGCTGTAGTTGTCATAATTTGTGAGATACACTATGTCTCGGCCTATGGCAGGGGTCTTTAGGGGTATTGTTGAATGGTCTATTGGGAAACCTTTAAGTCTGTGACCAAACTCAGCAAAGACGTCAGGACAGGAAGGCATACAGCAAAATGCAGCGTACAGCAGTATAAATAATAGTTTATCCAGATTAAACCTGTATCAGCACTTTTCCTTCCAATAAAGTGTGCATATTCCTATCTCTTGCAAAGGTCAAACCTTATCAACCTACATTAAAGCTCCCTCTGCTGTATATTAAGTATATAAAAGGTGTACCCTAAGAAGGACAATATATTTAAATGTAGTAGATATTCAATAGAAATATTCCTGCAATATTGGAAGAGCTGAGTAGTTTCCCGTTCATACCACTGAATAGCTATGTGTCTGTGTGTATACTACATAATACATATGCATGTGTGTTTGTGTATGTGTGTGTGTGTGTGTGTGTGTGTTTGCGTGTGTGTGTGTACGTGTGTGCATGCGTGTGTCTGTGTGGAGCCCTCTAGTGGTGGTTCTAGCTCTTGCGTTGCTCCTGATCTTTCTTGCGCTGTTTCTCCTTCTGTTTCTCCAGCTTCTCCTGGGCCTTGCGCTCCTTTTCCGCAGCAGCATGCATGTCTTTGAGGCGGCGCTTCAGTGCACTGCGGTCTGATGAGCTGCTGACACCCAGGCCCTGAGTGACACACATTACATAGTCAGAGAGACAGACAGACAAGGTCAGTCTGTGTCTATTAGCACTCCTTTAGCAAGCCTTTCAATCTGTGACCAAACTCAGCAAAGACTGCTAGGACAACAAGGCATACAGCCAATATAGCATACACAAGTATAAATCATGGTTTATCCAGATTAAGCCTATGTCAGTACTTTTTCTTCCAGTAAAGAGTGCATTATTTCTATTTTTGGTCAAGGTCAAACCATGACACTGCATTAAAGCTCTCTGTGCTGCATATTACACATATAAGAAGTATACACTAACAAGGACATAGAAGGATATATTAAAATGTTATAGATAATCAATATGAATATCCCTGCAGCATTTCAAGAGCTGTGCAGTGTGCAGTAAATACCAATAGATGGCAACATAACACCATAATGCTTGAACACTCAAGTCATTGTATTGGGTTGAGGCCACCCTCAGAGATGCTAATAGGAAGTGAAGTCTAGGACAAGGTGAAAAATCATCAGCAGTCTTGCATAGCATTTGTCTCCCAAGCTCACCCAATAAGAGTGAAATAAATAATATAAATAAATAATAAATAAGGTTAAATAAGAGCACAGCCATCGTGATGGTTTACATGTAAACATTAAACACTCCGTAAACTTTAATTCACCGTAATCTATCCTGCTTTAAGGGCCCCTGCACCGCGCCTGCTTTCGGGCACACTTGCGGGTTTGTTAGCTGGGCTCCACCCTGCAGAGAGACTGCAGTGCCGCTGCCCCCTGACGGCAGATTGGCTGCAGCTTGAATTGACCTTGCCCCTCCAGGCTTGGCGCTGACCCATATAATTTTGATTCCTTGAGCTCTGCTCGACATGGATTTTTTTAAATCAACCGGGGGGGGGCTGCTTCCTGAGGTCAGCACCACCCAGCTCTGCAGCTGCTCTTCAGAATTAATGAAGAGACTGAGTGCACTGAAACAGCTGAGACCCAACGCTCTGGAGGAGCCTGTTTGCTGCTCAGTGTATACTGTAGCTTTACTTGGCCACAGCAGTGGACCCATCTGCTTCTGTGGTAGGGGGGTCATGAGTTCTAGTCTGACTAGAAGGTTCTGGTTATACACACCTCTTACTCACCTGCACAGCTTCAATGGCATTGACAGGCCCCTTGAAATTATCGTTGGTGTGGTGAGCTATAAATGCTGAACATATTGATTCCTGAATCTTGGCAGGACATTGTTGTTGTATTCTTGCAGAATCTGCTTTACTGCAATTGTACCACTTTGAAACACTAGCAGTACAAAATGGCTACCAAAATTTGGAATATGAAAAATGGAAGCAAGGATCACATGTTAACCTCCATGAGCGTGGCTCCTGGGCAAATTAATTGTAGCAATAAAAAATTGAATGGTATGGTATTACATATTAATTATGGAATTGGAGGTACAGATAGTGGACAAAAAGTGCAAGCACCAATGTTAATTCACTTAATATAGTGTTGCACCGCTAAATGTGGCCATTACTGCCTGAGTGCCTGGCATTGCGTTATTTTTGGGGTTTCGTGAAGACGGGTCATTTAACATTTTTTGACATTTTTGCCATGTCAATAAAAAGACCTCATACCATTATAGAACCAGCAGACACCTTCATTGCTGGAATTCTGCAGTGTTATCAATTTTTTTTACACTGTACCATGAGTACTGAAGATGGCACTTAAAAGGCTGGCTGATGCTCAGTACATGTATCTAATTACTTACTCTGGGTTTATGCACTAGCGAAAAAAACGTACTTGCATTAGCGGTGCAATTCTCCATCTGTTCAATAAATGTCTGAAGGCATGTCTCTAGGGCTGACTCGGCACATTTTCACAGAGTGAGGAAGTGGCCGGTATTGCTGTGGGACTGTAGTTCTGTGTGGCCACTGGCCCAGCTCAATATGGTTTGACCAGCTCAAGCTATGTTTTTAAACAGTCGATAGCTGGATGACGAGCTCATAGCCAGCTCGACCAGCAGTATCTTACCGCAGGGTGCCCTTCTCACCTTGAGCTTACTGCCATCCATCTGCAGCAGCTGCTCCCCATCGATGTCTCTGGCAGTGAATTCTGGGATGTACTGCTCCATATTCAAACCTTTCAGCCACTGACACACCTGCTGGGTGCTCCAGGTGGACACCAGGCACAGCGGCTCGTCCAGGAGCTGGAGAACAGGACCCAGGGGTGACCAAGGAGGACTAAATTAGCATGGCTAACAGCTTGACCACCATTCCTTTGAAATTTCCGTTGACTGACGACTTCGACTGAACTCTTCTGAGGTCTGAGGTCCCAGTAACAGTAATTTAATGTACATTTTTTAATTAGAACGACAGGTTTTAGAGATAGCTTCAACTTTTAAAATGGACACCCCAGTATTCAGAGGTATTGGATATAGGATTATAGTCTAAAATAATTAGCAACAACGAACTGTTATTGCTGTCTGAAAATGCTCTATATTGCCCTAAATTTCCATGACTGCAGAGTTTTGCAGCACTCAGAGTTTAGGGGCGATTTTTTACATCATATCTAAATTACGTTTAAAACAGCATAGTTGTGATTCAGGCCACGTCCATGAGTTTTATGTGCTATCATGCAGTGCAAGTTGCGGTGGTAGCAAAACAACTCCCCGCTGTTATCAGAAACTGGCAGCTACTACAAGCCTGCTCCACAGCTACGGTCTGCAGGGGCCCAGAAATAGCCGATTACAGTCGTGTTAAAATGAGCGGGAGCAACAGAGGAGCCAGCCGACTGATAAACGGGCTCTGGCCTCCACCTCGGGCCACGAGGGGTCTACCCCTCAGGTGCTGGCAGCCAGGCGAGGAACAGCGAAGGAAACCCATCGGCGGAGAGCTACTGGAGCAGAGCAGCCGGGAGGGAGTTTACTGGAAATGACCAGTTTCCTCATTGTCACACCGGCATGTCTGACTAGCCTCCTCTGACCTGCTGTGTGGGTTCCCATTCGGCTAGGCGGTGGCAGTCTTTTCTGACCAGTTCAGACCAACTTCCAGCTCCACATGGTTCAGCTGGTTGACCAGTTCAGACCCGCTCCCAGCTTGACATGGCTTGATCTGCTCAAGCTATGTTTTTAAACAGCTCATAGCTGGTTGACCAGCAACAAGCTCAGACTAGCTTCCAGCCCTAGCTGGTTGACCAGCATATACCAGCTCATGACCAGCTCAATTTTCAAGCCAGCATTGCTGGATTTTACAGCAGGGTGGAGCAATCCCTCCGGTGGGCACTCACCTCATCTGAAGACTGGGACAGGGTCTTGTAAGGGTGTGAGGACCGGGACTCTTCCACTGACCCGCCGGACACTCGCGGGCTCTGGGGGCTAACTTCATCACTGAGAGTAGACTCCTGGAGCAGTGAGAGGAGCCAACCAGACCTGGGTCAAATATGTCTGAAATTGTTCTGGAATCAAATACTTTTCTATGCTTCTGAGCTTGTCTGGTGTATTGGAACCTATGAAATACTCTCAAAATGTGCAAGCCCTGCCTTCTGTTCCTCTTGGCTGGCTCGTCTGGAACGTATCTTTTGCTGTAAAACTATACCGCATAGCCTACTCCTTCTGCCATACAGATTCATTAAGGAAAAGAACAATAAAGGCTAATCTCAGCTAACCGATTTGAAATATATAGTACAGGGTATCATAAGACATTTTTGATTTTCATATTTCACAGACTTCTTCACCAGAACCGAGCACAATTTATTTATTACAACCAACCTTTTCACATTTGTATCCGAAATGACCCCAATGAACATAATGGGATTAATAAAATCAAGCAGCAATTAACTATGAGCAGTTTTACAAGGGATAAGGTGGGCACATATTTCAGTGTTCATCACTGCAGTGTTTATCTATGTCCAAAGTGCTCAGCAATCGATGACTTTAGAGACACAACACTCCAGTAGAATCGGAATGACCAAATCTGTCCTCATTAATTACAGTACTCAACAAGCAAGTAAACTAGACCTGGATTGTCAGATAGGGTTTTAATTAGAAAGACTTCTCATTTCTCCATGTAAGTATGTGCCCATTCCAAAACAGCTGTGATGGAGCTAATCATTTTGCAAGCTGGGACTGCACAGCCATCAAGTGATTCTCATTTCAGGGTCGGATTTTTAATCCGTCTTTGAGCACGCAGTGGGACCCTCACAGTTTGCTACGGAGGGAAAGCTGCCGTACATTCACCCCCTTGACCTGTCTCCTTCTCTGGGGTCACGGACAGAGCAGGCCCAGTGCCACCGCCATGTAGCCAGGACCGGACAGAAACAGCAGCCGGCTCTCCCCAGATACCGCGCTTATTAGCAAGCCATTATCCCCGGCCAGGCAGCCGCAGGGAGTTAAACGGCCTTTGTTTTTCAACGGAGCCTCTAATTGCTATGCCAACCATGAGTAAGAGCCTTACATTGGAAAGCAGGAAGAAAAAATACAACCCAAAGGCTCCGCAATACATTTCTCTTAAGCATAAATCCTTCGTTTTTAAAATGCAAGATGATGCAAGGGCTCTTGAATGAAGTTGAGAAAGTTGAGAAGGTTGTGGTGGAGCAAAGCCAAAATGCACATTGTATGACAGATGGCAGCTGTTTTCATGAGAAAGTACAACAACCTGAAGATTCAATATTTATTTTCTTATTTTCTTTTTATTGCCCAGAATTCGCACTGATACAAGTCTATTGCAGGGCTGTGGTGCTCTGGAAGATACATTATTGCCATTTTGAGGTTCGATTTCTGGGCAGAGCATGATTTCTAATAAACAATGACCCAGGAATGATTATGCTGTAAAGCCTCTTGTTTAATACCTGAGAGTTATTGTTTGAGATAAATGTAAGCCCTATAAAAGTATATAGACTGCATGTCTGGATGATTAATAAAATGAATGCTGCCGAGAGCAATACAACATTTTAATATAGAATTTTAATGTACATTTTAATTTATTTTGTGTGTCTTGAATATGTATGTGCCTAATATGGATAACATTCAAAACTGACCATATAAACAATAACATTACCTTAGTCACGGTACTAATGTTTATGTTTATGCCACAGTAGTTCTGCTAGCTCAGACTAAGTTTAGACTATGCCTGTGTTTAAATCTTCTCAAAGCATCCATTCAGGAGGACTTGGTATCACATCACATATTCTGAGTGATTGTTGAACTAGCTAGTGGTGTCCTAGGACCAAAAACAGTGGAATGCAGACTTACAGGATCCAACTGTCTGTCAATAGGATGGTGAAGAGGTCTGTCAGAGCTTATGGCAGATTTCAAAGGCATGATGGGATGTTATTCTGCCTGTCTTTTCCCCAGTGCCTATGTGCTTGATTCCTGGTGTTCACCTCTAGTACAGCTCATATGTGTTCTGGCTCAAAGGTATCGGCCAGCCAGTCAGGCTAACTGGATGGTGGAGCCTAGAGGTCGTTCTCACAGGCCACTATCACCGAACCGCCTATATTTTTAACGGGACGCTTGCGAAACACAATCAAAATCTTGCCGCCATGCTTCCGCCTCTTGGCACTTTTTTCAATTTTCACCAATTGGCCACTTGACTTAACAATACACAACCACAAGGGCTTTGGTACTCTCCATTATTGTTGGTAATGTCACCATAGAAACGATTGGACATGTCCCAGTGAGCAGCCGCCTCTGACAAATAGCTAACGGCTGTTGGAAGCAGATGACCATGGCCTATGAGAACAGTCCCTTAGAGATATAAACAGAGGCTGATTTTTACACCAGTTTCGCTTGTTTGATTTTTGTTTTTTAAAATAGAGTTGTAAGAAAAAATGTCCATTCAACTTTCTTTTTCAATACCCTTTTGTGTTTGGATGCACTAAGTATAAATCTGCCTTGAACAGCCATTGTTTTCTTCATAGATTGATGAATGTGTTTAGTTGGACACGTTCATAAATCCATGAAGGAAACAATGGCTTTTCATGTACTACTTTCTGGGTATTCCCATTACTTCAGAAATGATAAAATACATAAAAAGTGCCAACTGGACACACATTTTGTACAGTAATGAGAAGCATGGATACCTGGGAGCTAGACTTGCGCGGGCTGCAGCTCTGCGTGCCTCCCTTTGGGGAGAAGGAGGCTGTGCTGCAGGAGGAGGTGGAGCCCCTGGCACTGTCGCTGAACCAGGAGAAAGGCACGAACGGAGGCCCGGAGGACCGGGAAGGGCTCTCCGATGGCTCCCTGCCGAGGGACACCAGACCAGACACAGGGAAGGAACATGGATATTCCACAAAGGGTATGCGGATATACTGTAGGTGATAATACAGTGCAGTGTAAATAACACAGGGAAGGAACAAGGATATTCCACAAAGGGTGTGTGGATATACTGTAGGTGGCTATACAGTAGACAGTAAAAATCTGTACTTTTTCGACATGAACCATGTAAATTCTACATACCATTCACCGGTATGTACAATTTAAAAAGGATGGAGGAATGCAGTGAAATGACAGAGTTTGTCAGCTAAAAATGTAATGTGAGGAAAAGTGCTTAAATCTATGGTGCCATCAGATGTTTTAACAGTCTTACACATTAGTTCTAGTAAAATGAGAAGCACCCACTTTCCCAGAGTCATGTGGGGGTGCAACAAGATTAAGACTGATACTGCAAAATAAATGCTGATACAGTCGCTAAAAATGTTCAAGTATTATAGCAGTAAAGTGTGCATAGCATTAGCACCATAAATGTACGGTAATCTACTGGCACCCCACCTGCCATGCATTTTTGTTTTTTATGGGAGTTTGAAACCAGGAAGGCACAGACTTTTCTCTTAGGACTGTCACCCCTCAATAACACAGCATCCCATCCAAAAGATAACAATAAAAGCATCTCTTACAAAGTACTTTCACTGACATAAATAAAATGTGTTTCAGATCCAGATACATTTCGGGATAGTTCAAATAGATAAGTAAATACATAGAGTTAAAAAAATATATGATTTCAGTTTGAGAGTTTTTGATTGACTCAGACAGAAGAATATTTTAGATACAGAATATAGGTTTAAATTAAACTATTCAAAGAATAATTGTATAAAATATTCTGTTCATGTGCAAGTGCAACCTCTGGAGGTGTAACGTTGCTACAGACACTGTAAATGTTTAAAATATCCTTTGTTGTATGGACCAATTATAATTAAATTAAAACTGAAATTACATTTTCAAAAACCCTAGCTAACTAGTGTGGCTAATTTGCTTGACTGGGAACCAGAAGGTTGGTGGTTCAAACCCCAGTGTAACCACAATAAGATCTGAGCAAATGTGGGCCCTTGAGAAAGACCCTTAACCCCACATTGCTCCAGGGGGAATTAGCCCCTGCTCAGTCAAATCAACTGTAAACTAACTGAAAAATAACTAATGTAATGTAATTTGTTTAAATGCCATGTCATAAGAGAATCTCACCGGTTGCCCACTGATAATCTGTTGGACTTCTCCTTTCTGACTTTTCCATAAGAGCGCCGCAGGGTAACCCTGTCAGGACAGGGGAATCAGTCCTTCATGAAAAAGCATACTAACATCAATATGGATATTGCTATTTCATTACCTTTCTCATACTGATAAGTGCACTGAATAGCTGCTTGGATTTAAATAGTTTAGTTTTATTCATACATCCATAATCAATAAAAAAGATTTTTCACATGAAATGTTTGCTTGCTCCAAACAGTTTGATAAAGAGCTAAGGCTAACAGCTAAGGCTCCCTAATTGTGCATTATGAAAGAGAGTATACTGTACAAATTCTGACCCCAGATCATGGAATCTCCTCTTAGTCTTCTTGTCCAGGATAACTGTCGGGCTGTCTGGCTCTACCAGGCTTCTGTCATGGGCATCATCTGAAACACAAATGCCTCTATGTTATGACTGGTCATTTACAGCTCATCATTATGCATGGTTTGAAGCTAACTGTGACTCAATACAGACACGTTTTAAGAGACACATTGTCTACCATACTACTGAGCTCACCCAAGCATGTTCAACCTGACATCAACCCTGTAGCTGAAACTGAGCACTTAATTTTATGCATTTATCAGATTGAGACCTTAGAATTATGAGGTTCTAACTGACAGTTTTTACTAAAATTAGTTAATATAAATATGTTGTTTATAGGGCACGAAATATACACTCACTGAGGACTTTACTAGGTTGACCTGTACACCAGCTTGTTAATGCAAATATTTAATCAGTCAATCATGTGGCAGCAACTAAATTTGTTTCTGCTTTTCAGATCAAATGTCACACATTACAACAGTGATATGCAGAAGAGCATCTCTGACCACACAATGCATCAAACCTCTTAAGGCTAGAAGCAGCAGAAAACCAATAAGTCTCATAAATACCTAATAACGTGCTCATTGAGTGTATACTCAAGCCATTTAGATTATGAATCTTGCTGAAGGGTACATCAGCAGCAGACCTGGATCAAATACGTAATCATTTTGCATTCAAATACTTTTCCAGGCTCGATTGATCTTGCCGAGTGCAATTGAGCCACCTAGAAGGTTTGTAATTTTTGAGAGTATTTCATAGGTTCCAATAGACCAGATAAGCTCAGTAAAGCATAGAAAAGTATTTGAATCCAAAACAGTTACATACATATTTGACCCAGGTCTGGTCAGTGCCCCATCCAGTCTGCAACCACTGGGCAGCACACTTAACCCCCTAGCCACCACACAGAGCGGTGTTCCGACCTTCCCCGTGACCATCGCTCTCCGGCCGTTGCTCCTGGCGGATGTAGAGTGGCGAGCCCTCAGAGCTGGGGCAGGACTTTGACGGGGAGCTGGTCGGGGTAGAGCACAAGGCCTCTTGGGATGAAGTGTTGGTGAGCTGTTTATAGCGTCCTCTGGGCACGGGAGACCCAGCCTCGCTCTCCTCCGGGGCGCGGCGGACCAAGGCGGTGTCGAAGGTGAAGGCGGGGCTCCTCAGGACGGGTGAGGAGGAGGAGAGCAGGGAGTCCGGGGAGGGTGACGACCCCCGCAGGGTCGAGTGGAGGGGAGAGCGGACACTGTGCAGAGAGCTTCCATAGCTGTCCTGTGACTTCCGGGATGAAGACACAAGTCTGTGAATCACTAATTCATCAGTGACATTAATTACATTAATTAAACATATTTCCCCCATTACTTTATGCTCAGTAATTCAATACACTCCCAATAATTTCATATAAAAGTGAGCTAATGGTTAGAAACATGAGTATCATGAAACGGTTAACATTAAGACACCTGGCTTGTTTTGGACAAACATCAACAAAGTGCTGTATACTATTCTATAGTGTATTTGTAATTTAAGTTTATATAGTTATTCTTCACATACAGTGCAGTCCGTAAGTATTTGGACAGTGCTACAATTTGAGAATTATCCTTTAATGGTATTTACAGCCTTGTAGGAATTACATCCCTTGTGTAGTCCCTCCATGTTAGCGCTGTTTCTGATTAGTCAGGTGTATTCAATCACTTCCACAGTGAAGGTATAAGAAAGCTTTCAGTATCTAGTCTTGATTCTAGGCTTTTGATTGCATTTGGAGTCTTCTATTGCCATTTGGCCAAGGAAGCCATTATGATGCTAAGAATTAAGAAAACATACAGTCAGAGACATACATACGTAAACAATATACTTACCTAAATAAATAGTTTGGAACATCATCAGAAACAGCTCAGAAGCAAACTGTCCAATTACTTTTGGTCCCCTAAAACAGTCGGACTGATCACCAAATATGGATGTAAATAACCTCAAATTAAAAGCAGTCTGCACTCTTACCTCATCGTCATTTGTTTAATTTCAAAGCCAAAAGATCAGAAATTGTACCACTGTCCAAATACTTACGGACTGCACTATATGCTGTAGTATGCTGTTTTTCACATGGGCAGTTGTATTTTCTCAATAGACATCCAAAGTTGGTAGATTCTGAGAATGCAATGAGCACATTCAGATCATATCACCCTCTGAGCAGTTCACTCTCTGAACATCACTTTTTGTGCTTTCTGAACACACACAGCTTTCATCTTCTAAGGTCAACATCCATTGTATGGGCATGTTAAGAATTACAGAGGAATCAGGAGATGGCCTTTACCACTGAAAAGTATTAGACATTTATTTGAAGCTTTCATCCAACATCCCATCTGAGATACAGTAGACAAGCTGGTCAACCCAATAGCTGCAGTAATGCACTAAAGTGTTATTTTGGCATACAGGCATGGTGGTTAGATATTCTTCAGAAAGTGTTTTTTTTTATATTTAAAAAGGAGATAATATTTCACCTTCCTTTCATATTCTTCTGCTTTATCCAGACAGGCAGAAAGTAGAAAAAAAAATATCTAGAAGGAATCGAAACTCGGACGGTGCCGTGGGTGGCCAGGAATCAAACCGCCAACAGAGCAGGAGGATTTGTATATTTGTATATGAGTCAGCCGGCCTACTGTGGCACATTCAGAAATGATTGCTTCAAACCTTTTTTGTTCCTTTGTGGTTTTCACCAAGCTTGACATAGACAACAAAAATAAATAAATCCAATAACAAATTCTCTGTCCAACAGGACAGAGAGAACAGCAGCTTAAGCACATTTGCATGAGCTTGTGAGTATTTTACATCCTACCAGAGATCTAGCAGTGATTAAAGGAGACATATTGTTCAACTGATGACAACTTGCAAGATTTGGATGCCTGGTAAGTCACTGGAAAGAGCAAATACACCTGTCGGCCAAGGAAGGAACCCTAGTTGATTTAACCCCACCCTGTGGCTAGATGAATGAAGCAAATTGTGTTCCACTGATGTGAATGCCCAGTTTGCACTGTGACTCAGGCCTGTGTGTGCTCATGGCAGTACAGAGCCCATGAACATGTGCATTCATTATAATCCTTGTCAAATTCATTCCCAGCCAGCACAAGCTGTTCTCACAAAGTTACTGGCATGATTCGTCAATGTTATAACATCACCAGTGCATTGCTGCATTGTGAGAACATTGTGTGGGTTCTGGTTTTCAACTCTGGAATTCTCCCTGCAGCACTGCCTCTTTTAGTACTGATTGCAGGACATTTCCTTTGACCCATGGACTTGTAAGCTCTTTTGCTGTTGATGAAAAGTACAAGCTCCTATTTGCATTTATAGAGGTTGTGTTTGCAATGTATCCCTGGTATAAAATCCAGCTATTTCCAGCTTGAAATTCCCATCTAACAGCTGTTTCAATACATAGCTTCAGCTGGTCAAACCATATTGAGTATGGAGCTGGTCTGAACGTGCATGTGGTGACAAATTGAGATGCTGTCACCTGCCATTGTTATTTCCACACCTTTCTTTCCAGACTCTCATCTCCCTCTGTAGAGCTGACGCTGTCCCGAAGCCGTGACCGAGATGGGCGGTGTCTTCTGGCTTTCACGGACAGCTGCGCCCGGGCCTTTTGCAGACTACTGTCTAGTAGTTCAGTCTCTGGAATGGCTTCATTCAAATCTGAAGGGCAATTCATCACAGGAAATATCAGCTTACTCCTTTTTTGTCCCTGACTGAATTTAGTTTAATATCTTTAATGTCTAGACATTGCTGAAAGGTAACATATGAAATCCACAAAGGTCAATTTGGTTTAGCTGAACTTTAGTCCCAAAATTTTAAATACTAGTCAGTTTTAAATATTAGTCAGTTTAATGAACATTGAAAAATTACACATTGTTGTAATAATTTCTTTATGAAAAAGGATCTCACTGCAGTATAATTAAATACTGTAATCCCATGAAATGTATCCCATATGTCATGGATTGACATATCACATTTGGGGGCGGCCTGTAGCGTAGTGGTTAAGGTAAATGACTGGGACACGGAACATCCGCACAGCCGTTGGGCCCTTGAGCAAGGCCCTTAACCCTGCATTGCTCCAGGGGAGGATTGTCTCCTGCTTAGTCTAATCAACTGTACGTCGCTCTGGATAAGTGTGTCTGCCAAATGCCAATAATAATAATAATAATAATAATAATAGGTAGCTTGTAATTCAGCTTGTAATTCATAAAGTTCAAAGTATAAAAACCGACACTTTGGAAACACAACAAATAATTGTCTTATCACAGCGGCAAACCCACTCTTTTGTGCTCTTTCAGAAAGGGGCTGACATTCAATTAATTTCCCCCCCGGCCTCCAAGACCTTAGAGACACAGCGTTGAATTTTGCTTATTTGATGGCCCCTGGTGTCAGGGAGGCAGGGGGCTGTGGGGTCACTGCTGCCCTTCTATCACCAGGAAATGGGGTAAAAACCAATTTGAGCCGGCTGCTTTAATGAGTGCTCTGGACAACCTATTCTTTGGAGAATGTTTTCAAAGGGCCATTCCCATCAGTCACTGTCTGCTGGATATCTTTAACAGAGGTATGTGATCTTTGCCATTCAATGTCTTTTGAAGAGATGACAAATGTATTTGCATAGCATTAGAGGTACAATGGGTAAGATTTTTGTGTTAAAACATTGTTACAAGACCATTGTAAATCCCTTCCTATTATTGAAAAAGACTCACTTACATGTTGACTCACCCTCTGCCTGTGTTTATAATCCTTAAATTTGGGTTTCAAAATATACAGTTGACGGACTGACACTCATTGTATAGCTGTACAATAATTCAAGCTCATTGATTGAAAACTAATAGCCACAACCAATGGAATGGGGGCTTATTCTAAAAGGAACGTGTAGCTGCCTAAATTGTACTCCAGACAAGCGATCACTGAAACTCTGTAGACTATTTCTTATTATCCAGGCGCGAAGAATACATATCTAGTTATAAAACAATACCAGTTCGCAATAGGAAGCAACAAGCAAATTAGCTATAGTTATCTTGACAAATGTACAAATCCACCTGAGGCAATACAAACATAGTAGCGATTGTGTAAGCGTTGAGTGTGGATATTCTTAAATTCGGCAAGCTAACTAATAGCTCATTTGCTTCTTGTTACCAATGGCGAACTGGTATTGTTTTATAACTAGATAAGCAATAGTATACAGAGTTTCAGTGATCACTTGTCTGGAGTGCAATTTGGGCAGCTACACGTTCCTTTTATTCGTTATTTTATTTTATATGTTCACCATCACCGTGTTCACAGAGAAGGGATGAGGGATAAACAGTGTTGTGGTTTGGAGTGCTCTTGAGCATTAAGAGTCCAAGATTACCTACTGTACCTTTAAGTGATAATAATGATGTTGCATCAAACCCGGTCAAATGCATCATTGTTTTGGATCCAAATACTTTTCTACACTTCACTGAGCTTGCCTGGTGTATTTGGATCTATGAAATGCTCTCGAAAAGTGCAAACACCACCTTCTGCTCCTCTTGGTTGGCTCAATTGCACCAGGCAAGATCAAGTGAGCCCAAAAAAATGTTACAGGTCTGTATTGCATATACACTCACTGAGCACTTCATTAGGAAAACCTGTACACCTACTTATTCATGCAATTATCTATCTGATCACTCAATTCTGTGGCAGCAGTGCAATGCATACAATCTTTTAGATACTGGTCAGGAGCTTCAGTTAATGTTCATACCAACCATCAGAATGTGGAAAAAATGCATGATTGCTGATCACCACCACATATTTTGGTCTTGCCCCAAAATATGACAGAAGGTGATATTCTATCAGAGATACGTCAAGCCCTTCAAAATATATTCATGATGAAAATACCCTTTGAAAGAAAAGCTCTATACTTGGGGAATATATCCCTTGGTTTGGGGAATAAAGATAAATATCTAATGGGCATACTTTTAGCAGCAAGTAAAAAAGCAGTGACACGGAAATGGTTACTTCCTGAAAGGCCTAATATTGATAACTGGCTAGATATTGTAATAGAAACGTATGTGATGGAAATGAGAAATCACTTTCTCAGTAAATTTACAAATTGACACATTTTTGAAATGCTGGGAAAGGTGGGTTGACTATGTGATTCCTTTAAGAGAAGATTTTGTACTAATATGAATTGATGGAAACTGTATGTAACCTTCTGTTTTTATTTTCACTGATTATTAACAAGATAAACACATGTATGTAAGGTAGAATGCATCGGTATTGTATGAGATACTGTATATGCTTGTACTCTCTGTCTCTGGTATGTCATTCCTTGAATAGTTGTGCAACAAATTGTGGAAAATTTATAAAGATTTAAATAAAAAAATAAAAATAAAAGAATGTGGGAAAGAATGTGATTGCTGGTGCTAGACAGGGTGGTTTGAGTATCTCTGAAACTGCTGATCTCCTGGGATTTTCATGCAGAACAGCCTCTAGAGTTTACAGAGAATGGTGTGAAAAACAAAAAACATCCAGTGAGCAGAAACGCCTTGTTAATGAGAGAGAATGGCCAGACTGGTCAAAGCTGACAGGAACTAGGCAACTAGATAATCAGCGCTGATTTTATGCATTGCACTGCTGCTACACAATTGGCTGATTACATAATCACATGAATAAGTAGGTGTACATACTGTGGATACACTGACTGAGCACTTTATTAAAAACACTTACAGTACTTATTCATGTAATGAGAGTTAGTAAATGCAAGTAAATGCAAACTAGATGATGATTTACCAGAAATAGAAGTTGATTACAGGTAAATGCCCATGCCAGAACATCAACAACCAGGCACAAAGTAGTATCGTAAGCTCTTCTGCATATAAACATATCGCGCACACACACAGACACAGACACTCGCCAGACCAGCACACTCGAGCTACGTGAGCCGCATACGGACGTGCCCGATCCAACGACGTGGACGCACACACAGCCCATCGGCCACAGAACTTCACGCCGCTCTCAGTTACGACCCATAAACCCCGCTGACACTGTGGAGCAGGAGGGAGATTCTATTAAGCTGTCAGCCCTGGCAGATTACCAGTGTGAGTGATGGGAGGCGATTCATCAGGGACAAAGTGGGCTGGTTTCTGATGGGTTAATGGCCTTCTGCACACTGCCTCTCCTCAGCTGCCAACTGGAACAAATGCATAGCTCTACAGCAGGGGCGATGCTATGAGCTCACCTTCTGTCATACTAGCCAAAATATAGCATTTTGAAAGGGTGGAGGAATATACAGTGAGGTCTGTAAGTATTTGGACAGTAGCACAATTTATGTTCTTTTAGTTCTGTACTCATTGGAGTTGAAATAAAACAATATGAGGTTAAAGTGCTGACTGTGACCTTCAATTTGAGGGCATTTACATCCATTTCCATCAAATTACTTTTGGTCCCCTAAAATGGTGGGACTATGTATAAAAAGGGATGTAATTCCTACACGGTTCACCCGATATGAATGTACATACCATTAAATTAACGGTGACAGCATTAACCTCATATTATTTGTTTCATTTCAAATCTAATGTGCTGGAGGACTGAGTCAAAAAAACAGAAATTGTACCACTGTCCAAATACTGGACCTCACCGTAGGTGTGTAGAATTGCAGTATACCCATCTGTAACTAACACACAAGCTGATTATATATACATATGCATGGCCATATTGGCTCTGTACATTTTACAGTAGATTGTTAGCCATGAGTTTTGAGGTCTGGGATTTCCATTCTTACAGGCACAAGGTGTGCCTTGTGGCATTAGTGAGCCATGACTGCAAAATAGTTGCCAGCAGCCAAATTCAATTCCACCTTTATTAAAAAATCATCTGATTCCTGGGTAGAGTTTATGACACAATATGTGCACAATATTCATTTTCTGAATGAATTGTATTTGAGACAATTCTGCGAATCACCATTGTGTAATAATAATCATAAAATCTGAAGATATAAGCTCATTTAAAGCAGAGTAATAGTCACAGTCATCCACAATTTGCAGTCTTTGTTGTGCTTTGTAGTCACATGGACCTAAATATTTTGCCAGGAAAGGACAGATTGTCACCTATTATCTCAAAATGGTTTTGCTATAAAATTTGCCCTTGGACGAGCTCTAGGCCTACAGTGGACTTCCTTAAAGCTCCATAAGCTTTTTTTCCAACATGCATAAGGTAGTAGGCTTCATGAATGATTCAATGGAATAAATTGTTACATTTTTCAAATAAATAAAAAATCTGCCAAGATTTCCAGCTTTTTTGTTGAATTCATTGTGCCGTTCGTCACCAAAACATCAATGACCACATTTGACAGTAGATATGAGGTGCTCCTTCTTGTATGCATTCCATTTAGCCATATTTTGTTCCATACTTTACCATAGCACTCTCTTCCAGTCATTATTCCAATGTCCAAATGCTTGGTTTTGTTTATTGTGCTTAGTAAGGGCTGTCTTTATGCCACCCTTCTAAAGAGTTTGCGGCTATGGAGGTTCTATTTTATGTTTTTCTTTTTAGACTTGGTGACCCCAAGACACAACCAATCACTGCAATTCATAAACTGCAACCCTTATGGCCTCCCTCACCATCTTCCTTACTGTCCGTGGGGATAATATGCACTTGTATCCTCATCCTGGCAAGTTTGCAACCATTCCATATGTTTTACGCCTTTTTAATATTGCAAGTTGTATGTTTAACTGTTTATGTATGTCTTTGTACCCATTACCCGACTTGTGATGGTCAATTACAATCTGTGTCTTCTGAATTGACAGTTCTTTGGATTTTCCCATGCTGATGGTTGACAACAGGAATTTGCATGCTTGATACTTAATTTTTATACTCTAGTGAAACAAGTCATGGAATGACACAATATAGTTCCTTTAGATTTAGCTTAACTAAATGAAAGTAAAAGTCTGTTGCCAATTTCTCTTTGTTTGATTTTATTTTTGTTTGCCAATAATTATGGTGCCTGTGGTTTTCAGAAAAAAAGTGATTACTAAATAAAAAACATTGAAACATGAGAGTAAATGTATTTAAATACATGCAGCCTTTTCTCCATATTTATTAAGGGTGCCAATAATTCTGGAGCCCACTGTATATCCTCATTATGTTTATCCCTTGCAGAGACTTGAGCTTGTTAATTAACATCTTAGCAATTTGTCTATATCACCACATTCACAAGGTTATGCACCTTGCAGTGTGCTTATAGGGTATTAATCACATGACTGTTGACTGGCAAAGAAAATAATTAACAAAATAACAAATGACCATGTTTAACCATGTTTGAATGCAGTCAATATTCAAAACACCGATTCAGAATATTTGCATTCAATCCAATTTAAATCCAATATAGGACATCAATAATTCAAGGTTTTTAGCACTTTTTAGCACAGCAGCATAAGCACGTATCAGACACAATTTTTGACAATAATAAAGGAACAAAATATTCCACATCTAGATCCACAGATGATAAGTACTTATAATTGAGGTTTTGACCATTTGCATGATTTGCCATAAAATCTATCCATTTAATGTGGCCATTTCCTTTCAGAACTATGCTTTAATTCTCTGCCCATTTTATTGCATTTTACATGTGTCCTATTACCTTTTCCAGTTACTTGCATTATTACTAGGCATTTCTGATTGGCAATTTAAGTGCTTGAAAATGAACTAAGCATTTACGATTTGTTATTTAATGACTTTCAATTAGTTTCCAGTTTTGAAATTGGAACTTTCTAGCCCATAATTTTTATCTTGACATTTGGAATTCATTTTTGAATATTTTATTCTTAACAAGCTATTTATGAGGTCTTGTGTAATAACTGTCTTTAAATTCCAACTAATTCTAGAAGTTCATGGTGCATGTAAATGTGGTTCATGTAAACCAGTGGACAGAATTAGCACTGGATGGCTTGCCAAGAACCTGGTTAGAATTCAGCTGCAATTCAAGTGCATTATTGTCTCGCTAGGCCAGAACCTTTTTAATCCAATTCTATTTAGTGTATCCTCTCTGTACAACTCCACAGTAATATTAGCTCAATAAAAGCAATGTATAAGCTTTAGATGCTAAACTAGGTGGAACAGAAACTGAAGCTGGGATGTATGATGCATTGACAGATGAACTGAGTGACCCTTCGCTTATCCCCTATCCCCTAAAGGCACATTGGAAGACAGAACATAGCCGTTATGCCTGTAGCCTATAGCTATTACATGTAGCTATAAAATTGAGTAACTCCTGTATTGGCAGTAATTGGATAATTGTGAAATTGTGTCTGTCTAATTGGTGTAAGTGGCAGCTGGGAAACAAAGTGGAGGCCTTAATGTTTAGAAGCTCTCTGCAAGCAGAGGCGATGTATGTCCATCTAAGCGTGATGTTGTCTGATTCTGCTTTTCAATACATGTTCTGTTCTATCCCCACTAATATCAGTATCACAGGAAATTATGAATCTGCCCATGCCAAGAGCAAAAAAGACTCCAGTCTGCACGGCAAGTACTGTGCAGCACAGAGTGGAGCACAGCTCTGAAATCCTGTTTGCAAAGGTTTTATTAAAATACAAACATCAAAAAAGTCAAAACAGGCTAATAAAAAGAGTAAATCTCTTTTCAGTGGGTGTTAACAAAGAGAAACAAGTAGATACTCTGCAGAGAGTCTGTCTTGTCTCACCCTGAGAAACCTTCATTGCAGTCCCACTGTGAGCTGCTAGGTTCCATTACATGACAAACATATTCATTCAGTATAATAGAGAGACACTGACACAGAAGCAGAGAGGTCTTAAGTCCTGTGAAGTCCTGAGTCAGGCTGACTGTCCGACCAGATTGGCTGACACAACGGGGGAGGGCACAGCCCCACTGAGAGCCGCCATCTGAAACACCTGTCATTTATACTGCAGCGCTATTTAGTCTCCTCCCGGTCGCGTTCGCCATCGCAGGGCGTCTATCACAAATACAAGAGATCTATAAAACAAGCAGTATCTGCGCAGGCATGCTGCCGCCAATCCGCTGCAGAACAACAGACAGTAAATGCAGTTGAACCAGAGCTGTTACACTCGTCAATTGACAAGAGAAGATATTTAACGCGATTTCCAGTGTGGTGTTTGCATTCACATATTCTGTGCATTTGGTAAACGCCGCCACGGTATGGGGTGCTACCGCAGCAGCCTTGGACGACTTTTCTGTGGACAGGAGAGCACTTTGCTGACTCTGTAAAAGCTTTCATAAGGCATTATTGCTCCCTGGTATATTAGCCCCCCACATCCCCACTTCCATTAAATATCGACTGGCCTGTAGCTACCCGCCCCACCCCCCATTATTGCATCCTTCACAGCTCGTAAATAAATCAGGAGGGGAGAGCAAATGAGACCACCGCCACCCCCAAACCCTGTTAGGGTGACCTCCCTGACCCGTAACTCCTTTCCTCGCATCCTAGAGGTATGCCCCTGAGGATGGAGAGAGGGGGATGGTAGATACATCGTCAAGGTTCAGGACAGAGGAACGAAACGCATACATGCAACAGTGAATGCAAGCCTTCACTTTAACCAATTTAACCTTATTTTCATCCAATGTGCTGGAGTGGCATCAATCAATAGCCTCAAGCCTACATTCAACCTACATGAACCCTGCTGTACAATTAAGCTATGCCAGCTTGACCAACTTGAAAATTTGAGCTGGGCAAGCTGGTCATAAGCTGGTCTAGTTGGATATGCCACATCTGTTTCAAAACATAGCTTGAGCGGGTCAGACCATGTCAAGCTGGGAGCTGGTCTGAACTGGTCAACCAGCTAAACCATGTTGAGATGGCAGCAGGTCTGAACTACCAACTACCAACAATCATTTCACGGTAAAAATCACATCACATTTTTCCCCCATTCTCATTTTTTTCACATGGTTGATGTGAACATTAATTGAAGCTCCTGACCCATATCCCATATCTACATGACTGTATGCATTGCACTGCTGCCACACAATTGGCTGATTAGATAATTGCATGAATAAATAGGTGTAATAAAGTAAAAATGTTCCTAATAAAGTGCTTGATGAGTGTATGTATACACACATGTTTTTCCTATTCAGGTTCAGTTTTATAATCTTAGACAAGGATTCATATCTTTAATAGGATTAATAGCACTACTTGAGAACAAATTTAACTGCAAGAAAGCAACATAAATTAGTTTCTGGTGCATCAGGGTCTTGGTGCATCAGGGAAATGCTTTTCTGGCACAGATGGCTGTGGTGTTACCGCTGGCCACTTGCACTTCTATGTTCCAGGAAGGTCTGCATTGTTATTACTGTAATCCAATTGACTTCACTACTGGTCAAGGAGGCCTAAACGGGTGCATGTTTCCCTGCTCTTTGAACCAGCCTGTCCTTACAAAGCTTTCACCTGGAGGACTGAGCGGCTGGATGTAGGAGGCCACAGACAGGCATGAGTGGAGGAGGAGGGCAGAGGGTGGAGGGCACTCACCAAAAACATGCTCATTCTCCTCAGCCTGTGAGGCAGACATGGTGCAGTGCACTCTGTAGAGAGAGAGGGGGGAGAGAGAGAGGGAGAGAGGGGGGCATAGAGAGAGAGGGGGAAATACTACATTAATATTGAATTATAGTGGAGTACCCGGATGAAACTGTACTGGAGTCCTGTTGCTGCGAAGGATCTGGCTAATTCTAAGATGACACTGTCACCCACTTAACCTGAATTTCACTGTACAGAGGCCCACTGATTTTGTATATATATCAAGAGCAAATCAGCACAACAAAAAAACATGTGCTGTTGCATTTCTTATAGACATCATATCCTTTCAAAGAATCATCGCTTTTTTTACAGCTTCATGATAAAAACACATCATTGCTCTTCTCTTTTGAACTTATAATGGAAATAATTCATATAAATTTCTCCTGCGAGTTTCTGACAGAAATTTCATTTTGATGAGCTGACATCAAAATGTCAAACACTCACTGCAGCAGTACTGGAGAGCGGGTTCTATAAGGGTCGGCGGTCAGTAAATGAGCACCTGAGCTTTCAGCATGTCTAATGGCCAGGGCCTGCTGCGCAGCGCCCATCATCTTTATCGATCTCCGGCATTTAGCTGACTGTTCCCCTGCTGACCCGTTTTCCATAAAACATGGATCGCAGAGGACGCCGCGTGAGCGAAGGGACCCATGCAGAGGGTTGTACATTCCAAGCAGGAAACGCTTACCCTCTCTGGAGTACAGTATCCACTTTGAGGAAACAGTGAGCCGTAGGTCCCATTACCTTAAAGGTACACTAGTTAACACTGTGTTAAAACATTGTTACAAGACCATTATAATTCACTTCCTATTATTGAAAAAGGCTCACTGACATGTTGACTCACCCTCTGCCTGTGCTTATAATCCTTATATTCAGGTTTCAAAATATACAGTTGACACATACAGTTGATGGACTGACACTCTGTATCAAAATATTGTATAGCTGTACAATAATTCCAGCTCATTGGTTGAAAATTGGTGCTAATTGTCACAGCCAATGGCATGGGGGCTTATTCTAAAAGGAACATGTAGCTGCCCAAATTGCACTCCAGACAAGCGATCACTGAAACTCTGTAGACTATTGCTTATTATCCAGGTGCGATGAATACATATCTAGTTATAAAACAACTAGATTGGTTCTAACTGCCACAGCCAATTGGCGCTTTTATTGCTTATATTATCCAAGCGAAGAGTACATATCTAGCTATACAACGATACCAGTTTGCTATTGGTAGCAACAAGCAAATTAGCTATAGCTAGCTTGACAAATTTACAAATATCCACTTAAGATAAAATATCGGCAATTCAAACATAGTAGCGATGCATAGTGTACAAGTGTCGTGCCTCAGGTGGATATTTGTAAATTCGGGAAGCTAACTAGTCACAGCTAATTTGCTTGTTACTGATAGCGAACTGGTATTGTTTTCTAACCAGATAAGTAATAGTATAAAGAGTTTCAGTGATCGCTTGTCTGGAGTGCAATTTGGGCAGCTCCACGTTTCTTTTTATCCCCTTACGTGTTCAATCATCCGTGTTTAGCTAAACCTTTACTTATCTCAAACTAAGTTACAGTTGCATCGTGTTGGTAGACTATCATATCTTAGATATAGCCAGCTAGTTACATAGCCAAATAACTTGCATGCCCATAATATAGTTGGTTAGTTAAAGTGAAAACTTAAAAAAGATTTTATATATACATTTCATGACGTCACCTGTTCGGCGAACATTTTCTTAACAGGACACTACGAAAAGACGGCAGGCTCTGTGTTGCGTTTGTCACTGTCAGCTTTCCAGAACAGTGCAGGAGAGCACTGAACTGTAATAACACTTATATTATGCGTTATATTCATAGACTGTGGGAATAGTGTTGTGGTTTGAAGTTGTTCGTTTCTGCAATTCCTATCTTGACCGTTAGGAGTCCAGTAAAGGGTGCTATTGTTATGTACCTACTGAAAACCTAGGACTGTCAATCAATTTATACTTACTGCACACAACACTGACTGATACAGTCTCTCCAGTGGAATCTATCATCATGTATTTGTCTATCAAGGTTCACTAAATCAACACACTAGTCATATTAAAGCAATAATACTGGGTAGCACGTGAACATATTCAAACTTTTTTCTGTTCGGCAGGAATGTTAGCTAATGTTAGCTAAAGGTTTGAAAAGATAGTGCAGGAACAAAAAATGGCTGACAACAGGGGAGCCAACGCCAAGAGAACATTTGGCGGTTATAATGCACAGCTACAGTAGCTAGCATTCTTGTTGAATCCATTTGTATTAAAAAGGTGTTGTTGGCAAGCTAAATGGAACGTTAATTTAAAATCAATTCAAATGTAGGCCTATCTGTTTGCTGCGAACATAGTTTTGGAACACATCATGAGACACATTTTCAATCTGGTTTTGTTTTGCCAAACAAATCTCCCAGTTATCCAGGGGTTAATATGAGTAATTTGAACTATAAAGCAGCTATAGTAAAGAGTAACACATTGAGTATAGGGGTCAATGAGAAGATAATATTTGGAATTGTTCAGTTACCAACCAGACCAGACTGACTTACTTAAAGCAACACCTTGCATCAGATATGTTTAATAGTAGTAGCCGTTCTATGTTTATTAGTAGTTCTAGCCGTGCAGCAGGTACAATGCAGCAGGAATGAAAGCAGTCTGGTACAATGCAGCTGGAATGAAGCAGTCTGGTACAATGCAGCTGGAATGAAGCAGTCTGGTACAATGCAGCTGGAATGAAGCAGTCAGGTACAATGCAGCAGGAATGAAAGCAATCTGGTACAATGGAGCAGGAATGCTGAACCTTGCACCACAAACAAAGCCATGGGTATGGATACGGACTCTCCTCGAGGATTCTCCCGTGGACCAGTGGACAGCCCAGACACACAAGGGCTGCTCGGCATGGTGGCGGGCAGTGAGGGAGTATGCAGCGCAGGAGAGATAAGCCATCTGTCACAGCCCACCACCTGCTGGCATCATGTCCATATGGGCCTGGCAGCGGGACGATGCACGAGAGCACCAAGAGTGGTAGGCGTGGCATAGCAAGATATGGCCCACAACCAGGTGGGCAGAGGGTGGACTGGTCACTGACTGACAGGCGAGTACCCATAACACACTGTGCCTTTCTTTCTTAATTTGCCTATCTATCTTTGTTCTCTCTCCTGGTTATCTCCCAGTTGGCCCTTCCATATTAGCCAAGCCAACTGGAAGATAACCAGGAAGCACTATTATGAGCTGCATACAGATATGGATAAGCGGATGTGAGATGGAGCTAAAATCTAGATAGATGACGAGATAGAGAAAGGAAGATACAGTGCTTTATGGAGGGGCTGACCCACACCCTGGTTGGGCAGACATGGACCTGAGAACCCTGATGAGTGGCAGTCTCTGCCCCGCCTGCCCTCCCACTGACTGACACTGACACAGGCTCCAACTCAATCACCAGGCCTTGCATCGGAGTGCCCATCGGGGAACAGGCTGTGGTTCAACATTCATGAGATACAACACGCATGCTAACCCCTCCCCTGACCCCTCAGGGGACGAGTAGTGGGTGCTTAAATGGGGGGCCTGTGCGCTGACATAGCGGCGACGCACTCTGCCTGTTGTCACAAAACCGACTCCACAAATATGACAAACGGGGACAGAAACTGCATGCTTTCTGATGCCTGAACCGTCCCGGGTGATAAAAAGCTAACGGGCGTGAAACGGCAGGATGCAATCAATCAGCCACTGTTTTTTCGTGGGACTCAAAATGGCTGATAAGTACGTAGAGACACAGGGAACAACTGATTAGCAAGATTGGAGAAAGATGGGGAGAGGGACAAAGGGAGTAGTAATGCAGACAGAGGGCATAGAGGTACAGACAGACGCACTAGTGCAACACGCTCGCAGCATGATGGCTTGAATGAGACTGGCATGCACATCGCCATTCAGTCTGAGTCCTGGTGCCCACCACAGGTGTCTCGTTAGCCCATAAGCCTGTTAGCACATTGCACACTCCGGGTACGAGCTACTAGTGAGAGTTGCTTGTTGCTTGAGGTTGCCAGATGTTGCAAATGAGAATAAGCATTAGCCTAAAAGAATACAACATGTGTTCAGCAGGAGGCGGAAGAGTTCAGAGCAAGACCGACAACTGAGAGAGAGACATAGTCTCACACCCCACAGAAAATCTCCTGGTTATAATTACTTTTCCTCAGAACAGTCATTGAATGGGTGAAAGACACCGCATGCTGCTTTGATGGCTAGGCTTGGATGCAGAAAGGGAAGTGGAGTTTCTTTAAGGTTTAAAGTTTATCTTAGTAGTCTGACATTTAGTGAAAGCCTTTTTCATTGCTGCCTTCACTTGAAAGAGGAAAAAACAATAATACAAAAACCCTCCTGCATCACTCTTGTACAGAATAAGGTAGAATGAAAGAGAAGGTAAGTGTGGGGGAAACCAGGGAGAGCAAAGGTGAGGGGGAAGCAAACAGAAAATGTTTAGGGATAAATCGAGAAGCCGTCAAACTCACCTCGGCGCTTAGACTGCGCGGCGGGACGGCATGGCTCTCCCCGCTGCTGCTCTGTATCCTGGAGACGTTGTGCTCGGATGTATCTGCTGGGCAAACCCGGCTTGCCGATCCCACGACAGCAGACAAGCACTGCCAGGGACCTCACCCAAGGACAGGGAGGAGAGAGAGAGAGAGAGAGACAGAGAGAGAGAGAGAGAGAGTAAAGGAGAAAGGAGAGGGGGGAGGAGGGGAGCGAGACGGAGGCAGAAACGCACAGTCAGAAAGGTCTAATCCCAGCCCAGCATTGACGACCATCGCTAGCCGGGCTGCAGCGTTTAAAGCTGCTCCCTGTGCATTAGGGGGGTGGGGAGATGGGGAGGGACCCAGTACAGTTGGGAACAGTGCTGAATACCTTTCGGCTGATTTTCAGGCTGGACAATTCCGAGCTGAGGGCTCCTCCTGTGTTACAGTGCATTCATGTGAAGTAGTCAGGAGAATAGACAGATGAAGCGAATGGCCCTCACTCTAGGGACTCTGCATGCCACATGCTGTTTCAGTGACTTCATTTTATCCTATTATCTTTAATTCTTTAATGTATTAAATCAGAGTGGCATGGCTTGGGTTTATAGCCAAAGAGATGACTCAATCTCAGTGATGCATCCCACATCGCAAAATAACACTTTCCTGGCATGTGTAGAGTTGGGGTTGACATATAGAACATATAAATCTATTTATCTATCATTGATATCAGGATTATAATCTGCTATATTGGAATGGATGAGAGACAAAGAAGAATTTTAGAGGCATAGGATTGCATAGGGGACAATTTACAGGCCTAATAAAGTCAATTGATTTATCCTCCCCTGACACTCCCGCTCTCTCTCTCTCTCTCTCTCTCTCTCTCTCTCTCACACGCATGCACACACCTCCCTGTCACATTACATACGAGTGTACGCTTCTCCCCAGAGCGACATTAAAGCAGCCCGAGTTGGTAGATTCAGGGCCCCGCCCATGGTAAGCTATGGAGTTTGGTCCTGCCTCCGTCCTCCTCCTCCAGTCTCTGGCAGGGACTGGTTGGAGCTGCGCCATCTACAGATGCCAATTCCGCACTAAACAAACAAGAGGCTGCACGTCGAGCAGCTGCACTGAGTGTCCTGGGAGCCACGCTGTAATTACTCCACACTACAGGGGCTTGGGGCAGAGAGAGACTGAAAACATATAAAAACTGAGTATTTCAGATTCACATTCCAGGCACTGAACATGGACACTTATTATGTTTGGGAAGGAAGGTGGCATGCACCACTGCGTGTGACATTTGTGCTGCTTCTTTACATGAGATCTCCAGATGAGCAAATTCTTTCTCCTATGCCCAAGTCCCTGTTAGTTACTTTTTTCCTGAAATACAGGACTGTTTCCTTGCCTCTTCATTTCAAAGGTGGAAGACTACAACAATTGGTCGAAAGAGGGGACGAAGCAAAAACAGTAAATAATCAGTGATCTTTATTTTACAGAAGGAAGGTTAGTTCTTATACAATTCCCACAGAAGGGTAGTGCCTCTGAGCATGGGCATCATTCATTGATGTCATATCACTCGTGTTTACATTAAGCATTGGCTAATCAAGCATTGACCTGCCCCCACAATGTGCAATAGCGTACCCGCCCCACAACCCGCACATTTTATTAGGTATTTATTTTACTTATTTTTTAGGCTTAAGTCTTCTGCAGCTGTAGTCTATCCACTTAGAGGTTTTATGTGTTGTGTGTTCACAGATGCTCTTCTGCATACCACTGTTGTAATGCGTGGATATTTGCATTACTGTCACCTTCCTGTCAGCTTTGAGCTTTCCTCCTCTGACCTCTCTCATGAACAATGCATTTTTGCCCGCAGAACTGCTGCTCACTCAATGTTTTTTTGTTTCTTGCACCATTCTCTGCAAACTCACGGGAAACATTTTCACGGGAGATCAGCACTTTCTGAGATACTCAACCCACCCTGGCGCCAAAAATCATTCCACAGTCAATGTCACTTAGATTACATTTCTTCCCCATTCTGACATTTGGTCTGAACAACAGCTGAACCTCTTGACCACATCTGCATGCTTTTATGCATTTAGTTGCTGCCACATGATTGGCTGATTAAATATTTGCATTAACAAGCTGCTGTACAGATCTACCTAATAAATAGCTCACTGTATAGCCCATTAGTTCTGCAAACCGATCTGACAAGATTCACCACCCGACCTGAAACCGCACACAGTATGTAATAATAACCATTTCATAAACGAGTCATCCATCTCATGCTGTGCTGTATGCTCTGGTCGAGACGCGTTCATGTAAGTTAACTCTTGATCATTATATCATGGATTCCCGTTTCTTCAGTGACAAGCCTTGCCAGATGTGAAAATCAGCTGACAGCTCAGATTTAGTGTACATAAACATGACCTCAGTAGCTCAGTAGGTAATCTAATGGATACCAACATGCAATGCCAATAGCTTAGCTTAGCTTCAATGGTATGCCTGACAATGTGCTAATAATAGCCTATGCAATACGATATTTTATTGTCAATCATCAGTAGGCAGGAATCAATAACCAGACATTGCATTGTAATTAGAAATGTCCATGCTGCATGTACCAGCTATTGGCAACAGATGTAGACCTATTTGTGATTGCAACATTTATTTTGTAATCAACAGACTACAACTTGCTAACAGTTACATTACATAAACCATTCATAATATCACTGCAAAAACATTAGCTAGTTTTGCTGACAATCTAGCAGCTAGCTTGGTGGAAAAAGAAATTCACCTCATCAACCATTTCGATTTTGGAACAAATCATGCAAGCCCTGCAGCAGCTTCAGCGCTTCTGAGCTAACGACCTCCAAACTCCAAACGCCCTGATATGAGTGATTAAAAAAAGAACACATAGTTAATCATACTTTTACATCTTGAATCTATTTATTATCCAACATCTGTGACCTGATCCACATGTTCTTCTGTTTCACCAACAACTGAACTTGTAAATAAAAAAGGACAAAATATCACCTGCTAACCACATTTTCGCAGGTCACCCATCGGGGGACTGCGCCCGATGCAGGACTCTGCTTTGAATAGAAACAACTGTTAAAAACAATTAATAATCGACAATATTAGGCACTGGAAATTACTTAAACAGTTTCGGTACCATCAAGCATGGTCTGAACATTATTCGCAATGAAATAATTATTTTAATGTAAGAAATAATTATTAAACATAATCACTAATACAAATAAATCTTACTGACCTTGTGCATTAATGCACATGGGAATATAAGAAAGGACATTTTGAATCAAAGTATTGAAAGCTTGATTCAAAGTTTACCGCTATAACTGCCTCACTGAGTCACAGTATCGCAGGCCTCAGATAGGCACATGCACCCATTCCAGAGACACAATAATCATTAGGCCATTATTTCCAAGCAGTAGGGTGACGTAACCAGCTAATTTGTGTGTGTTCCTAAAGAACGGCGTCTCAAGTGTCTTCAGGGTCTTTCTGTGGGTTATGCTCTGGAACAGCAGGTAGCTCAAGGAGTTTTGCCACTGTTCTGATGTACTTTTGATTCTTCATCTGCACCTCGATACTCCATACTTTCCCATCTGAACTTCTGATGGCTTTGGTTATCAGCCACACTGGCCAGAGAACTCTGGGGAATTGCTGGTCGACAAGCATCACCACTGTTCTCTAGGTCTTTCTGCTACTTCTGTGTAAGGTGCAGTGTGGGCAGGTAGTGTTGCAGGAAGCAGCTCCAGAACGTGTCTGCTAATATTTGACTGTGCAACCATCTTCTCCTACTCAGTAAGTCAGACTCTGAGAGTACAACACTTGCACGAGTGAGAAGTCTGGCTGCCCTATGAGGACGTAGTTGGGGGTGACTAGGTCTGGAGGTTCAGATTCAGTATTCCCTCCACCTCTATCAGTTCCCAAGACTTTCTGTCACTGTCTCAAAGCCACGTAAAGTGCCGCTTTTATGGACCCCATCTCGCTTTTCTATGTTCCGCCAAAATGGGTTGGAACCTGATCTGCTGTTTCTCCGATAGGCTCTGTAGATCTGTACTCATTGCTTGGAGCTGGTTTGGAGCTCTGAATCTTCTCCTCTAAAATTCAACCATTGATCAGAAAAGATCTAATGAGCAATGAACTGTCTTAGGGCCATCAGGAAGGAATCCATATTCATGTTCTGAAGGACTTCAAGGTGGATACTTGTTGGGGTCTGGCATTTCTAAAACTGGAGGGCAGGGGGGCAGATTGTGGGTACTCTTGTGAGTGTTGGAGATCTGGATTCAGATTGTATCCAACTCAGTACTGTGGTGGAATCTGTCCAGATCTGGCCTGGATCTTTCTATATCAGAATAGCAAGCTGGGCTCTTGTGAGGCTTCACTAAGCTTTGCAGGGCTTATGATATTATATACTTCAATAAAGTATTTAATAAGGTGCGGCATGACAAATTCATTGTCAAAATGAGGACGGTAGGAATTACAGGAGCATTGTCAGAGCGGGTTCGGAACAGGTTATGAGATAGAACACAAAGAGTAGTAGTAGGAGGGACCTTATCTGAACAGGGTATTCCAGGGTGGAAAGTGGAGTCCCACAGGGATCAGTGCTGGGACCACTGCTCATCCTCATTTACGTAAATTACCTTCAGAGACATTGAAAGTGCTTTAGTTAAATTTGCTATTGAAAATCTGACCAAGAACGCAATGGTCACTCTAACAGAGCTTTGGAGCTTCTGCAGAGATGGGAGAACCTGCTGGAAGGATAACCATCTCAGCAGCACCCCATCAATCATGCCTTTATGGTAGAAGGAAGCCACTCTTCAGTAAAAGGCATATGACAGTCCAAACAGCATTTAAAGGACTGAGGGAAAAGATTCTGTGGTGTGATGAGACAAAATTTTAACATTTTGTCTGATGAACACCAGGCACTCGCTAATATCATCCCTAAGGGGAAGAATAGTTGTGGCAGCATCATGCAGGGTTGCTTCTCAGCAGTAGGAACAGGGGCGCTGGTCAGAATTGAGGAAAGGATGATTGTGGCCAAATACACTGAGGTCCTTGAAGAAAACATACTCCAGAGTGCATGCACCCTCAGTCTGGGGTGATGATTCACCTTTCAGCACAACAATGACCTGAAGCATACAGCCAAGACAAGTGGCCCAGCCAAAGCCCAGACTTCAACTTTATTTGGGTAAACAAAGGGTACTATAGGGTGTGGAAGGTTTGCTCAGGATTGGATTTAAGGGGAGTTGTGCAGATTCTCCATACTACAATGGATATAGTACCAGAAGAACTGTTAAGCACATTCTTCTAACTATGGTATCCTGTGGCACCAAGAGAACTATTAAGCAGATTCTTTCTAAATGTTTCTTTGAACCCTTACATCCAATCCTGAACAAACCTTCCACACATATAGTTCTCCTTGTTTGCCCAAATAAGGTCTGGACCAGAATAGGCCTGTAACATCTACACGACCAAGAAACCCCGCTACTCCTCCAGGAAGAGAGAGACACTGCACCCCTCTAAGAGGTATGATAGCATGTGATCTTGTGGTATTAACTATCAATTCCAAAATACCTTTCTATGGGAGACCAACGTGGTGGTCCATCTGTGATCCAAACACTTATGCACACATACATACAGTGAGCTCCAGAATTATTACCCTTGATGATTATGCTGTAGACTAAAAAATTGACAGAAGTTTTATTTCCCAGCACGTGTAAAGCAATGTGCTTTTTTAATGATTCAATGGAATCAAACAAAGTCTTACATTTAAGAAGAAAAAAAAAGGTTGCTAAAAAGGTTAATACTTTGTGCAAACACCCCTGGTGTTTTCCTCTAATTTGTGATAAAGTTATAGAACACTTTTGGAGGCATTTTGACTATTCCTCCATGCAGAATTTTCCAGAGTCATTGATATCCTTGGAATACACCCCTCTTCAGTTAAGACCACAGGTTTTTCATGGGATTTAAGTCTGGAGATCGAGATGGCCACCGCGGAACATGGTTCTTGTTTTTACTTAACCATTTCTGTGTGGATTTTGATGTATGTTTGGAGTCATTGTACTGCTGCTCAATCACCAATGGCCAAGTCTCAGCTTCCTGGCAGAAGCAACTAGATTTTCTGCAAAGATTTCCTGATGCTTTGTTGAATTCATTGTGCTATTGATCTTAAATCGTGCCCCTGGACCACTGGCAGCAACACATCCACAATATCAATGACCCACTAACATATTTGACAGTAGTTATGAGGTTCTTCTCCTTGTATGCATTCCATTTGGCCACCAAACATTCTGGTGGTGTGTATGGCCAAAGAGTTTATTGGTATGGAGGTACCATTATTATTATTATAATTTTTTTACTTTTTAGACAGACACAACCAATCTCTACAATTCTTAAACTGGGTTACTTATGGCCTCCCTCACTACCTTCCTTACCATCTGTGGGGATAATATGCAGTTGTGTTCTCTTCCTGGTACGTTTCCAACCATTCCATAGGTCTTATGCCTTTGTATTATTGTGAGGTGAAAGTGCAGATTGACCCCTTCAATTTGAGTATTTACATCCATATTAGGTGATGCATGTCGGAATCACATCCCTTTTTATACTGTACATAGTTCCCCCCCATTTAAAATTTTTTAACTTTTGAATGCAATTTACTTATCTGTTTAAATAAGTACATATATCATATAATTAAATATGAAGTGTTTATAGACAAGTTTATACAGTTTAAAGCATTTTAATCATGAAAAAAAGCAGGTGGTTTTAGTGGTGTGGCTGATCGGAGTATGTTATTGTAGACTGAGTTACAGTGGTATCACTGGTACCTACAGGGTATGCTGTCAGGCTGTTAGCTAACTAGTGTAATGTACATTTGTGGAGTTTTTGGCTGAGGCGATATTTGTCAGCTAGCTCTGTGGCTAGTGAACTCCTAGCCCAGTGATCAAGTTGTTAAATCTGTAAATGAATAGCATTAGCTACCCTACACATTGTATTCATAGCCTGCTAGCCTACGACTACTAAGGTTAGCTACTATATGAGCCATGGCTGTGCCAAACCATGCCACTTCTCTGGGCTTTTTGGCTGTTGTAGCAGTAGTGTAGGCCTTGGCAAGCTCTAGGCCTAGCTGGTTGGGATGTTGCTTGTTTCAGTGACCATCTGTTTACATCTGTTAACCTTGACATATATTCCTAATAGCCTAAATTGTACAATCCAACATTGCCTAGCTCACTGTAAATAATGGTCCCCTCCCTGCCACTCCATAATCACATTTTATATTTTCATTCTGCAAAGAAAATGCTTGGGGAAATATTGTAGCATATGAAAATTGGGGACAAGCTTTCCAGCTCAGATGGCCTTTTTTTAACCCAGACATGCCAGTCTGGCTCAGACTCAGTGTGAGGGCACAGCAGGGGGTAATGGGTGCTTCAGGGCACTGCTACACAAACACAATGATATTTCAATTAAAGAAGGACAAGCACAGGTGGTGTTGGTACAGAGAAGTATTGATATTTTCTGTGGGAGATCAACTTCCACCACATTGAAATGCAATTCCGATGCTTTTAACATAAACAGATGTGCTGGGTGAGATAAGGGTGCAGTTTAATGTTACGGTCCTCTTGTCAAATCACATTTGAATGTAGATGAATCAGACATGGCCCTAACTCACATGAAGAAAGCAGAAGGGGTGGGGAATGGAAATTGTATAACTGGATGTGAAGGATTTGAAAGAGATAAAATAGGACTTGTTCACCTAAACTGTGCATGGATGCTTGCATTTGCCTTGCAAAATTCTGGTGTTTTCATAATCTTTTTAAAAACGATTTTACAAAGTAGGCTATTGGTTAGGTTTATAAATAGCTGTATGATTTTATGCATTTTATTCAGTGATAACATAGACTATTTATGTGCAGTCACTCCATTGCTTTTAAACAAAGGAGTGACTGCACTCCTAATCCCTTAGTGTGTAGAATTAATTCACTCTGAACTCTGCAGGCATTTCATACGTCTTGATAATATTTCTGCTGATCTTTCAGTCTCTTTGAAGTCAGAAAATCACGACGCCTGCTCAACTGCCTTTTCAGGACCAAGGACAACACATACACTCTAGCTTTTTCAGACTTCCAGACTAAGGGGCTTTAAAGCTTGAAAAACAGGCTTATATTCAAATTAAATGCATTAGAAGCTAAACTAGTATTTGCAGGGCAAGGGCACTCATCAAAAATTATTCATAATAGTTTATGGGAATTTCACCATATACACTCAGCGATCACTTTACTAGGCATATATTATACCTAATTTTTAGACTTTTAGACTTATTGGTCTTCTGCTGCTGTAGCATATCTAATTAGAGGTTTGACACATTGTATGGTCAGAGATGTTCTTCTGCATACCACTGTTGTAATGTGCGGTTATGTGCATTACTGTCACCTTCCTGTCAGCTTTCACCAGTCTGGCCCTTCTCCTCTGACCTCTCTCATTAACAAGGGTTTTTGCCCGCATAACTGCTGCTCTGAAATACTCAAACCACCCTGTCTGGCACCAACAATCATTCTATGGTCAAACTCACTTAGATCACATCTCTTCCCCATTCTGACATTTGGTCTGAAAAATAGGTGAACCTCTTGACCACGTCTGTATGCTCTTATGCATTTAGTTGCTGCCAAATGATTGGCTGATTAGAGAATTGTATTAACAAGTGAATGCACCAATCACATTAACTTTTACAATTTTAGTCAGTTCAGGATGATTTTATGGGAGGCCACTTTTGTTGGTGAATCAGGAGGATGGTTAGGCTACAAATAGAATATAACATTTTAGCACAGATAGTGTTGGATGATGAGAGGACAAGGGAATATTCCCCCCATTTTAGGGGACAAAAAATAATTGGACAGTTGGCTTCTAAGAATCAAAACTAGATACCGAAACCTTCCTTGTACCAGTACTAAGGAAGTGACGGAAAACACCTGACTAACCAGAAACAGCTGAGAAGTGAACTGTCCAATGACTTTTGGTAACTTAATTTTGGTCCAGTTACCTCAAACAAAAGGTCACAGTCTGTACCTCATATTCATTGCTTCATTTAAAATGTACAAAAGCCAAAAGAACAGAAATTGTACCACTGTCCAAATACTTACAATCTGCTCTGTATATTGAGCTTGAGACACAATTAATGGGTTTTGTGTTCAACATACCGAGCATCTTGTATTCCAGGTCACATGCAGTTATTCAAAGCTCAGGCAACTTATTAATATATGATAATTATCAGAAATACGAAGCATGGTTTGATTTATAGTTCAGGTATCCTCTGTAGGGAAGTGGGCTTACATACATCCATATGTGCGTATTTCATGAGTTGGGGTGAAACTGCAGAAAATATGAACCAGGAGCCATATTTGCTTGTGTTTTCAATTCAATTCAATTTATCAAAGTTCATAAGCTGGCCCTGGAATTTAGGGATTACGTTGCTCTCCGTGGCAGTACTGAGTAGGGGGCCCTTCCGACTGGACAATCATTCTCCACAATGCTCCATAAATTGGTATGGATAAGGGCATGTCTGACATTCACAGCAACTCTGTTCATTAGGTGGAGGAGTTAAAATGTTCTGGATGCCATTTCACCCGGCACATGAATATAAATAGGCTTTAAATGAAGGCTATTCTTTTCAGGCAGTCAGCAGTTCAAACATTTTATCAAGAACTCTCTAGCTACAATAAAAGCTTCTTCTAGTCAGCCAATACCTTTCCTGGAACATGAGAATATATTATCAGTTTACCAATAATAGTTTAATTGACAAAGATACCATGAAAGAGGCAGTTCACCCAAAATATTAAGGTATGTTTCCACTTATCCAAAGTAGTATTTGTTCATCCACATAGTTTCTCTGAAATGTGATAAGTTTTCTAGATATTTGCTGCAGTCTCTTTCCAAATATAATCCTGTGGTTTATCTCGAACAGCCAAAGAGTTTACTTTTATGAATTGTATTCATAAAAGTAAACTCACACAATGATGATTGAATTGTATCGTCATCATTATTGTCTTGCGGTCAAAAGTTACAGAGGAAAATAATATCTTTGGGTACGAAGTCATGGGAAACCCAGACCACAACGTTGTGGAGATTAATTTGAGATCATTCATATTTTTATACTGAATCTACAGTGGGCTCCAGAATTTTTGGTACCCTTGATAAATATGCACAAAAAAACTAAGGAACAATAAGTTCAATAAGTATAGACATAAGTTTTCCAACATTTGTAAAGCAGTGTGCTTCATTAATGATTCAATGGAATCAAACAAAGTCTTGCATTTTTCTGAAAAAAATATTTCCCCAAAAAACAGAATTATTGGCACCCCTTTAATATTTTGTGCAAACACCCCTGGCAAAGATGACAGCCATGAGTATTTTCCTCCAATTTGTGATAAGATTAGAAGTTTACATAAGAACACATATGGAGTGATTTTTTTACCATTCCTCCATGCAGAAATTTCCCATGTGTCAACATAAAATATAGATCCTTATCCATGTGTTGTTAGGATATGAAGCCTTTTTTCTCCATTTTTATTAAGGGTGCCACCTATCAAATCTCCATTTTTATTAACTGTACATTCCCTTAAAATCTGTGGTCTAAGAAATGATGGTTATGTTAAATGACTATTGTTTTCATCCATTTATAATAACATAATTTTACATATCCATATATCTGACCATTTCTCTTTTTCTCTCCCACTCTCCTCTAACACTCATCCATCCTTCCCACCATCCATTGTCACTTGTTGTGGCAGCCTACATCACGTGTCTACCTCCACCCTCTCCCCCCTACCATATCTGGAGCGTTTCTCTTGGCTGTCTGCCGATGACCATGACCTTCATGACTTCTCTCTCATTTTCCTTTGACTCTGTGTCCCCTACTCGTGGTCACTGAGGCACTCAACTCTACTCGACTGCTAGCACCAAATCCCTCAACTCTGTCCACATCTTCCCCGACCTGTCAGTGGCCTTCAACAGTCAATCATGAGAGACTGGAATGGGCGTCACTAGATCTGCGCTTGACTTCCTACCTCTCCAATCGCTCCTACCAGGTGACTTGGGAGGTGCTCAGTTTCTGACCCACGCCCCCTGCAGACTGGTGTCCCACAGGGCTCAGTTCTTGGTTCCCACCTGTACACCATGTCTTTCGGGTCTGTTAAAGCTTCCCGTGGCTTTTCTTACTCCTCATATGCTGATGACAGCCAACTCCTTCCCTTTCCTTCCCTCCCGAAAATCACCATGCAGATCTCTGCCTGCTTGATGGACATCTCTGCTTGGGTGACCTCCCACAACCTGAAGCTTACTCATAGCAAGACTGAGCTTCTGTACATCCCTGCTAAGTCCTCTCCGACAATCAACCTCTCACTGACTGTTGAGGACTTTGTAGTATCCCCCTCCCACACAACCAAGAATCTTGGGGTCACCATTGCTGACCAGCCTCGCTCCACACATATCGTCCACTGCCAGGACCTGCAGATTCTTCAGCCAAAACATATGCTGTATCCGTCATCTCCTGACGGAGAAAGCCATCCAGCTCCTTGTCCAAGCGCTTGTAATCTCTCGCCTGCATTACTGCAACTACCACATGGCTGGTCTCCCATCTTGTGCCATCAAGCCCCTCCAGCTGCTCCAGAATGCTGAGCCCACCTGACCACCATGCAGCCCAGGTTGGCTCATGTCACCTCACTTTTTATCACCCTCCCCTGGCTGCCAATTCGACACAGTAGTATTGGCACTCCAGGCTGGTAAGGACTGCCCCACTGTACATGAACATACACTTAAGATTACTATTGTTTTTGCTATGCTTTTCATTTCAGGAACTCATACACTTTGCTTTGGATTAAAAGAGTCTGCTAAATGACTAAAATGTAAACTGCAAGAAATCATAAGTACAGGCACAATATGAAAACAACCATTAAATTGATCAAAAACAAAAGTTCCCTGGGCAAGGACATAATTATTTAAGAGGCATTTTCACAGCCGTTTCAATTTTCAATGCAAAATAAGAATGAGGATTAGGAGGTCTGCAGCATTAAACATGCAACGTGTTGTTTATTGTGATGTATGCCCTGCAATGTTTATTGTTATTATGCATATTGTCATTGAATTATTGAAACATTGTTGAATTGCTGAATTGAACAAAATTTAGGTTGATCATAATGACCACGTGAGGGAGACACAATCCATTGTATTTTCATTTTAAGGAAAACAACGAAAAGCACAAGACATGGCCTACGTAATAAAATCTTTAAATCCTATTTCTGTTTGAACTCATTTGCTGTCCTCGTCTAAAAGTGGACAACTGGCCACACATGTCCAGATCCTATCTCAGGTGTACACTTTACTATGCCATAGGTAAACTCGATTGATTAATTTATTTGGCCTAATGTTTTCAAATTATTTTGCAATCTATCGGAGCATTGTTGACATGTTCTTTATCTCAGTGATACACAAGCAGCGGGGAATGTGTCCTTGCAATTTTGGTTACTAACCTGTTGAGTGATTTATTATTTTAAAGACCTGCTAACCAAATTCAGAGTTAGTGCAACAAAGTAAACGCATGAGGTTCATCTGTAGGCCTGTATTATTATTTATTTTTATGTGCTTGGTTTAATTGCGTGTATCCAACTAATACATTTTATCACTTCAGTTTATTATTTTAATTTATACCATTTTACATTCTATTGTCAAGACTTTTGTCACTATTTTGACTCCATAGTTACAGAGCTATTGGCACTTGAAGGAGGTTGAGAGAAAATTGACTCCAAAGCTACCCGGCCTGCTATCCTGGCTAAGCAGCAGCGAGTTATTTCACGGAGGCATTCTTTTTGTTTTTTTCAGTTCAGAAGGCATAAACTGGATTATGGCGATGGCGGACAGTCCAGGTTAGCAGCTAGCGGTCGCATCACACGTCTTTAGCTGGTTACGCATAAATTACTGGTGAGTCAAGATTAAGTAACTTGGATTTAACAAGTTACCGACCAATATAAACTAGCTAGCCTAAACTTTGTGGAACGCTTGATCTTAGCGGTTTATTTCTCACCACCAGAAAGTTATGTGGTCATAAAGATAGAGTAATTCACCGCTGAAATGCGGGCAAAGCTTGGCTAGTTAGCTAAAGGAGTTATGTTAACTTGGACCGTGGCTGTCCTCAACTGTTTAGTCCACACGTTTACATCTGGGTTTCTTTTAGGCTGTGTTTCAAAACTAGTTAACATAGACTCACTGTGTTCCGAACAGAACACAGGGAAAGCGAAGCGGCTTCAGCCACCATACATCACCTAATGTCCGTTCACTGGTAGTTTGTGGTAATAAAGGAAAGTGGTTTATGGTTTCTTATTGGTTATCCCAGATACTAAGAGACAATTAATGTGAATTGGACCAATAATTATAGAGAAAACAACAAATAACTAGCATACACAATTTCCTTGTGTTTGGAAGACTATTTTAGCTCACGATGATCCCAACAGCACCTGAAGCATAAGAGTTTTACACTCTGTTATGCAGGCGATTAAATCTTAATCTGGTTAATCTCAAGATGAATTAAAAACTGATACAGTTTATATAAAACGATGTGTGTATGTACGTGAACAATTTTACAAAGAACACCTTTGGCTGAGCTATAAGCCTGCCCGGTCCGTAGTCTCTCGTTAGCAACAGCTTTCCCACCACACTGTCATAGGGAAACACCATTACCTTGTCACGGCAAGAAATGGATCGCGTATATGACTAGTACAAAGTTTTTACGAAAACGGAAGGAATTCGACTTCAGAAACACACACACACATACATACACACAAACCAAAGCTGATCTAGAAGTAATTTCTTATTCGTCATGAAAGTCGGACTGTTCAGAACATCGTGAGCTAACTAGGCGTTCGGAACACGGTGAGTCTACGTTAGCCAGTTTCAATTGCTAACGTTAGCTAGCTGGCTACCCATGCAATATGTATGTTAGTCTATGTCGTAGCTATATCATTTAATTGGATATGATATATTTAATGGTCATGTAGCGTAATAGCTAGTTCTGGTCGCTGGAATATTCAAATTTGTAAGCTAACGTTTAGCTATTCACTTTTAGCCATGCTAGCTATTATTTATAGCTAACGTGAGTTTTAGCTAGCTAGCTGTCGAAGTGAAGCAGGTTAGCTAGCATAAGCTACCGTTTTAAGATACTAACTCAAAGTAATTCAACAGATTTAGAGGTGAGAATAGCAATTTAGTTGCAAGCTACTAGATCAAGGACACATGCTAACGATCCAAAACCGAAATACCAATAATTGAACTTATATTAGATAGCCTAGCTAACGTTAGCTAACTGCAATTTTTAGCCAGTATTCATGGAAAGGACCCACGTATCGAATCGAATAAGGCGCCTGCTAGCTAACATGGCTAGCTACACTACTGTAAACGTTTCAGCAACCAAAATTGTAACTAATTCTGTTTAGCTGGCCTAACGCGACTTGAGTAAGTAGAATTAACGTTTGACAACAAGTCAATCTAGCTGAATGTCTGTGTCTGAATGACTGGCGTTTTATAGGAATTTTATAGATTTATTCTGAAACTGGTTCTATTTCCGCGCTTGCAATTTTCCACAATTGGCCAACGTTAGCTAGCTATCTAGGTAGCTCTAACGTAGCTTTCTATGTAACATTACCTATATCGTAATCTATACAATTATGCATTCAGGTATATTCATTTTTCAAGAATTGCATCGTTTTGATGAACAGAAGTAGAACGGACATTCTGCATTCACAATACTACACTCAACCTACATAGGCGAGCATTCACTTTCATTAAATTGCTAGCTGATTGATTGGCCACATCCACTGAAAAACACTAATTTACTGCGTTAGTATGCCTATTTAACGTCAGTTTCCAAAATAATTTAAATTGTATTTCGAAATTTGTTCATTATAGAGGGAGATATGCACAGTGTGCAAATGCTACGTCCGAGTCAAGTCAATGATTTACTGTGAGCATGCACACATGCAGTGACCACTTTAATATGTACGCCTGGTGTGCGTCCCATTATTCGGAAAATGCCGTCTCCTACAGTCCACTACCGCCCTTGAGGTACTCCAAAGTGTACCCTGTGATGCTTAGAGGACTTATTTATTTACCATAGCAAACTGAGATCTGTCAGTTAAAAATCCTGCATAGTATGCTTGTAATGCAACAAGTTAGTTCTGACCTTGCATTGTGATTCGCTATGAGACATTACAAGTAGTGCCATTATCTTAGAAATATTTTGTCATGTATTGCAATGTAATGTAATGGTATGAAATAGCAGTCCTTGCACTTGCTTTGATAGAGTATAGTCTATTCCCAAATCCTGCACACAGTGCTGGCGGCTAACCTAGGGGAAAGAAACTGACTGGAATAAACAGATAATCAGCCAAACTGATAGACCCTGTCTTATTTAGGAATGAAGTCCAATATATCCTCGCTGATATGTCAGGAGGGTGAGGGGGAGGAGTCTGTACCTTCTCCTGGAACCAACAGCACATCAGATGAGGAGTGGCACCCCAGTACTGACAGACGCCGAGCCGGTGTGTTCATGTTTGTAAGTGTGTTTATGGATAGCTAGCTGGCTGAATCAGTGATGTGTTTTGCTGACTGTTTGTATGTGGATGTCACAGGACTGCCGAGGAGAGAGAAGTGTCTGAAAAAAAAAGAAAACCTACCCCAACGTCCAGTGTTGAATGAAAATGAGGATGAGAATGATCAGCTCTGTGATGATCAATTTTGTGAGTGATAATTGATTTATTGAGGGAACCGGGGTATCTAACTGATTAAACATTACTATGCATTTTCTTTAATAGACAGTTTCTAGTCGCCTTGCATAAGTGCCTGATTTTTAAAGAATGTGGCTCAATATTAACCTACAATAATGAAGTGTTGAGTAGTGAGGGATATATTGGATACTTGCAGAAGATCAGCAGGTTTCTGACAACCTACCAGCTTGTATAGGGGCTCTCAGGGGTTGTGGTCTAAAGCAAGAAAATGCACTTTAGGTAAGTCCAGAACAGCTTGTACAGCAAGGTTACGTCTTCATAGGTTGTAAGTGTAAATATTTCCAGATTTTTCTCTGGCACATACGACCTGAGGCAAGATGAATCAATACAAAATATTGAAATATCTGTAATCTTATGGCGGGTTGTTGTCGAGCACATTCATGTGTCTAATTTTGATGGCATCTCAAAGCAGCAGGCTATTTCAGATTTAATACTAATTTGGTTGACAGGTTGGTCCACAACTGTCATACCTGTGTGGTTTTATTGTAGTTTAATGTGACTAAGCTATCACATATGTGGCCTTTAACATGGTTTTACATTCTAGAATGTACTTTTTTCACCCATTGGCAGACTGCGAGGAGTGCCAGTCCTTCTACTTTGAAGAGTGTGAAACCCACGGCCCTCCTTCCTTCACCCACGACTCCCCGATTCCACTCGGGGTTCCTCAGAGAGCCCTGCTCACTCTGCCCCCGGGCATGGTCATTGGGCGTTCCAGCATCCCAGGAGCAGGCCTTGGGGTGTTTAACCAGGGACAGCTGGTGCCTGTTGGAATGCATTTTGGACCATTTGAGGGAGAGGTGACCAGTAAGGAAAAGGCCATTGAGAGTAGCTACTCATGGGTGGTAAGTCAATTGTAAAGTGCTCCACATACACAGTGTTGGTGTCATGTTGGTATTCACAGTGAGGTTTGTAGTGAACCACAACATTCTAAGAGCAAACGTATGATGGAATAGGTAATAGTTTACAGATTAATTATGACAACTGCACGGCAGCAGACAGCTGCACAATAACATAATCAGGACAAGGATCCAGCAAAATTGTGGAACAAAGTGCATTGCTGTTGTATATTTAAAAAGGTAGGTAGTATATTTCATACATTATAAGTGTATTACTACTGTGCTACCTGTGCTGGCATTGGCAGAATGAACTTCCTGCAATGGTCAGAGCAGCAGAATTATAATCCATTTTCTGATTTAGGCTGAAGATCCGGCTCTTCAGTTTGTTTAATGCCTCCCTTCCTATTTCCACTTACTAGCACTATTTTTTTTATGTAATTACTAGGATTACAGTAGTTCATATTACGGTTTTATTGATGTTACAGTAGCTATTTCAATCTACCAATTGTATTGTGGTTTTAGGTTGCCATTAATTTAACTTGCATTTAGTGCTGTATTGATATTGCACTTGACTTGCTGGTTTGGGTTATGTTGTTAGCCTCTTCTGGCGCTTTTGTGTGCATGACTTTCATTGTTCGTCGCTCTGGGTTAAAGCATTTGCTAAATATGCATAATCTAATGCAGGCAGAACTGGTTTGCGTTACAAACATGGGAAATGTTTTCATCTTTTAATCCTAGACAAGGATGATTTATGATTTAAACCTGAATAATAATCTCATCAGGAATTGTATTTTATGTTTTGAGATTTTAAGTTGGAATATTAGATATTTTGAAAGTGTGAGCGCATGCACAGAAGTGTTGTCTATCTCATAGAGTCCTATTTGCACAGATCTGTAGGAAGAAGAACCAGTATGAGTTCATTGATGCCATACGAGATTCTCATTCCAACTGGATGAGGTAAATAAAGCCTGAATCTACCACAGTGGCTCTCTTCTCATTCAGTATTCATGTCATACTCAATACTCATGATACAACATGGATAGCAGACCTGGGTCAAATACGTAATTGTTTTGGATTCAAATACTGTTCTCTGCTCGATTTGATCTTGCCTGGTGTAATTGAGCTAAACAAGAGGACCAGAAGGTGGGGTTGATTGAGAGTATTTCATTGGTTCCAATACACCAGACAAGCTCACTTTGTCTCACTAGTATGTGTTTTACCCAGGTCTGATGGATAGTGATGCTGAGGCTGAGAGCAGTATGGATCACAGCACTGCTACAATCAGCCTTGTGCAGAGCTGAACTGCAGTTCAGGCACATTTCCTGTGTATAGTTGTACTGATACATTGTTAACAAAATGCAAAATGCTGCATTAATTCTTCCCTCTTTGTTAGCATTAATGATAGCAATTTGCAACTTTGTAGTTAGGTACTGGTAGGCTCAGAGTCCAATCAGAATGACTTGCCAACTGGACGCCACAATTCTGGCCCTGTAATATCACTACAAAATGACACTGCATCCTATAGAGAGCTGTTCCATCCACTGTACTGCCTGTAACAGTGCCATCATCATTAGAATTGGGCAACATCTTCATTTGTAACACAAACTGATTGTAATGGTTTGTAAACAAAGACATTAAAGGGAACTCCAACAGTGTTGGACGCTGTAGGAAATGTTTTCACTGGAAATGAGAGGATGTTTTATCCATTAAAAAAAAAAAAAAAGCAAAACATGTTGAACCATGTGTTGCAGTCTATTCTTTCAGATCCATGGTATATGATGGAGTAATAGATGTGTGATTCTTCATAAAGCTGTCATCTCATCACTCGTAATAGATAAACACTTGGCATGACTTACATGTCCAGAATAGGCATGGCTGTCACATCATCAAGTCACAAGTCACATCATCAAAACTTCATGTATTGCTTGCTTAGGCAGGGTGTTGTATTTGCAGTCAGTTTATACATTGTTAACGGTCATCCTACAGTGGTTTCGGAAAGTTTTCAGACCCATTCATATTTTGCACACTTTGTGTTGTAGATTTCATTTTAAATGGATAAAATTTACATTTTTGCCAATCAATCTACACTCAATAACCCATAATGTAAAGTGAAAAAATGTTTTTAAAATGTATAAAAAACCAAAACTTATAAGTATTCAGATCTTTTGCTGTGGCACTCCAGTGTGGTCAGGTGCATCCTATTTGCTTTAATTATAAAGAACTTGATTGGAGTCCACCTATGGCAAATTTAATTGATTGGACATAGTTTAGAAAGGCACCTTGAGTGCCTCTGCCAGAGCCCAGAACATATGTGGAAAAATCTGAAGATGGCAGTTCAGACACTTCCCATCCAATCTGATGGAACTTGAGATGTACAGTCTTACAACAAGATTCAAAGCTGGAATTGCTGCAAAAGGGGCTTCTACAAATGACTGAATTAAGGGTCTGAATACTTATTTAAATGCATGATTTCAGTTCTAGAGTGTCCATAAATGTACAGACATTTCTAAAAACATGTTTTTACTTTGTCATTATGGGTTATTGAGTGCAGATTTATGGGTAGAAATGCCATTTTATCCATTTAAAATGAAATCTACAACACTGTGCAAAAAGTGAAGGGGTCTGAATACCTTCTGAAGCCACTGTATGCGCTGTAACAGGATACATTGACAAATTACTTTGCACTTGCATTTATTGCACTTGCTTGACATCCAATTATAATTTGTGAGAAGAAAACAAATGTGTGAGAAGGTAAGAACTGTATTTATCTGAAATTAATTGTATTTTATTGATCCCTGTATGTACTTTCCTCCTTTTCCTCTAAGGTATGTGAGCTGTGCACGCAGTGAGGAGGAGCAGAATCTTGTGGCTTTTCAGCACAGGGGACGAGTCCTGTACCGGTCTCTCCGCCTGATCCCTCCAGGGCAGGAGCTCTTGGTGTGGTATGCAGACGAGTACGCCAAGGAGCTGGGCATCATCTGGGACTCACTGTGGAACAAAAAGTGCACTATAGCAGGTGGCTCTCTGTTAAACCGTTCTTCCAAAAGCTCAGTTGGATCTGTGTTCCTACAGTGTAACTCAATTAAATCTCTGCTCCTGTAGGTCTCTGTTTCTATAGCTTTATTCCTTTCAGCAGTTTTTGTTCTTGTAATGTACGTTGTTCTTGCGTAATAGACTATGCGTATGTGTTCCACAACCTTAACCTCCTCAAACACAAAGGTTATATTATTGATAACTGTGGATAACTAGGATTCCCAACAAAAGATGCTTGATATGACACCCCAGGTAATACCAAAGATGGTTGTTACTGTAAAAATAGTGCTTTCTAAAAATGCGAATGTCTCCTGTTTCTTCTCTTGTGCCCATCTTTCTGCCATCATCTTAGATGTGTCGACAGAAGAGCACTCCAAGGTCTTCCCCTGTATGGAGTGCCAGTTCTCCTTCACTGCAGAAGTCTACCTCCATAAGCACATCAGACGCTCTCATCCTGAAGAGTTCACCAGGCTCCAAGGGTCAGGGTCTATCTGCAGCCAGTGCGGGAGGGGGTTCAGTAACTTGGACAGCCTTAAAGAGCACCAGTGTGCCGAGGCGGGGGAGAGGCCTCACTGCTGCTCCGAGTGCGGGAGGACCTTCACCCGCTCGTGCCACCTCAAAAGGCACGAGCGGACCATCCACATTAAGGAGAAGCCGTACTGCTGCAGCCAGTGTGGGAAGTGCTTCAGCCAGTCGGCGGGGCTGAAACGACACCAGCACGTACACACAGGAGGCAGACGGAACCATGGGAGGGTGGACGTAATGCCCAAGGTCTTCCCCTGTTTGCACTGCACTTTCTCATTCACGTCAGCGTTCCTTCTCCATAAGCACATGAAGCGCCATCACCCAGAGGAGCTCTGCGGGCAGCATAACGAACCTAACGGGACTGAGAGCGACGTCCCCAAGCAGCTTCCGCTTTCCGACGCCCCGCCCGACGAAACCAGGACCGCTTCCGACACTCCCCCGGCTCATTGGAACTCCAGAAAAGGGAAGATCTTCAAGCGCCTCGGAGCATCAGCGCCGGCAAAACGCCAAAAGGCCGAGAGACCGTTTCCGTGCTCTCAGTGCGGGAAGAGTTTCAGAGACGCCGAGACCCTGAAGGGCCACCAGTGTGAGACTGAGGAGGGGCCGTTCCATTGCCTGGAATGCGGGAGAAGCTTCACTCGCTCGTGCAACCTCAAAAGGCACCAGCGGACCATCCACACGAAAGAGAAGCCGTACTGCTGCAGCCAGTGCGGAAAGTGCTTCAGCCAGTCGGCGGGGCTGAAGAGACACCAGCAGATACATGCGGACGGGAGACGACACCACCAGGGCGTGGATGTGGCTACCCAGGTCTTCTCCTGCTCGTACTGCACGTTCTCCTTCACTGCCGAGCGCTACCTCTACAAGCACCGAAAGCGATACCACCCTTTGGAGCACCTGCTCAGGACCGGGTCGGTCCGGGTGGCTCAGATAGGGGACGGACCTAACTTTTGCTCCCAGTGCGGGAAGAGTTTCAGTTGCCTGAAAAGCCTTAAAGCTCACCACTGCATGCGGGTGGGAGAGAAACTGTACCTCTGCACGGACTGTGGGAAAAGCTTCTCTTGGTTCTACGGCCTCAGACAGCACCAGCGCATTCACACCGGGGAGAAACCGTTCGGCTGCACCGAGTGCGGGAAGCACTTCGTCCACTCGGGGCAGCTGAACGTTCACATGCGGACGCACACGGGAGAGAAGCCGTTCCTCTGCACCGAGTGCGGCGAGAGCTTTCGGCAGTCGGGAGATCTTAAGCGTCACGAGTGGAAACACACGGGGGTGAGGCCCTGCCGCTGCGATGAGTGCGGAAAGAGCTTCAGCCGCCCACAGAGTCTTAAAGCGCACCAGCAGCTGCACACAGGAGAGAAACTGTACCACTGCTCTGTGTGTGGCAAGAGTTTTGCTCGAAGTTGGCACCTAAGAAGACACCATCAGAAAATGCATTCCTCTTGAGCATATATGCATTAGTGTGCGCTTAATGAGCTTTGTGTGTGATTTACCATACCCTCATAATCCAGACAACATCATTCAATAACTGTTTAAAGACAATACATCTACATGATGTACGTGAAGTATGGTCTGAACAGTTCTGGGGAAAAAGTTTCTCTCCGAAATATTTAACAGCTGAAAATGTTTGATTCTAGGGCGACCTATAGACATAGTGCCTAAGGTGCCTGACTGGGACCTGAAAGGTTGGTCGTTGAAGCCCCAGTGTAGCCACAATAAGATCAGTGCAGCTGTTTGGGCCCTTGGGCAAGGCCCTTTACCCCACATTGCCCCAGGGGGATTGGCCCCTGTTCAGTCTAATCAATCTCCCTTTGGATAAAAATGTCAGCTAAATAAGTAATGATTGAAAGCGGTGTTTATTAACATATAACATGGTTCTGTTTTTGCTCACATGCTTGAAAAATACCAAATGTGTACAGATGGCAATTAAAGCTCTAATGATAAACATTCTTTATTTGATCATTTTTTTATTGATTATTCATGTATAGTGAGGTAAATTCAGATTTTAATGGTTAGGTTATTTTTAGGCATTCATGAAGAACATGGGTCCATCCATCCGAAGCATTAGCCTCATTGGATTTGTGTTCTAGAGAAATTCACTTTTAAATAAGGGGTGGGTGTTACCCAAGAAGTCACTCTGGGGTGGGAATTGGGATTTTTGTCGATTTTGGAGCACTATATCTTTGGCAGTAACCCCTTAAGTCTGTGGGGGTTTTTTTGTTCTGTTTTTTGCATCAATTCACAGCACAATTTTGAACTACTAGTTTAATAAGTTTGGAAGTGGTGCTGATGAAGTAACCCATCAAATATTGAAAAACAGCCAAGCAACATTTCCACGATTTATCATTTTTGAATGACTACATTTTTGTCTGAGTATTATGAAACTCAAGAATGATATTCTGAAAATAGACAGAAAATCGTGTCACAGATTTTGTAGATATGGTGCTCCAAAATTGACACACACCTCAACTTCCACTCGAGAGTTCAATTTCCTTATTTCCCAATGGGGCTAATGTTTGGGATGTTCTATACTGAATATATACAGTATTTATACAAAATTTAAGCAAAATTTAAGTGGTTAACTCCCACATCTCTGGTTGTATTTGCACAGAAATACCCACATGCACAGTTGTGCACTATCATATGTATTAGTTACTGATCTCTTGGTTCTCCATATGTTCATATTCCATTCTGTGTGTTTGTAAAATTGTGATTGAATTGATTTTTTTGTGTGAAAACATTGTTTTACACAGGTTAGATGTGCAGTTGGTGAATGCTAAGGGAATAATTTCCCTTATTGTGTTCTTTTTCATGCATTTTCTCTCCAATTTGTACATGGTGTGTAAATACCACCGCTCATTGCTGCAACTTCAATTTGGGAGAGTGCAAACAAACATCTCTGAAGCACACAATTGCTGCCTCTTATTTATCACACGGCAGTCCGGACACATGAGCTGGAGGCAGACACCAGAACAGGCAGATCCCAGATGCACGACAAGACACACCAACAGCCGCAAAGACTGAGTGACACTATGTGCAGCCCAGCTGGCCACTGTGGGTACTGGCATGATCTGGATTTGATATCTGACCATGAGGTGTGCTAAAACAGTTGAGCCACCCATGTCATTGGCTGTGGCAATATGAACCAATTTTCAACCAAAGAGCTTGAATTATTGTACAGTTATACTGTGTCGGTCCGCCAACTGTAAATTTTGAAACTCTGAATTTAAGGACTATAAACACAGTCAACATGTCAGTGAGCCTTTTAAATGATAGGAAGGGATTTATAATGGTCTTGTAACAATATTTTAACAGAAATCTCACCTATTGTACCTTTAAGATACTTGACATCTTGGGATAGAATAGGAAATTCTATCAGGAAATAAAATACATTTCCTGTCACTCACCCCTTATGTTACCCACCCACTAGAGCCACACCTACAAATGTTCAAATCTAAATGTTGGTAGCATCTGTCAAAGGGCATTTGCCTACTGTAATGAATGCAACGGGTGTTCAATTTGGTATCAGTGCTCATGGATAGACGCTGTGATAGACAAAGATCTAGAAAATATGATTTGATGTTTCCAGATACACTGGACTGACTGATGAAGCAGAGAAGTGTTCATAGAAGGATCTGACTTCGGTGATATCTACATAATGTGTATATTGTCAAGAAGTACAACCAGAACAATGAACAGGTACTGTGGCTGCATGACATAATGGTTTCAGTTTAACATTGTACATTTAATATGGAAAGTGAAGCATATTCTTGCTGGCTATTGTTTACAAGTTGCTATTTCTCTGACGATCAATTTGTTGTAGATGGGAGATGGGATATTGCGCACACTCATTTTGTGAATAATGCAAGTTTGCGATTCTGAAGCGTGCAGAGTGCCACTAATGTAAGTCATTTTTTAACGCTTTTAATAAAATGTTTAGCTTAAAACATAATCATGTAATAGGGATCATGATGCATGTGCACTGTGGTATGTGTAGCCTAAAAGAGTCAGAAGAGCCTAATAAAAAATACAGTGCAGTTCGTAAGTACTTGGACAGTGGTACAATTTCTGTTCTTTTGGCTCTGTACTCCAGCACACTGGATTTGAAATGAAACAATGGATATGGGGTTAAAGTGCAGACAGTGTTTGAGGGTATTTAGTTATTTCTGATTAGTCAGGTGTATTCAATGTGTTGTCTTTTTATCTAGGCTTTTTCATTGCCTTTGGAGTCTGTTATTGGCTGTTTGTCAATATGAGGACCAGGGTATGAGGCCAATGACAGCCAAGGAAGCCATTATGAGGCTAAGAAAAAAAAAAAGAGCCATATATGCCAAAAAATATACTTACCAAAATACCTGTAAATTAGAATTGGCAGACACCAATTAAATTGGGAATATACGTTTTATTGTATATAAGTCAAGGAATCTTGCGAAAAAAGAATTGATTCTAAAACAAACGGTTTGTAGGTCTACGATTCAGTTTTTCCTGCCAAAAAACTTTTGGCTAAGAAAATAATAAAAAATCTGTAGTTTTGGGACCGTACGGGAAAAATGGCAGGACGGCACGTTGCTATCGTGCTACTATAAATAAAATACGTTGCTATAGTGATGTTGCTAGGTACTTAGGTAATTTTCGTAAAATACGCTACCGTCTACCATGATCCATGTGAACGCAGGATAACACCTGTTGCATAAGAGGCTTTTAATAGTGCCATGTTGATTGCAGGCAATTTTACGATCAAAGGAACTACTATATATACACAACTATATACATATATACATATATATACATATACATATATATACAACTATATAACTATATGTATATAGTTTTGAATAAAATGAAACAAAATACATTTTGGCTGAATTTGAATTCAGATTCAAACTACTCTGTGACATCACAGTTGAATCGAACATCTTGGCATTGTGATCTAAATGGTATTACAATATAATATGTATATCTTATCACCAGAAGTGATAGTGGTGGTATTAAACACATACTGTTTTAGTTTCGTTTGATATTTTCTTAATCTAATATTGCTTAATTAAGCTTATTTGGTTTTACTTAAAGTTCTTCAATGGACTGCAGTAGGTTTCCCTCTGATCCTGGTAAGAATTTAATGAGAAAGTTGAAAAATGTTTCTTGAAAGCTTACAATTGTAATGAAAAATCAGTGTTTTCAACATGGAAGGTTTATATACATTTAACCCGCAGGTTGAAGAACACCTTTAGCTTGTGAGCCATGACATAGTCAGCTAGCTAAAACAGGCCAATTAAATATCAGGCTATGATCACATACTGTACCCCAATTATGTATTCTGGCTTCCCTGAAGCAAATTGTTTTTCATTTTCAAGTTTGTTGTATACAAATGATATAAACTGGAAATACCCATAATCATAAGTTTGTATCATAACCAACATTTATTTATACATGCAGATAAAAAATAACATCAGTTGGTAAATATGCATTAATCTGACCTCCACATAAAGTTATCTTCCAACTAGCTGTTAACTAGGTAACTATCTAGGTTACTTCCCAACAAGCAAATATAATAGGTAACATAGTTAGCTAATTAATGCAAGCGATACACACTACCCTAGCAATTGTTGTCAGTTTACTTTACTGTCAGTCTGGAGTTCACCAAAGTAAATTCTGTGACTTTTTAAAGCTAGTAAAGACGTAGTTAAAAGCAATCGTATTGCTTAAAGGCATACTCCGGCATTTTCCAACATTAAAGGCGTACTATGTAGGATTTCTCACTCCTGGGTTTATATATAAGGCACGCCCCATTCTCAACCCCGCCTCTCCGTTGCAAATGACAGTGTGCCATGATAGCTAAGAAACCGCGGTCAAATTTGATTCGTCCATTAACCTCAGCTTAGTAGTCGTCCATACAGGCCATTGAGCTAGCTATTTAGCTAAGTGACATTACTCCTGTTTGTATTTAGTGAGCTAACTTTAGCTAGACGTTAGCTAGTGGTGACGCTAGCCACTGCAGTGCTGCACAATTCTGTGACATAAGCACGCATACTCACAAACCCATCAATTCATTGTCGCTTTTAGTGTAGTACGGGTTAAGTATGTTTTATTAGTTACAAATATGTATATTTAACTTCATTGGCTATAAGGTGTAGCCTCATCTCTGAAGCCGGACACAACTAAAACTGAAGTTATGAACTGTCTTGCTGTCATGGAACTGGTTGTCAATCAAGCGCTCAGCCGCGCAAAGCATTCTGGACGTTGTAGTATTTGTTTTATTTTGGTTATGGTGGAATAAAACCACATTTTTCTCTGTGAATACGGTGACGTTTCTGATTCTAAATGCTTGTTTGTATCATGGTAACTACCTCCATTAACAAAGATCCAAGATACTGGATCCGAAGTATTCCTTTAACAAAGCGCCTAATTTAAGGTAAAGGATGTATGGAAGTTTATGGTAGTGTGAAGTTGCATGTCTGTCTTAAAACTAGCAGTTTGGTCCAGTCCAAATACCAATTTTTCTAAATTAATTTCTTAAGAACTAATGAGGAGAAAAGTATTTGCCATCCAGTTTGATATCTTACATTTCCCCCAATTTGGAAAACACATCAGGGTGTAAATAGAACTTTATATGTGCACACCCTTGATACCCTGCTGAAAAAAACAGCTCAAGCTAGGTTTTGAAACAGCTGATTGCTAGCAGATTGACCAATTTAGACCAGCTCCAAACTCAACATGGTTCGACCAGTTGAAGCTATGTTTTGAAATGGCTGGTAGCTGATAATTTCAAGCTGGTTATAGCAGGATTTTATACCAGTGTATCCCTCTTTTGATGTCCTGCCAAATCTTCCTAATCTTCCAGTACCAAAATTCATATAGCCTATCTATCTGTGACCTATCAAGCATCTCTTCTTATCAGAATTAAATGGGACTTTTTCTATTGTATTTGGGACACTGGATTCAAAATTTCAAAGTTCAAAGTTTTGAATTTTAGTTGTAAGTACTTAAGTATTTAAATATCATTTAACTTATATTTATCTTTCAGGTCTTGAAATGAGCAAACTGCATTTATGGTACCTGTTAATTTCCAAATTCCACAATTTATCCATGATTGTCAGCATAGTTGGGTACTTTGAATAGTTAATGATGGGTTATTCCAAATACACATATATTTTGTGATGTTCATTTTTTGTCCTAGTATTTTTAAGGTACTATTAAATAGACAATTAGGCTGCAAGTGGTGATCTTCAATATTTATCCCTGGTTCCTCATATTATGATCAATATAAAATGAGAAGTGAATTTAGTCATAGATATTGTTTGGAATCTATATATATAAAAATTTGGTAACCACATCATCTTAAAAAAGCTTTATTCTACCCATTAAATTGATTTAAAATTATGTCTGCAGTGTAATCCTTCCAATTTACTAATTTTCTGTAATGCATCACTGAGTCACTTCACATATATTAAAAGACAAGTTCTCTTTTCTACAGTCTCCTGCGGTGATCAACGGAGATCAAAAAGGAAGAAGGTCCAGAGAGAAAACAATGGAGAGCCAAACTGTGCCAGTCAACAACAGCATGAGATTGTCAAGAAGGCATCTCCTTGCGTCAGTTCCACTGGTGCTGGCTGCTCCAACACCAACAGGAAAAGAAAGCGTGCCAAGTCATCATGCCCTCCAAAGGTGGAAATCAGCCCCTCCTATTCTGGGCACTTGGCAAAATTGATTTGCCCTCCACAGTTTATAGACCTCACCAATGTCAGCTCCTCCAGCTCAGAAAAGAAGAGGAAATGCTTGAAAAACCCTTCTATTGTGGACCTCACTGGGCTGAGCTCCTGTGGCTCAGAGTGGAAGAAAAGCCAGTACCTCTCATTTGGAAAGATCTCGGTTTCCCCCTCCAGCTCTGGCCAGAGCTCCACCTCGTCCCTGCTCCAGGACTTGCTGTCAGACTGTCCCTCTGGGGCATCAAGTGGAATTGATTACAAAGGTTAGAATAGACAAAAATATCCTGTATTAGACAGTGCACATAAAGGTTCCATATATTCTTTCATCAGGAATGTTCTGGTTACATTCTTTCTCCAGCACCATGCTGCTGGTCTCACAAGTTTCCTGAAAAATGTATATTATTTAAATTAGATTCGTTAAGTGAGAACACCACTTGTATGTATTTCTTTCCTATCATTCTCAACAGTGTTTGAGGCGAAATACCGTGAAGAGCACTTACTAGGATATGGTGGCTTTGGCAGCGTGTGGGCTGGCTACAGAAAGGGGGACTTACTGCCGGTACAGACTACTTCCTTTTCTTAATCTCTATGAATATATAATATTAATATAATATTAACAGCTGTCGATATCCTTGATCTGTCTTGAAGAAAGTGGATAAAAAATGTTGTTAACTGGTTTTATTTTTGTTTTAGGTTGCAGTAAAACACATCCCCCGACACAATGTGACCTGGATTACTATGGTAGGTTTCCGAAGATGCAGTTATATATCGCAGGTTTGGTGAATTTAGAATTGAGATATTCCAGAATGTAACACAGGAGCTGTTTTATTCCCCAGGGTATATTAAGACTGCCTTTGGCAGTGCCTGTGTTTGACTCCCTGACTGCACCGCTCTGATCCTCCCGACAGTAGCTGTGTTTGATTCCCATCATAGACTCTGGGAGGGAGGCAGCAGGAGGTCCCTCTGGAGGTGGCCATCCTGAATATAGTGGGGAGTGGAAACCCAGCACCCAAGGGTATCGTGTGCCTCCTTGACTGGTGTAATCTGCCAACGGAGGTGCTGTTGGTTCTAGAGCGGCCTCAGCCCTGTGAGGACCTATTTGATTACATTTCAAAAGGAAGGGTTCACCTGGAAGAGGAAGAAGCAAAGGTAACTGACTGCACAAAAGGTTCACCTCTTCATTGCAGCAGTGCAAATAACAAAAACAGTCAACTGCTACACATTATAGATCAGGGATAGCCCATTATAGATCAGATGAACCAGGTGCTGGAGCCCTTGTAGGCATATCCTCTGGAATATTTACTGTATATCTAGAAGAGGGCAGAGGAGCAGACTGACAGTCTGCTGTATGTTTAAAGAGCCACAGCTCACATAGCAGGACACCATGTGTCCAGTAGTTGTTTTTTGTCTAAAGAAACATCCTGCATCAAGATCAAATTTTTACACCAAATGCTTGGAGCTGAATATATTTACAGCATGTGCCCACATCCCCAACCACTCCCCTGATCATGTTTCTCACTGATGTCCTTTGCAGGTGATCATGAGGCAGCTTTTGGAGGCTGTGCAGTTGATCCACAATAGGGGTGTGGTGCACAGAGACCTGAAGCCAGAGAATGTGCTGATAGAGTCAGGCTCCGGCTATCTGCATGCACATCTGATAGATTTTGGCTGTGCCAACCTTATGGAACAGAGCCCCTTCACACACTTCCGTGGTGAGAGAATTATGGCCACACCAACCTGATGTCACCACTTTGAAATTTTTCATGAAGATTTGTGCCATCAGATTTAATTTAAATGATACCTAAATTGAATACATCTGTTTGAATACATTGAATTGCCTTTTAAGTAATTAGCCGAATTCATGGTTGTTGTTTTTATTTAACCATTTCTGTGTGGATTTTGATGTACGCGCAGAAATGGTGAATTGAAGATTAATTAGTTGTGTCTTTGCCAAAGGTACCGCGCTCTACACAGCTCCAGAGTGGTTCACTGAGAACAAGCTGGATGGAGTCTCCTCCACGGTGTGGCAGCTGGGAATGATTCTGTACGAAATGCTGCATCTGGAAAGGCCTTTCAGCAACATAAAGCAGATTATTGAGAACCCGCTGATGCTGCGGCACGGTCTCTCTGCAGGTAAACAGCGATGAGGCAGAACAGGGTACCCTTCTGACAGAAAATCCCACAGGAACTTTGGGTGAAAGCAGTCGGGTGTTCCAAATGATCACCAGCGTGCCTTACCTGGCTGGCGTCTGACTGTCAAGTCACTTTCCCTGTGTTTTATTTTCCAGCACATGATACTGTTATCTGTTAACTGGATTTGAGTGTTGCCCCTCAACCACCTCCTATGTGTTTCTGTTGACCTTTCAGAGTGCCAGGACCTTCTACGGTGGTGCCTTGAAAAACGACCTCAGGGCAGACCTACCGTGGAGGAGATTGGGCAACACCCCTGGCTGCATTGAGGGGCACAGATTTTGTGCCCCTCCCTCACCCCCCCCCCCCCCCCCAACCAGAACACCCACACCCCTACCTCTACCCCTACCCCCTACCCCCAACCCCTCACAGTGCGAAGACCTGCAATGATGGTGCCTTCACATAGCAGCACAGAAGGCAGGTGACCATGGAGGAGATTCTTCAATGCCCCTACCATTGTAAGATTGCCTTAAATCATTTTTCACTTTTAACAATTAGTAAAAAAAAAAAGCAGCATTAATAATATAGATATGCTCATTTGTATGATTGTTCCTCTGCTTTCTTATTGGTTCTTTCCTCAATTAGAAATGACCAGTCTTGAGATGATCAACACTCAGCCTTTGATTTGGGGAAGGTGCAGATGAGTGCAAGGATGCCAGTCAGGTCAGTATGAATGGTCATCCCGAGCAACTGAAATCCTCCCTTGTTGACACTAGACTGTGCTGTCAGCACTAGCATAGTCCAGATTTGTTACCCAACCGTGGCACCTATCCATGCACCAGATCAGTGCATTCACACAATGAGCCAACCAGCAGCCTCTCAATGACATACGACTATGTACAAATTGAGTAGTACTTAGAATCAATGTGTTGAAAGTGTCTTTGTCTTAACATTTAAAGCAAGAGTCCCTTATTTACTAATACTATAGGAATGTCTGGCTGCATATTGCCTAGTAACAAAAACATGCCTGGGTGGCAGCTGAAAATATTCCTTAAATGCTTTCAATTGACTCCAACTTTGAGAGACTCCCGCCCCTACACCCCACTTTAATAACTTTCCAACCTATGACTTATTCTCATACTTTTACTCAATCGTGCCAATGAACAACTAGCCAACCCACCCAGAGATTTCCCATTAATCTGATCCTTACTTAGATAATGAAACGGGCAGTTCACAAACTTCATATCCTTTGTTACGTTTACAACCATCCTACTCGCACGGGCGTCTGGGACGCGTAGTTCAAAACACGCGAAGGAAAGAAGGATCACATGTAACTAGCTAGGAGCCATATTTTAATAAAGCAGTTTATATTAAAATACTCCCACTCAGATCATTTTTTGCACACGGAATTTTCGCGGTGAACTGCAAAGGAAATGAGGCGTAGACCTCTTGTGCCTCGGCTTATAACTCCCACAAACTGCAGCGAAAATGGAATGATGAACAGCCCAGCAGGTTGGTAGCATACACGGGTAGTTTCTATAAATTAGAACGTGGCTTCGCTGGCCTAGTCACCTTACTGTAAGAGCCAGCCAATACCAGTTATAACCATGTACCGTAATGTAATATCCATATTCACTGGCAGGATTGTGGCTGTTCATGCAATGATATACGGAGTATTAATGTTGATTGTCAATAACCTAACAGATTTACAAAATTGCAAAAGGCAAGTTGCGCGCTAGTTCATTGAGTTTGCAAACTAGCGCGCGGGTCGCTAATTTACGTTAGCTAGTCGGTTTGAGAGTGAAAGTGAGCGCTTAGCAATTAAGCGTAAACTCGTTGCTCTGGTAGCTATCTATAGCATGTAAGGCCATTGTAGTAATTGGTTTAACGAAGGAAAAGTATATTGCTTATTGCCTATTTCCGGTTTAGCTAACCGGTATGCCGAATCATTACTGCTACCATGGCAATATTGCTAACCTACTAAAAAGTATGAACTATGAAGAAGAAACGCATGGACACTTTGAGAATCAGAGGACGTACGGATATCCTGATAGAACTTAACGTACCATATTCATAGAAAACCAGAGAGAGCAAATTTAAATGATAAACTATTAAAAGTGATATGAAGAGGTCATGATAAAAAGAGTTAAAACTGAATTCATAAACTCATAAAACACATTTAAAATTAGTTATGTTAAATGATGCACTTAACAGAATTGCAAGCACATGAAATTAATACTTTCCAGGACAGTGTGCAGGGTTCTATGCTAATATTTTTTCCTAGGAGTCCAAGTGCTCCTAAATTTCAGGAACAAATTGCCTTAAAGTGGGAGCACTGTAGAGCCCTGATGTGAAGTGAGAAGTGTATTCGCGGTTTACCTCACATTTGACATACTTCTCGTCTGTATTCTTTTAGGCATCAAAGCTTCTTCACCCTCAATTGGCCATGATGGGAATGGTAATGCAGAGGGGGAGGAGTCTGTACCTTCTCCTGGAAACCACAGTACATCAGATGAAGAGTGGCACCCCACTACTGACAGACCACAAGCAGGTGTGCATTTATTTCAATACTGGGTCAAAGCATTTTATTCAATTCCAAGTGTATGTTATAAGTCCTTCCATCTTTGATTTGGCAAAAAAATACCCTAACTTGTTCAAATCAATAATGAAAATGTCACAATTGACAGACTTTGACAGAAGAGGTTTTCTGCAGTCTTTATGGTTTGTATAAGGATAATAGGTGTCACTCAGTGCTTTATCTGTCACCCTCTCATGAGTAGTTTGCTACACATGATGCTGGATTTAAAATCAGCCCATGATGATTCTTCGGGTATAGGTTGTTTTGCTTTTTCTTAATATTTACAACTTCACAAGATGAGGTACTGAGTGCTGTGTGTGTAGGTGACTGATTGAGGTACTGTGTGCTGTCTGTGTGTAGATGATGCAAAGCCAATAAGAAGAAAGACAAGGAAACACGACAACCATCTGCTCAGGTGTCCTCTTCAGGGCTGCAATGGAAATGACGATGTTGGTACTGAAAAGCAACAGCAGGAAGAAGTGGAGGCTAGAAATGATGATCACTTCTGTGAGTGAGAATGATCTGATGTAGTGTAATACTACATACTTATGCCCCATTTTTGTCTGGTATGCATAATTTGAATGCCAATCCTCTTTTCACTTTGTTTATTTATTGTCATTTCCTTCATCACTCTTTTACCACACTCCTTATTTATAGTTCTGAATTGCTAATTGAATGATCAACTATGAACTCATGGTTTTTATTATTTGTTTGGTTAGTATTGATATGTACAGATTATTTGCCTTGCAAACGCATATCTGTTTTTTTGTGGATCCTGAAATGAGTCATTTGTCACCCATTGCAGACTGCGAGGAGTGCCAGTCTTTCTACTTGGAAGAGTGTGAAACCCATGGCCCTCCTTCCTTCACCCACGACTCCCCGATTCCATTTGGGGTTCCTCAGAGAGCCCTGCTCACTCTGCCCCCAGGCCTAATGGTTGGATGTTCCAGCATCCCAGGGGCAGGCCTGGGGGTGTTTAACCAGCGAGAGCTTGTGCCTGTTGGAATGCATTTCGGACCATTTGAGGGAGAGGTGACCAGCAGGGAAAAAGCCCTTGAGAGTAGCTACGCATGGGCGGTAAGTCAGTGGTAATGTGCACAACAGACTGAGTCATGTTTGGGTGTGTAACGATAGTGTCCGTTTCTCACATTTCCATAGAACAAAGACTATAGAGCGGAGAATTTTATTTGCCAGTCTGTTAATATGCATGACTGCAAGTGTCGATACAAATACGGGCAACTAGATTGTCAACATGTCGCTTGTTATAGATCAGGTTGTTATAGTTAATTATTATAGGACGTGGCTGTGTTTTCCAGTTTGTACAGCATGAAATATATTGCATGGCAGAACCCACCAGTGTGATTAATCTCACGGAGCCCCATACTTTCCTTAGATCTGCAGGAAGGAGGGTGTGTATGAATATATTGACGGTTCACGAGACTCTTACTCCAATTGGATGAGGTAAGTGAAGCCTGAATCGCTCACGTTGACTTCTCTTACCCCAGTTGCCAAATTGTTATTAGAGGACCAGCAATAGGTTTGCATAACCGCCCAACCAAAAGTGTGCCAGAGTTGGCCTTCAATGGTGATTGTCAGCCACCAACAATCACACTGGATTTTCCAGGTCTTGTTTACTGGGATTCTATGTAAACTAGCTTTGATTTGCCTGTTATGTATTACATTACTTTACATTTAATTTAGCAGATGCTTTTATCCAAAGTGACATACAAGAAATTGCATCTAGGGTGGAACTCTTTACTATATTATACACCCATTTGTAGTAACCATAGTAATGTTATCTCCTTTTGAGATATGTGAACTGCGCCCGCAATAAAGAGGAGCAGAATCTGGTGGCTTTCCAGCGCCAGGGCGGTGTCCTGTATCGGTGCTGCCGCCCCATCACCCCAGGACAAGAGCTGTTGGTGTCGTGTGCTGACCATTACAGCAAGGAGCTGGGAGCCATCTGCAATTCCCTGTGGATCAAAAAGTGCACTACTGCAGGTATCTAATCGGGAAGTCTTTGCGTCGTTCAGTGCAATGCATGGGGGTTTACACGATGTCTCTTTTCTGCGTCATGCTGACTCAGTAGTATGGCTTGGTCCTCATCGCAGTGGGATGAATTTAGTGTACTGGGGATTCCTGGCTTCCCCTGGGGAGAATGAAAGGCAAAGTGCCCACGGAGGCCATAGACCAGCAGAATCATTCACTTTGGCTTCGCCCTCTGAACTCTCTTTCTCCTCCCCCCCCCCCCCCCAGCTGCAAATTTGGAGAAGCCCGCTCAGGTCTTCAAGTGTCCCCAGTGCAAGTTTTCTTCCAGTGCAGAGCACCGCGTCCAGAGACACGTGGAACAGTCCCACTCGCGGACCGCTAAAGCCAGGGGAGAGTCAGGGGAGAGGTCACACTCCTGCTGCGAGTGCGGGCAGAGCTTCGGCTCGCTGTGCGACCTCCGGAAACACGAGCGGACCACCCACACGGGCGGGGAGTCCCACTGCTGCTCCGAGTGCGGGCAGAGCTTCAGCCAGCTGATCGGCCTGAAAAGACACAAGCAGCGGCACTCCAGGGAGAGACCCCACGCCTGCACCCAGTGCGATAAGACGTTCTGCTGGTCTGCCGGCCTGCAAAGGCACGCGCAGAGCCATGTGACCGACAAGTCCTACCTCTGCGCCGTGTGCGAGAAGTGCTTTAACCAGTCGGGGGATCTGAAGAGGCACCAGAAAATTCACACGGGGGAGAGGCTGTACCTGTGCACCGACTGCGGGAAGAGTTTCAACCGGTTCAGCAGCCTCCGGCAACACCAGCGCGTTCACACCGGGGAGAAGCCGTACTGCTGCACGCACTGCGGTAAATGCTTCTCGTACTCGGAGCAGCTGAAGGTTCACGTACGGACGCACACGGGAGAGAAGCCGTTCCTCTGCACAGAGTGCGGCGAGAGCTTTCGGCAGTCGGGAGATCTGAAACGTCACGAGCGGAAACACACGGGGGTGAGGCCCTGCCGCTGCGATGAGTGCGGAAAGAGCTTCAGCCGCCCAAACAGCCTTAAAGCGCACCAGCTACTGCACAAAGGGGAGAGACCGTATCACTGCCCTCAGTGCGACAAGTGTTTCATTCGGACTGGCCATCTGAGAAGACACCTTAAAAAAATGCACTCATCAGAATTTGCTGTGTGTATATAAGCCTTTTTTTCCAGATGAATTTGCATGATGCACAACCCAAAATATGTACCATCAGCGCTGTGTATTACAATATTGCTACCTCAAGGAAAAGATGTGGCCTAATTGTGAAATGATAAATCCTATGCAACTACTACTAGTTATTTGTAAGTCCGCTGCCTAATACTGTACTGTGGTGGATGTAAGCATGCAATATATTTGTATGTTAACAACCATAATGACTGTTTCATATTGTGTTTATGGTATTTATAATTTACATTCCTGGAATCTATGCTCGTCACAGTGTTTGGTTTAACTGGTGGGACATTGTTACACCTCTGTAGCCATATCCACACTGTTAATGGCAGTATTTTGTAATTACAATTGAAAAATAAAATTGAATTTCAGAACTTCAGTGTTGACATTATTAAATTAATGTAAACGCATTGTATTATATCCACATAATACTCAGTACTATCAGCTATAGCCAGTTCATCTCTTATGTTATCTCATCAATCTTGTAGGTTTTGATGAAAGCTAATGTAGTAAACAGTGGTGGATATTTTTACTTATCGACTTCTTAATTTTTTAACCCCCCTAACGAGGTAAAGGAAATCTGTCTTTACCTCCCAGTTGATTATTCAGATTGTTGGTACAATTGTTAATCATGGAAAATTATTGAAAACCTGTTGAGAGCAATGATCAATTGAAAGGTAAGTTTGATTCTGGTATCAACGGCATTTTAGAGGGGAAAAACATTGGTGTCAAAAGGGTAACACTGTGACAAGCTTACCTGAATCTTAAAATCCCTGTATAGTCATGTTGTATTATGAAATTAAGAAAAAGAAATCTTGATCACTGGTGTCAAAACACGTAACTGAAAATGTAAGCTTCAGGGTTCTGAAATAATTAACAATGAACACATTCTGAAAAAAAACATTACCATGGTCAACCATGTGCGCATAGGACTAAGTAGTTTTTAACCCTTATCATACTAAAATGTACGCAAAATCTTTATTAAAGTTGGTTCGTTTAGGCCTTTACATATAGATAGCTACAATTGGAGTGTTTAAAAGCAGCATTAACCCTTGATACAGTTGATCCTCATCGTGTTTTCAATTAAGAGTTAAGACTTGGTTATGACACTGGCCTGATTGTGATTTCCTTTTCTTCACACCCAGGGTCCAGTCGCACATTGGTTTCTTACAGGTATAAATACACAAAGGTTTCCAATAAGCACACAAACATAAAAAATGTTTTCACAATTAGACCGCTACCTCTATTTCAGCACATCGCTATTTATTTATGACTGTAAATTATGTATAATGTATACTTGATTCAGAGTGAAACCATTAAAATGGAACAAATTCATTTTTCTCCCCTTCCATGTTTCCAATGCAAATTACAGAGGGGAAACTTTTACCAAAAATTAAAAATAAATGTCCTCATAGTAATGCTTGCTTAGTGCAGGATTAGTTAGAATTTCCCCTTGGTTGAGGCAGATATCTGGACCGAGTTCCCGCAACATTATCACAATATCAAGGCATTTAATATCTGAACACCTCACCAACGAAAAGTAAAATGTACAATTCAAGGTGCTTGTTAAAAAAGCTGTATGATACAGTAAGAAAACAGCTTTAAATCTAGTCTATTACATCATTGCACTGCTATACTTGATATCCTCATGTTTTGTCTTGGTTTGATGTTTTCCTGCACATATTTCAAGCATGCTACCACACCACATTTTACAGGTGTGACTTTTCCCTTTGCCTCTGTACAAAATGGCTTGCTTGTGATGTTTGTGAATATTACTAGGTAAAAACTTACATAGGCTCTCGAAAATATCACTTTTTACAGTAACTATTTTTGAGAGACTCACAAGCACTACACACCATCAGATACAGTATGTTACTGAAGTGGTACTGGGAAGGTTAGTACATATCAGTAGTTCGGTTGCAATGGTAGAGGTATGCGGGTGACATTTGGCTGGAAGTCCCAACTGTGGTTCTCCTCTGCCAGTCTCATCTATGTCTCCTTTTGAAAAACCTTGAAAAAAAAAAAAAAGCAAAAAACAAAACTGCTTTCCAGGGATTTACCATTGTCAGGTCCATCCTAGGGTTGTTGAAGTTGGCAAGTGCATTTCCAATGCAGTGAGTCTCTATTGCCAAGCAACAAATGACGGCAGGAGTGTATGACCACAGTAGGTAACAGTTTAGCAGAGGAAATGGATAGAGTCGGTTTTCCCTTTCAATACAAAAGGTAGATCAAGTATCAATAAAACAGGAATTTATGAAACTGCTGTAATACACTGAGGGAGATTAATGTGCTTTACTATGATATACTGCCAAACCTGCATGGCTGCCATGTTGGTTGTCTTCACACCCAATCCACTGTCCACTTGCAGCTGGGTTTAGAGACATGTTTGTGCCTGGCTCCCTGAACAATTGTCAAAGGACTGGCCATACACCGTGATGACAGTATCCATGATGATTAACATGCAAACTCTACGTATCATTTGATACACAAAAGGCCTGCTTCAGTTGCACAGTCTGAATGCAGGTTTGGAATTAATGGCATTTCAGGCATTCTCAATGCAAGGTGGTGGCCACAGACTTCATTAGTCATTAGTCGCTTTTCCAATGTGCTGGCCAGCTTGTACTAGTGTACATGTAACACAACAAATGTTCTAGATAAGTCAAAGAATAGGGGACCCTGCCCTACTGATATTGCACTATTTTTAGTAAAGCACAATAGAAGACATTCTTCAGTTTACCTTCGCTTTCACCTTGTTCAGTGCTCTGTGTAATCATACATTTTCAGCACCAGTCGAATCAATGATAAAATGTGAACAGAAAATTGAATACATTTGGCTTATTCAATACAATAAAATGTACAATGTGCTGTGGCGTCTCTACACTTAGTTGGCGGTATTGCATTCTTATCTCTCATTGGCTTTCTCCGAAGCACTGCAGTTAATGAAGAAAATTAGTTTTGAATCGCTCAAACTTTGATAGATATTATTTGTAATCCCTTTTAAAATGCTCTGAAAGTAATACAAATTGTTTGTGCAAACTGCACTGTAGCATATGGCGTTTGATGCTGCCGATAATCTGTCCGTGGGGTCGGCCCCACAACCCACAGCCCTGTCAGCATGGCAAGGAACCCCTTCGGGGCATTTCATAGCAGATATTGGCCTGTGGTGTCCGATCGTCTCGGCCCCATGTCTGGTAACACCCAGTGCAGGGTGCAGAAATCATAGCTATGTGTCGATTGGCTAGATATCTGTAGATATTCGTGTCTTAGCTGTAGTAGCGGTCTTGTTATAACTAGGACACTTTTGTAGTAGTTTAGGTATAGCCACATCTTACGAAAATGTCACCAAGAACAAATAAATTAAGAATAAATTAAGAATATTGTCAGAAAAAAACTAATTAAGATTGCTTGCACTGCCTTCTGCTGGACTCGTTTTCATTGAATAATTCTGTGATATAAACTCAGTGAGCACTTCATTAGGTAGACCTGAACACCAGCTTGTTAATGCAAATATTTAATCAGCCAATCATGTGGCAGCAACTAAATGCATAAAAGCATGCAGATGTGGTCAAGAGGTTCAACTATTTTTCATACCAAATGAAAGAATGGGGAGGAAATACGATCTAAGTGACTTTGACTGTGGAATGATTGTTGGTGCCAGACAGGGTGGTTTGAGTATCTCAGAAACTACTGATCTCCTGGGATTTTCACACATGTTCTCTAGAGCTTGTAGAGAATGGTGCCAAAACTGATAATTATACCAGCCTCCCTGATTACCTTCATGTGAGATCAAATATGAAATTGGCAATGACAGAGCCAAACCGTGAACCACATTTTATTTCACGTTCCTCCCGAATTTACTTTTGCAAGTGAGCAGCTAGTGATAGTGCGTTATAAGGGTTTCATAACTGTATCAAACTAGCAAGGTTGAGGCTCAAAATCAACAGTGCTAAGCTTGACAAGCTGATCGGTGCCCCACCAGAATTTCTATCCCAAAAACGCCAGTGTCAATGTGTCTGTTGCAAGACTATACTTTTATCGTATTAATATTTTATATACTTGTACTCCAGCAGAGTACTGAAGGTACTTTTATTTGTAAATTAATATTTTTTCAGAGCTAATTAGGATTAATGCTTCAATGGCCAGACATGCATTCCCTGTGTTCTCATCTCTCATTGCTTATGTTTAAGAAACAAGCTAGCAAGCTAAAGCTAAATAAAAATGAACATAATTTTGCACATGTATACCATGTAAGCAGTTCACAGGTTTGCATTTCCCTCCTAGGGTAGGTTGTGATTCCAGTGCTTTCAAAGTGTATCCAGGAATGCCACTCACAGGAGTGTATTTTTACCAGACATATATGACCCCCCCCCGCCCAAAATAAAAAAATATATAAAATAAAACCAAACAAACAAACCAAAAAAAGAAGCATTTTTTGCAAACCTTTAGTCACTACCTCAACAGATTACACATTGCAGTGAGTGAGATTTTGGCAGAAGTGGACGGCAGAAATTACTAAAAAGCCCTAGTGGGAAGCAATAACACAGCAATAAGGTGAAAATGGGGACATTCTTTACAACAGGTTGGCAATTCCAATGTCAAGGTGCAGGTAAAACCGACTTTTTCAGAGCCAATCCACCGGTGAAGCACGGCACTGCAGTTTAACCATATATGACCTTTGACATAACAGTTCCTTATTTGTTTAGGCTACCACCTCTACCACAATCTCTACCAAAAACTGCTTGCTGACTGCACTTCAAGAGGTTGAAGAGCAACATCTGGTTTGGATCATCAGACTTCTTACACAACAATCATGTAATTACACAAACAATCAAAATCCAAAACAACTTAATGACCTTTAACTGAGAATGTGAGCATTCAAAAATTGCACTGCATATAAGTCCTGAGAAAAAACCAGTACTGTATTGCGCTGCTACCATAGTAACACCAGGAATGAACACCAAAGGGTCCAATCAACATAGGTCTCTGACCTTAGACAATCAAGGATGAATAAGCATAAATAAATGCAGACAACAAACCATTGAAGTCGATGGGGAATTCAAAACAGAGGACTGAGCGGTCAATTCAATACACATACGGATAAGACTCCGTCAAGGCAGCCATAGCTTTCAATCTCCTATCTGAGCCACAGAGAAGCATCATTATTTTAAGCAGATTAATTGGTTACTTGTTTAATTCTTCCAGTTTGCCGAATTCCCACATATGTCATTAGCACACAAACCATCTGAAGCCGTCTATATAACATTCCGAAAGCTTGGAGAAAGCACGGAATTGGTCCCTGCTTTAAACTAATCCTGTTACTCTGCTAAACATGGGTAGGATGTAGCATTTAGGTGAATGGCAATGGCTTTCTCATATGTTACTGCTCTTCAAACTAAGATCGCTGTTGATCTTTAACTAGTAAATCCATATTAATTCGAGTTGAATGCTTGGACATTGTCACACCCTGTTTGTCAGCTGCTAGTAAAAAAATCCCCCCAAAAGTTCCAACTGCCTATTTTGTGGCCTGTACAATATATACATTTGAAATCCAAGCTTCAAATGCCTCTCTCCTTAATCTGCCCCACTACCTTACAGAGTGCTGTCCAGAATGGGCCCTTCCAAATTCTCTCGCTGTATTTTCGCTCACTGAATTTTAAATATATATACTAAAAATATATACAAACCAAACCCATCTCATCTGTACAAACAGGTCCACTGACAGGCGGAGAAAAAAGGGGCACTAGTTTACTAGTTTACTAGATCAAAACCATTCAATTCAGATAATTTACAATGCATTGAAGGACAAGACCAAAATAGACAAACACTGAATAGCCAGGTTCCTCTGTGTTGTTATTTTCAGTACCTTGGCCTTCATGGAGGCAAGTCAGCAAAACAAACAGGCAGCCAGCAGTGGCAGTATTCCCAGCGAGTAAATAAAATGGATGCCCCCTCCACTCGTAAAACAAAAAACACATAAGACAAAAGGATGTCCACATTCCACAATTAAATGAGCCTTTTGAGAAATGATATTCAACAATAGGTGCCTGAACACACATAAAAGCAAACCAGGAACCGGACTGTTGGACAGGTAACATCCTGGGCTGGATGAAGGCCAAAGGGAGGAGAAGGCGTCGGATGCAATGCCATTTCCTTATTTTAACCCCGCATCCCCAGTGCAGCTTCTTTCAGGATCCCTTTCAAAGAGTCTTTCTCTTCTCCATGTTTCTCGCAATCCGTCAGCCAAAGGTATTTAAAATGATGACCAGGGTAAAGGCATCTCTCATCTTCGTTTAGCTTTTATGAGGGGTCAGAGGTCTTCAGTGCTTCCACCTTGGATTCCAAATCTGTTATCTGAGAGGGGGACAGAAGGCAAAAATGAGAAATTCTGCTGTAGCAGTGTCTTCACATAGGAAAGGGGTATGGTGAGGAAATGGAAGACAGACTGGTACTCAGTGCTTGAATTGGGCCAGTACCCACTGGAAGCCTACTTTTGTTTGTTTTTTCCCATATTCACAATGATACTTCTTATTACGTACCGCTGCTTAATAGTGGATCTAGGCATGCATCCTAGTTCTTTACCACAATAAGACTATTATTGGAATATACTTAAAATCAATAATTCTGGAGCTGACTGTATATCTTCTATTTCCAGAGAAGGAGATTAGAAGGAACTGGGACTCCCTTTGAACCCAATACATGCGCTATAGGATAAATTACGACTTGTGTTCCCTCGGGCAAAGAATGCAAATAGATGAGGAGGTGACCATGAGGGCACTGCTAGATTTGGAACACTCCTGACCAATTCCAATGAGACCCCTGTTGTTGGCTGACTATCGGGTGTCCATCAGCTTGCTGTATTCCCTGCCTTAAACAGAGCAAGGGGAAATTTGATTAATAATTTCACACTGTAAAATGGTGCTATTTGCAGGCCAGTCTGGTTACCATGTCTTTAACTAAGTGGATCAATTATGACAGTGAACGCCCAAGTAATTATCAGTTTGAATTTGCGGCAGAGAATGGTTGTATTTGGTTTGCTGACAAAATTTTGTAGTTGCAGTTTACTCCCAGTCTGCTTCAATGGGTGCCCTTTGAAGACCATGTGATGTGGACTGGTGTGGGCAACCAGTCGGTACTGAGGAGATCCATATCAGCACAGTGTGAAACAACCCACAAGCACACACACCTACAACGTGTAAAGGCAGTCAAACTTCACAGCTAAACACCTCCGCCCCCATTCTTCACCTGAGCCTCCTCCACTACCTTATCCTGCAGCTTCTCCGTCTCCTCTTTGTGAGAAGTCTCAGACTCCTCCAGAGCACGACGCTGGGCTGTCTCCTTCTTCAAGAACTCAATCTCCCTGAATAGGGAGAGAAGGGTGTGTGAACAAACACTGGAGCCACACAGGAGACCGTAGAGCAGAGGAAAAACAGGAGAGTTCTGGATTTATTATCTCCATTGACTATATTAAAGTACATTAAAGGCATACTGTGCAGGATTTTCACCTTGAAAAATATTATAAACAAACATGCTCAGTCATTACTATGATACACTGGCAACCCATGTCGGTGTTAACTTATGCCCAATATCTTTCTTGTCTACTTGCATTTATTATTCTGAGAACTCCTGAGGGCGTGGGCTTTTGTATTTCTGTGCTGTGTCTGAAAAGCATATGCCTAATATATTGGAGGGCAAGAGGAGACGGTGAACTGGGTTTGCCAGAGATTAGCATTGGCGGCTAACCATTAATTACGTGGCTGGCCAGTTTTCAGTAACATGAATTAGCTGCCATGTTATAAGCAAACTAAATTCAGTTTTGTATGTCAGCTGGCCGACCGTGATAGCTGGGTCCCACTGCACAGTAAAAATGTCACTGCTTATATTTTCGGGAGATTCTACCAGCATATTTCTACCAGCTCCTGGGCAGGGAGCTCAAACCTAAATCCAAAACACTCCCAGACTTTCAGAAGACTTGAGATGTCTGATGAAAATAAAAGCAACAATGAATTGATGCATTTGTGAGTATGCATGTTTATGTTACATAATTGTGCAGGTAGGCTAGAGAGAAGACTGAAATCTGCTGGTGCTAGCATTAGCATCAGTGGCTAGCATCACCAATTTTAGCTAAAGTAAGCTAACTAAATACAAACACAAGTAATGTCAGTTAAATAGCTAGGTAAATGACCTGTGTGGAAAGCAACTACTAATCCTGGTGTAAAACCCAGCCATGACCAGCCAGAAATACCAGCTACTAGCAAAAACATAGCTTGAGCTGGTCAATCCATGTTGAGTATGGAGCTGGTCTAACTGGTCAACCAGCAACCAGCCGTTTCAAAACCTAGATTGAGCTGTTTTTTTTTTCAGCAAGGAAAGCTTATGTCTTACGAATCATATTAGACCACGGTTTCTCAGCTCATTGCTATCACGGCACAGGGTCATCTGCAACGGAGAGGCGGGGTTGAGAATCGGGCATATACTTCATATACTACAAGAGTGAATCGAATAAATAAATTCCTGCATAGTGTGCCTTTAAAGTAAATTATAGGTGCTAATAAAAAATTGGAGATCATTTCCCATGAGTGGTTCCAATGATGACCATAAGATCTCATCACTTCAAGTCACAGAATACACTGCAACAACGCTGCTAGAGCTGCTCAAATGATTGACATTTTTGTATAAACCAGTCACAGTAAGCTTATTAGTTTTCCATGAAACCCTATTCAATAAGCATGTGTTGTGAGAGGGAATACCAATTCTGATAATTCTTACTGAGCTGAATAGAACTCCCTCTCTCAGGCTAATGCACAACTGCAAGTCCCAGAATTCCATGGGCCCTTACTTCTGTTGGTACTCCTTGATGAGCCGTTTGGCCTTGCTGTACTTTCTCTCCAGAGTCTGGTACTGGGCCTGTGTATCTTTGAGGTGCTCGTCTACAGCTTGACACAGATTCTGTGCCTCCATCCAGTAGCCCTCTAACTTCTCCATCCGCTCCTTGTTCTCCTGCACACTCTGTTCCAGCTGGGCCTTCTCCATGCGCCAGCGCATCTTGTCCTGCTCTGCATGCGTCAGCTGTGCAGACGGACAGGCAGTAACAGCCATTATTCAGTCAGTTTCAGTAATGGTCAACACTATTACAGCCCATTCCACAGTCCCCCAAGTACAGGGGTCAACACGCATTGAAACACACACAATATTTATAATAAAAAATAATGTTATAATAAAACATGTTAAAATGTGAAAATAACATTTTCATTTGAAATGTTTGTGACAATTATTTTTAACAATAAAGAAAATAAATTTGGGTTCTACTGTTTTATGTTCTACTGTTTAGAGAATGATGCATTACCGGCACTTAAAAATTCATATCATTCAAATCATAGCACAGGAACAGACTGCTTCTTCATATTTTGTGATGTTCACCATCTCAATTTGGACATTGCCTCTTTGAACCAATTCCCAGAGAGCTCAACTTCAACTCACCTCACAGCAGCCATTGGGCAAACACCCTGTAAAAACACCTGACATACAGCATCAGCCCTACCTTCCGTTTCAGCTGCTGGATCTCGGCCTCGGTTACAGCATGCTTAATCTGGAGCTGGGCAGAGAATATACACCTCAAATACAACACAACAATACCCAGATACTGTACACAGGAATCCATACAAAGTATATGCTGAATGATGTGATTAAAATTGAGTGTGTGTATGTAAAGATGAAAGTGGGCCCTAGCCCAACCTTTGTTCAAGGGAACTAGGCTTTTGTTTCTTCAGATTGTTTCTGATGCACTGATGCAAATTTAATTTGCCCTCCAAATTTGTTTACATTCTTGATAAATATGAAGAAAAAAGACTGTAAAACAAATAATAGAACTAATAATTCAGGATCATCCAGAGTGTGCATTTCAATTGCCTTCAATTCAAACCACAAACTGTTGATCAGATTCAATTCTAGTGAGTGTAAACCAGTCATTCTGTGGTCAGTTATCCATTTTTTGGTCGCTTTTGAGGTTTGCTTAGGATCAAGTTTTAGCTTCTTGGCAGAGGGACGAGATTCTTGGTCAAAATATCTTGCTATTTACTTCAGTTCATAGTTCTACTGACAAGCACTAACAAGAGCTGCAGGACCAGTAGATCCAAAACAATCCCATAATATGATAGATCCCGCATCATATTTTTCGGTGGCTCGGAGGTTCTTTTCAGCATTAGCATCCTTCTTATAGTTAATAAAGGACACATTCATCCTTCAAATAGTAAATAGTCTGCTAGCGACCAGTTAATACAAGAACAGCTACTAAGGGTGGCCATTGCTCTTTGAGTATCACCATGCTAACACCATACACAACCTGCAGGATCATAGTGACTGCTGGATATCCATATTCAACTAAATATTTAAGAAAAGAAGCTAGCCTTAAAATACTCCCTCCCCTACTCCTTCTCTTACCTCTTTGAACTTGTGAGCCAGCTTCTCGGGATCCATTTCAACGGGGGAAAGCATGTCCTCATTCTCAGCCAGGTCAAAGACCTCGATGGCATTGGGGAACATGGGACTCATCTCCTCCTCCTCGTCAGTGGCGAACTCGCCAGTCTAAGGGTGACATACGGAGCGTGATCAGGGTGATGGACAACTGCCAAAAAATGTGCAGACTTACTTGATGTCATCAATAAACCAAAAATTCAGACATTGTTCTGATATAAGTGTCGATCCATTTGCCATGGCTGTGTGTGTGTGTGCATCCTGACAAAGGATGTCACTCCTGTAGTGACATTCTTTGTCTGTGCCATTAGTCATTTAGTCATTAGTTCCTTGCAAGCAGCAATTGCATGTGATCGTTCTACTCTTCAGGCTCCTTTCACTGCAGTAGATATAGTCACCATCTACACACAACCACAGGCCGACAGATGTGAGATTCCAAGCCAGCTGACTGGCAGGAAACATCCTGTCAGCTGCCAAGCTATAATTGACAAATCCCAGTTTGTGAAGAATGGGTCCGAGCCAAATGTCCTGTTCCCTCCGGCCTAATGAGCTGCCAGTATCCATTTGGCAGAGCTGCCTGGGATCGATAACTGCTCACCCCATTACACAGTGGAACCACAGAGCCAGTTCCAGAGGGATTTGATCAGATCTTCCAGTCCTTATCCAGAAGATGTACCAATTTTCTTTAAATCGTCTTTTGTCAAGTTCTTGCATTGTAGAAGGACAGCCTCTAGATGGTGCAATTTATCAGTGAAATAAAAACAATTAATTAAAAAAACGTCCTTCAAAACACCCCCGGGGGAAAAAAAACTACATTGTGGGTCTACCACCATTTTATATTTATACAATGTTGTATTTCACATTGGACCGACAGATTATATTACAGTTTTATTACTAACAATAATTTTTAGATACCAAAAAGTATTTTTTTAGAACTGTTCACACAGCGCTCTATGTGGACCAAACTATGAATAATATTTCCAGTGCTTGGACAAAAAATGGCGTTTAATGGACACAGTTTAAAAAATCTTTAACTAATTTCTCAGACAGGCTCAACCACCAAAAAAACAACAGTAGATTTCTACAGCCCAATTTGCAAATGTTTGCATACACTATTTCAAAACAGATAGTCTCTATGTTTTGAACTTGAGTCTAAGTGGATAGCAATTTACTAAGCCACAAATGCTATCCTGAAATGCATGGAAAACCCCCCAAAAAGTTGTCATAATAGTTATAGAAACAAAGCGCTGATAGATTGAAGTTGTGCTTCTGATTGTAAATTATTTAATAGAACAGAATAATCACACCTGATTCAGTTGGATACTGACCCATAGGTTGAGGAAATTTCCATTTCATCTTTAGAATGATTTTGTTCAAGATGGACCCAGGAAGAAATACAAAAGTGGGTGAAAGATGAAGACACAAAGTAATACTTTATCTAATTACAAAAAGAAAAGAAAAACTACAGAGCACACAATTGTATACTACTTCAAAGATTCACAGAAATAGTGTCTGTAATGCCACCAGTTGTTAAGTGTATTCTTGTTTGAGGACAACTAGTGCTGGTGTTTGTGAACTAATTTATTTAGAGACATGTTTGCAGTGTTTTGGCAGTATTGGTCATATTGGTAGTATTGGTGCATTTTAAACATGAAATGAACTCTTGTGCCAAGCTGCATGTCAGTGCTGAGAGTCATACAAAAAGTTTTGAAAAAGTCAACTCAGTTTTGCTTGTTAGCAAAAAAAACTGTAACTGTGTGGCAGAGTGGGGGTTAGACTCAATCAAAGTTTCAATTTGCACAAGACATGTTAAATATATCAAGCCTCATCTCCATTAGTAATCCCTTATCACAAGATCTTGTTAAGAAACCTTCCTAAAAAACTATCTACCTTCCTCCAGAGTCATTGCATGTTACCCCTCCTTTTCAAATGGATCAGAGGCCTTCTGTTCTCAAAAAGGCTTGTGCTTCCTGACAGAAGAGCCTGGTCTGAGTACCTGCCTCCTCTACTACCACCACACATGCAAACACCCCCCCTAAGACACACACAAACACAACCCCCAACACACACACACAAACACCCTCCCAAAGACACACACAGAGATCAAATCACCATGTAGGTAGAAACCAGCCTCAGTAAGCTTAGTTTGACAGGAAATGAGGAGGGCACGATTGCTGAGTACAATCTTCAATGAATGGTGTGTCAGTCACACACTGCAACACCCCCACGCCAGCCCTCTTCACATCCTGCTACCATCTCTCTGCTTCACTTCACATCTGCTCGCAAAAATATCAGAGCCACACCAATCAACACAAACATGCAAAAATGCACTAGTCCATTTTTTCATCGATTCAAGGTGAAAGTTGATGGACTCTGTTCTGCGCAGTCTGGTTTGATGTAATGCAGGGATCTCAAACTCAAATCCTGGAAGGCTGCAGTGTCTGCTAGTTTTTGGTGCATTTCAGCACTTGAATGCTTAACTTAACTCACTGAACAGTGAGACCACAGGAGTCTGGCTTGTTTTTGAAATCAGAAAACCACAAATACCAACAAATGTTCTAGCTCTAGTTTGAGACCTCTTGTCAAATGATTCAATTAATTGCGACTGATTTGAGGATCGAGGGATTTTATGTGAAGTCAGGAATTAAACGGCACACGCGAGGAATTAACCCTGCTGGATGTTCCTGACCAGGCAGGGGGTCCTGACTGTGATATCTGCCAGTGGCATGATGTCCAAGGTGACAATGGAGCAGAATCTGCTGAAGGAGGGTCCACAAGTGTGGAAACCTGCTTTTTGGTCAGGACAACCAAATGTTTGAGAAACCACTGGTCATACCAAGAATGGCTCCCGTACAACCAAATGGTCCAAAGTTTTGTTGTGTTGGTCTACTTCTAACCTCTATCCTTCCATAGCAGGGTGCCTGTTTCAGTGATCAGGGACAAGATCCAAAATATGGACATAAGCTTTTTGTCAAATGTGGCCTACCCAGGACAATGATGAAGACATTCGCAAGATCAGGGATCAGCAATTGATGGTCCTCAGTCTGGCCAATAAAGAGCACTAATTACCCGGCAGAAAAGAAAACCAGGCCTGGATTTGGATTTGAAGGCCAGAGTTGATGATCCCTGTTGTAGATGTTATTTGACAGAGGGAACCAACGGAGGGCGAGTGGCAGAAGATGTCGTGTGAGGAGTTGTATGCTATATGTAATGGTCGCACTTGCGTTTAATTATTTTAACATCCGTGATGTTCTAGCTACCAACTGTGATATTGCTACTTGGACAGTTAACTAATTATTCTACAAGGGTTCAAGTTTCAGTTGATCACTCTAGCACTTGGAACCGTACTAGGGTTTTCCGCGCACTTGTCCCTGGTAGTGATTTGCACTTCATTGTATGTATAAGAGTGTCTGCTAAATGACTGTAATCTAATGCAATGTCATGTAATATAATGTAGTGCACAACACAAAGAGAGCTGAGACCGAGCTCTTTGAAACAATGCTGAATGAGAAATTGTGTGACGCCAGACTGCACACTGACCTCATCTTCATCCTCCACATACTGAGCGTAGCGCTGCTCCATCATCTCCCGCTGCCACCGCTCCTGCTCCAGAGTCTGCTGGATCAGCTGGGCCACTTCGCTTTGCTCGCCAGGCTTCTCCCGTCCAATCATAAACCTGCAGACACAGAAGAACGCCAACTGATGACGTGGTCACGCTGGCCCAGGAGTATCACCGTGCGGGGTGAACTTCAAATCCAATCAGCAATATGGTGGGTAGGAGGGCCCTCAGGAGGTCACAGCCCAGAGAGCAGATCCAGCTCTTCTCCAAGAGTAATTCTGTGTAAAACGTATACTTCCACTCTAGCTAACTCCAAATATCACAGTGTAAAAGCAGTCAGAATCTGGGAGTTGGGAATCTTGAATTGTTCTTAAGAATGGTACTTAACTGCTAATGCAGAAATGTTTTCACAGAATAAATTACCCCAAGACAAAAACCAATGGGACAGAACTCCAATAAAAATGTGAGTTTGGTCCACGAAGGCGAGAATGGTCTTCTCGGTATTGATGAGGAATGTTTATTTTAAAAAGCAGCAGAAATCTGCAGGAGTTCTAATGGTGTCTGAAGTATTTTATACACACACAGTACAGATACACACTCTCCAAAAATATTGTGGACACTTTCTGCATCTAGACAATGGTGCAGAGCTTATCACTGACCAGACCTGGCTTAAATACATCATTGTTTTGGATTCTAGCAGTTTTCTACTTTACTGAGCTCATCAAGTGTATTGGAACCTATGTAATACTCTCAAAAAGTACAAACCCCTTCTGGTCCTCTTAGTTGGCTCAATTGCACCAGGCAAGATCAACAGAGCACAGAATCCAGAATAATTACTTCCCTTGTACGGGCTTGTTGGATGGAAGAGGGGGACTGGGGCAATGCCTTGGTCCAGGGGCCCTCCTGTATATGCAGATTTTCGTTCCAACCGTACTTACATACCTGAATTTTTCTTACTTAGGTGATTATCATGTTTTATCGGGATCAGAGTATGCCAGAAATAGCTTCATGCACAACATGAAGAATAAAATTCATATTGTGCTAAATTGCATCATCAAATTAAAGACTGAGTTGAATCAATAGGCTCCTAATTAGGCTGAAGATGTGTTAATAATTTTTAACTTATTAACAGCGTAGGTTTGGCTCATTATGATTTGCTCGGTCTTTGAATTCTTCATTAGCGTCCAGATGGTTAGTTTTAGAGGCCATGCGTTGATTCAGTTCAGTCCTCTAATTCTATCAGTTAAGGATAATTAACCTCTTTATATGCAATTGTTAGCTTTGCAATATAGCATAATAAGCACAACATGAACAAGGAAATTTTATTCTTCATAGCATGCATAGTTATTCCTGATATAATGTGGCTAAGGGGGTAAATAAACCCTCAGCATATGAAAAGCACCTAATTAAAATTAACCGCGTGTTAAAATTCTGGGAACGCAATTGTGGTTGCAACAAAAACCAGCATATACAGGAGCCACAGCGCAGTTTCTCTGTGGCTATTTGGTCCTTTATGGGGGTGTCCTTAATGGGTGGATAAAGTTATGTGACTCATCCTGGGTGTGAGGGAAGAAATTAGCATGAGGAAATGCCATGCTGGTGCTTTTGAATGGAGTGATGCTAATTACTCAATTTAAAAATAAGACAATCCTCCCTGCTCCCGGAGAATGCTGAATTTGTTCAGCGGGTTCGTGAGCAGAGAATATATCACCTTAACTCTTACGAAAGCCAGAAAGTTGTACTTGAGAGATGTTTATAGACTTATAAATCATGGCATTTTAAGTATAAAACCACTCTGAAAAAGGTACAGTTATGCTTATACACCCCCCCCCCCATTATTCTACATGGTAAGCAATACTTAATGTCAATTTAATATCTTCCTAAAACTGCTGACTCATTCCAAGATACACATTCATCATTTTATCGACTACTTACTATTACTTTACAAAATGCCCAGTGATATAAACATCTCTGCCATCACCGATGGGGTTTTATTAATAGACATGGCTCCCCCTTGCCCTGCCATGCCAGAGTTCATCTATTATACAGGAGCTATCAGTCTCCCTGGGGGCCAGGGAGGTCTGTGATCAGAGACGCGTCCAATAACATTTACAATTACACCAATACTGCTGACTGTCGGCCGCTTAATAATGAATGAGTGCAGGACGACAAATAAGAGGGCTGGGGGATGAGCGGACACCATTACATTACATTATATTACATTACATTATAGGCATTTAACAGACATTTTCATCCAGAGCATCGTACAATACAGTGCAAGTCAGAACCAGGGACAAGTGCATTGAAGACACTAGAGGAAAGTACAGTTCCAAGTAGTAGAGTGATCACATAGATAAGACTTGAAGAGTGTCTAGCGGGAGCGAGACATCTGGCTGCAGTTTCTATGCCATTTTTAAAGCTTTCATTCTGGCTGGTGTTCACATAAAATAACTTTTGGTTCCCAAGTTTTAATGCAAAGAACCAGTGGTGCAATGCAGGGACCACACCCACACCTCGGGAGTGGAAATGTTTTGTGAGTTTTGATGCAAACAACCAGTGAAGATTTTTGGCGGTATTGGCATCCCTTTCCCAAAATTCATAGGTTTACCGATTCCAGTAAGTGTCATATCTTGAAGGCCCAGGGATCATCAACTCTTTAACTAAATGTTAAATATGGTAAATGCCTACATTATATTGCAGTCATTAAGCAGATGCTCTTATGTGAAATTAATGAGGGGCAGAATGTGGGCAATGTGGTGGGTGATGACCTTATGACACTGCATGGTAAAAGAGTGGCCTCACCGGACTTGTCCTGTGGTGTTCCTCAGGACTGATGCGGCAAAGCTTTGGGTCACCCCAACCAAACTGGTGCCATCCACCTCCACGATCAGGTCATTCACCTGAATCCTGGAAGATACGGTGAAGAAGCTTACTCTCTCTCCCTCTTTAGCATTCTTCCTCGCTCTCTCTTATTCACTCACAAACTCACTCAACTGACTCACTCTCACTCACTTCTTCACTAACTCACTCAACTCACTCACTCGCTCAACTCACTCACTCATTCACCGAGTATGCAGCAAATACACTACTGTTTTCACAAGCCAGTGGCATGAAGAGTCACCAATATGCGTGGGGGGGGGGGGCGGGGGTGTTATTGCCATATTTTAATTTAAACAGACACAGTACCCAATCTATTGCCTTTCAAAAGATATGCTTTTAAATGCAAAGCCATAGGGCAGATTTCAAAAGCCAATGCTGTGGCCTAAAAGAGTGCTATATGATGGGTAATACAGAATGGACAACTTCAAATGTTACAACAGTAATAAGGTGATGGGTTTACTGAATCTTAAAAAAGATATATATTCTACAAAATAAAATATTAAATAAAATATTAAATGAATACTATTTCAACTAAGAGTAAGTCAAGAAATCTTTCCTTTAATAGGAACAGGAATACCGCTGGTCACATTTTATTTCCTAGATCTGTAGCACCTTTTAAAAGTGAAAGCTCTCATTTGCTGAGAATTAGAAGCAGTTGGGCTGAAAATGGCTGCTACACGACTCATCATTCACAGACACTGTTGAGTGTTTCATCATTTCAGTGCAACTGAAGTACATTAGCTCAGTGTCGCAGAATTTAAATTTTACTTTATTTTCTGAAAGTGAGACCAAACGGCACTTTTTTCTCTTCTGGTCTTGACAAATAATTTTGAGAAATCTCAGTTTCAGTGTCACCACGCACGTAAGAGTGTTATCTCTTGAGAGCTGATTAAAGAACATTTTTCCCATGTCCATATCTCAATCTCTCTCAGTTCTCAAAACACCAAATCAGCACTAATACTTTTAAACGCAAGCCTGCGACAATCACAGCGAGACAAGGACTCTGTAAAAAGTCCTTTTGGGGATTTTGGGGATTTTCTTTGTTTCCAAGTTTTTTTTGTTAACATTTAGCAATTAAACATTTAGAAGTCACACCCCCTAGCTAACATTGTCCTGTGGCAAAAACCATAGGGAGACACACAATTTGATCCCACTCTGAATTAAACCTACACCCACAGTGTAATATTGACCCTTCTAACCGTCTGACACCTTACTTGAGAAAAAAGCATTTTTAATGCAAACTTAGATGAGAAATGACCCTGGTATGATGTTTTTGGGAGGAACAAAAATGTACCCCCCCCCCCCTTCCATACCTGCCATCCCTGTGTGCTGCCCCACCATCAGTAACCGTCTTCACAAAGATGCCCAGCTTCTCCAGGCCCATGTCCGCCCCGGCACCCATTCCGATGATACTGATCCCCAGGCCGTCTCCGTCTGAGCGAAGAAAAAAGAAAAAACTAACTTGGTATACAAACACATCGCTGACGGACATCAGGCGCGGCAGGTTGATTCGATGCAGGGGCACGGAGCGGTGGTCAGGGTAGGTAGGACCATACCTTTCTCCAGTTCCACAGGGAAAAGATCCAGTCGCTCCACCCTCTTCTCCAGCTCGTACTCGGCCGAGGCCGCCATAGGGTCCACGTCGTCATTGCGCCGGTCGTAGTCCTCATTGGAGTAGGTTGTGAAGACCTGCAAGAGATACAGGAGGATGAAGCAGGCAACAGACCACCATTTTGTTTCACAATGTCACGTTCACAATCAATTTCTGCACTGACTGTAAAAAGGCTGCTTGAGAGTACAATTATTCTACTCTAATAGCATCAGGCAAGAAAAACTCAAGAAGAGATTAAGTATTCATTTATTCAAGGTAACGGTATATTAACAGTATGTTACAGATTACATTGAATAGTACTTTTTTAGCAATCTAATCACATGCACGGATAAACATTTGAGTACTGCCAGATTCCCAAATGGCTGTAGTGGTAAATGGTCTGCATTTATATAGCGCCTTTATCCAAAGCTCTGTACAATTGATGCTTCTCATTCACCTATTCACACACACACGCACCCACACACATACTTGCACACCAACGGCGATTGGCCACCCTACATAAGTCTCCTTGATCTCAGTATAGACCACCCTACATAAGGAATTAAGGCATCTCAGCCAGGAGTCCATTTAGGCTGGATAGAATTATATACAGCAGCCAAATAGCCATACTGATCAGCATAACTCCACCCCATAGTGAGGAGAGTAATGGGCATCGGGGAATGTCCTATTTCCTCCCAAATCTAATTCTCAAATAGCTGGCTCTGCATTTCATTTCAGTGGTATTCACAATTTGTTTGAAATTGTTTTAATGGTTGCAGGTTTCCTGTCTAAGCGGGAAATATCTAGCACGCTACACACCTCAGGATAAGCTGCGATCCTACAAGCCATCGAAGACCGAATGGCCCGTATATACTGTAGGCTTGTCAAAATGAAAATATAAATATGTGAAATGATTACACAACAGGGTAGTGCTGGGTTGTTTATGTCGACTTTGCCTAAACCTTTTGAGGGTGTTTGTTTCAGCATGCCTGCTTGCGTCAAGCGTAAGATAATCACATGTCCTCAGGCATTTCAAATATAAAATGCCATCACTTCTGAAAAAGAAGGAATAACAGTAATTTCCACTGCAGCCCCCAAAGAAGCAGAATGGTTACCTCAGCAGTGGGCATTAATTATGAGATGGCATACAAGGGAGACATTATGAGTCTGTATGCTAGTCCAGAGATGGGCCGGTTTATTTTTGGTGGGACAAGACAATGCTAGTGTGTACAAGCAGGTTGTGGTAATTGTCTCTTATTTGGAGACTGTGGGTGAGGGAGCGGAAGATGCAGACATTTACAGTAACTACAGACTACAAACACACTTATGTGTGTGTCTGTGTGTTGGGCATGTGTGTTTGTGTGTGTGTGTATATGAGGCCCACATTTGGAAACAATGACCCTATTCTGGATTTTCTGGCAACAACATATCTGTGATAAACATGCCACACGTTTGCCAGATTGTTTGTTTTAGATTTCTTATTTTATCTGGAAGGCAATAGCCTGGCCCAAAGTTTTAACTGCAATGAAACCATAAATACAGCAACCTCTGCTATTGTTACTATAATGCACTTGGCAGAATTTACAGTGGTGTATAGGATACTATATCAGGCAACACTGTACAGTCTTGAAGCCGATGATAACAGAGAACAGGTATCAATTTCAAACTGCTTAAAGGAGACATGAGATAAAAGGGATGTTTGCCACCTTCTCCCCTTTTGACCTATTGCCTTTTATCCTCCACTCCTCTCTTTCAATCACTCTCAGTTCCTATTCCTCTCAACCCTGCCAAGTAGCCTCCATTTTTCACCATAGGGACCTTCTCGGTGCCTCTGCACTGTTCCACAGAATCCCATAATTATCTATTTCCTCTCTATATTTACCCTTATTTCTCTTGTCCATCTCTCCCTTACTAATTTCCTCTCCCATTCCCTCTACTCACCCCTCTCAGTCTCCCCTTCTTTTTCACTTACCCTTTCTCTTTTGCATTCTGCCTAGTTTCATCTTTATCTCCCTCTCCCTCTGTTTCTCAGCATGTAAACAACGAATAGCAGTTCTTTGCTTGCTTGAATGGTATCCGAAGGTCATGTGGCTCCATCTCCATAGCAACTGCCCAGCTTGGCAGTTGTGAGTTTGTTCCATGGGTTGCAGTTAGAGGGCAGGCATTTTACGTTTCATGCCATGTTCTACAGAACAGGCCCACTACCAGTAACCACTTAAAAACCAGTAATAACCATAGATTCTAGAAAAATATTGACCAAGTGCCTGTTATGTCATCCACTGACTATCCATGGGCTTGTGAAAAGTGTTTTGAAGCCAAAGGAAGTCAAGTTTACCAGCGCCACCATGTTGTACAATTTCCAGTGTTGCGCGCTGGCGTGCTGTTGATTTAACATTTGATGATCCAGATCCAGTGGGAGGAAGGCCGCTGCTCAGGCTGTGTCAGTCAAGAGTGAGATGCTCATTGCCAATTTGGTTTAGCTTATTGCAATTTTCCGGTCAGACAGGTCCACATTTCACCCTTTTTCCACCCACCTTCTCAACACAGGTTTCGGTAATTAATCTCCCTCCCTTTAATTGTTTGTGGCTATTCTCATGGTAGACTGTGATCTATGGGGTACTGTCTTTTGTGCTTTTTCTTACACCCATCTGTAATGAGAAGAATGGCGACTTGAACAATCTTTTCATGTTACTTATGTGGCAGTAGTTAAAAAGATTGCTACACTAGGGTCTACTGATATAAATTATGTATAGACTACAATTTCTCTCTTGGTATATTAAATGCAGTAGGTCTATGTACAGTGCCCTCCATAATGTTTGGGACAAAGGCCCATCATCTATTCATTTGCCTCTGTACTCCACAATTTGAGATTTGTAGTAAAATAATCACATGTGGTTAAAGAGTACATTATCAGGGTCCAAGGTATCAAATGAACCTCAAACCGCTGAGCAAAAGTAATTTAGTTGGGAGAAAGTCTCAGTAACTGTGCCTTAATGTGCAGGTTTCCGGGAGCCAGAAGAAACTGAAGCAGGTGCCAGGGGTCAGTCTGGTTATCAGACCTGGCTCAAATACGTAATTATTTCAGATACAAATACTATCCTGTGCTCAGCTGATCTTGTCTGGTACAGTTAAGCCAACCAAGAGGACCAGAAAGCAGGGTTTGCACTTACACGCCAAGGGCTAGTTCACTTTGGTAAAACACTAGTAATGTTATGAACATTAAGGGAACTTAAATTACCTAATTTGGTCCCCAAATATCAGCAAATCTGACTTCTTATCCAATGGCCCGAGACACAGAGAACAACTTAAACCACCTCCACAACAGATTCCTCTTTACTGTGTCTCAGGAGACTTTTAAATGCGGTGTGAATGTGTTTCAGGCCTTCAGAAGGAGGCGAATGCTATACTGGGAGTGCTTCGGTTTTTTTATTTATGCTCCAAAATGTTTTTGCAGTGCTGCAGGCACATCTCCCAAGTGTGATTCAAAGGCACACATTCAGAGATATCGTAAAGAGGGCATTTGGCAGCAGATTGAATTCCAAATGCTGTCAGATGTACATAACAATCACTAACCCCCTTTGAAACCCTCAAGTCCCACCCCCACGGATTTGCTCGAACTGCCTAAAACTAGTCAGTCAGCACTTTGCAGCAAAAGATAGGCTGTGACAATGTGAAGGGCAGATGTGGTAGAAAATGGTGCTTAATATAAAATAAAACACTGGGGTGTATGTATGTCTGCGTGCATGTTCGTAAGTGTGTGTGTGTGCGTGTGCGTGTGTTTGTGTGTTGGTTGAGGCAGCGTACTATCTGACCCAAAGATCCTGCCATATGGAGCAAACCAAGAGGTCAGGTCAGAATAAGCCATTAAATCACAGATCACAACAGCAGTAATCCTGAGGTGCAAGCCTGCACCCATGCTGATTGGCCCAGGATTCAAAAGCAGGACGGTCTGATAGGACAGCTTGAAGGACATCCAACACCCTCTTTCATTCATTTACAGAAGTTATTGAGTAAAAAAGAATTTTAACCAATGCATTAAAAAAATAATATCTAATTTCAAAACAACAACTGCTGTCAACTGCCCATGGATACATCATGACTGTGAAGTGTTACAGCTAGGGGGATTTGGATAGTGGCTAATGGAGTCTGGAGATGCAGTGGACTTCAGATGTCACTCGGAGTAAGGGAGACAGATTGAGGACTGGGGGGGTCACAGAGGGGCCAGCAGTCATAGATTACTCAGTCATAGATTACTCCTCCTCTCCCTCTTGAATAGGCTGCTTCTTCACGACACAATCAGTGTTCAACACTAAAGCCCTAAGCTGGTAGCCGGGCATCATTAGCAGGAGGTGTGGAGGAGAGCAGGAGAAGGACAGACCGTCACCTGGGTTCAACTCATTTGCCCCATCAATGTGGTCTCCACAGATAATCTCAGATATTATTGATATGTGATCATCAACCATCAGCGGTCTTATTTCGAAATACACTTTTGAGTGGCATTAAATGATTCGAAAATCTGAACACAAATAGCAATGTTCTCAATGTTATACATCAAGGAGAATGAACACGCCTTCTTTGACTCCACTACATCTAAAGCCTGGGTTTCCTACAGGACGTCTGTAGATGCCTGGGGGTCCTTGAAGGTACTGTAGGGTTCCCTGGACATGTTTGATGTGCAATTGCTCTATATAGATTTGGAAAAATACTTCTAAATGTAAAGAAAAAAATCAAACCCTTTTTTCTAATGGAGGGCGGGGTGGTCACTGGGATGAGCCAGGTTGGAGATCCCTGGAGCAGAAAAGGATGAAAACCCCTATTTTCATTACCTGAGGAGGGTATACAAAGCCATGGACAAACCTACACCCCAACTAAAACTACAAACATTCTCACAATGTAGCTTCAATATCGCGGCAATGTTACAACATTGACAAAACTTTCCAGTGCGAGAACATTTTTTGTTAGCTGGGACATTCTGTAATGCCCAAATCTCTAAGCCACAGCACTGTTCTCCTCCTGATGGTGAGAAGAGGACAGTCCAGATTAAATCTGTTTGGAGGGGAAGGGCTACCATGCCCTTAATTGGGACAACCCAACTGATATAGGTGGCTTCAGCAACCCGCGCATTCTACAACCCCCCTGCAGACTTCAGCCTCCAGTTTTCAGTGAGCTGGGAGATGGGCACAGGCCAGATGTGGTGGGTCTGAGCACATGGGTCTGCCGCTTTGGGGATAAACACGGGGATTAAGGGATGTTGCTCTGCTTGTGAGCAGTAGTAGGTCACAGGAGAGCCAGACAGCTTGGGATCCCCCTTCCCCCCCAGCCCTCCTGCCCTCCCCGCCTGACCTACTGTCCAACAAAACCTACTGCCTCCGCCTGTGCCGCGTTTGAAGGCCGCGTTTCCACAGAAACCGGGCCTTAAGAGTCGCCTTAAGCCGCCTCCCCGAGAACGGCAACGGACTCCGAGGAATGCGGCTGTACGTACAGAAAAACAAACAAACTGCCTTTAATGCATAACCCATTTCTGCCCTGCTCTGGCTGGCTCTTGACAGGCACCGTGCAGCCGGTGTGGTGAGGCCGATTTCACCGCGGTCCCTGCCCTTTCCTAGTGGACGCGGGTTGGCCTCAGGGAGGGATGTGTCAACCGACCAGGCACAAGAATTCTCGTCGTAATCCCAGGAAGCCGTGCGGCTGCCCCCTTCAGCATGTTTCGGTCCGACGGCTGGACAGAGTGGCATCATCGGTCACGATGCTTATTCGCCCCAGGTTATGACGATATTGGTTTGGCGGTCTGCCACTTACAGGAGCTGAAAACAACACTCAGACACACAACGCTCTGTTGACCAGTCCTGGCTCGGTTACTATAGAAACCACATATTTTTTAAAAAAAAGAAAGAAGGCAAAGGACGGGTGCAGGTGGGGATTGTGACCGAGTGCGTTCTGTGTTCCTGTCTGTGTTCCCTCTAAAATTGTCATCAGTCAGAATTCAACATCATTATGTGATTCTGAGTTGGGATTCCTGATGTGATTTTGGTCAAAACAAAACATAGCTTGAGCTGGTGAAACTATGCTGAGTATGGAACTGGTCTGAATTGGTCAACCAGCTCCCAGCTGTTTCAAAACCATTCAGCAGGGACAGCTATCAGATCATGAGGCCCACAGTTCAAACGCTAGTTGGCTCCTTTTCATTAACCGAACAGTCTTAGCACATGTAAGAGATCCAGTTGTAATTAACAGTAACTACCAAGGATCCTCAAACCTTGAAACTAGTTGAACGAACACTTGCATCCTCTTCATGGCCAGTTTGCAACCATTCCAGTGTTTCCGCTACATTCATTCAGTAGCGGGCGGGCCACCGCTACAAGATTCTCACTGCCACTGAAAGCAATTTCTCATCAATAATCTGGATGTCATCGTTACACTGCTCTGACAAGCACGCAGAAGAGCACACTCCCTGACACAGCCTATCAAAGGCATGTTCTGTCCTGCTCATGACTTTCTGAAACTAGCACATCTAGAAGCCCTGTCATCAGACCGAGACCAAGAGCGAGAAAGGCAGCAATGGAGCTTGTTGAGCAGGATTTACTAATTTGACATAATATATCAAAAATAGGTTTTATTATTTTGTTAAACATAATTCTTTGCTTTGTAGCTTGTTCAGTTCGCTTGAGTATCCTAGATACCTCTACACAAGGCAACAGATGTGACTGATGTTGTGAAACATTGTGGCAGCATAATTTAAAACTGGTCATCTTACAATTTTGCTTTGTAAACACTACACTACAGACAACTGTGAGCATACGTTAAAGCAAGGCTATCTTTATCCTTCCTTTTGCCCTAGCTTGCTTCGGTTTTTTCTCTATTTTCATTCAGGGTGCCAATAATTCAGGAGCCCACTGCATATCCTGGGTTATACTGGGTTAAGCCACTCAGTAGTACTTCCATACTATATCCAGTATATCATGGGTTAAAATGGGCTCGCAGTGGGGAACTACACAACAAGCAGACACTTGGCAGAGTGGTTAGAATGTGCAGTTGCCGTATGACACAAGCTAGCAGCTGGCAGCCACAGAGCCAGCTCTGTCCCTCAGGCAGAAAAAAAGGACACAGTGACATTACAGTGCGAAAGTGTGAGAGAGGATGCATAAATCACCATCACAGTCGTGCTGCACTGATCTGCCAATGCTGTGACACAATGATATTCTCAATTAACTGGGCAGCTGTAGATGTCGCAGTGCTCAACGTCACTTAAAGCTGACCCATCTGAGGAGCAGCAAAGTCACAACCTCTCGTGGTGGGGTAATGTGGGGCTTCCATTGGCATTCAGGGTCTTGGAGAACAGGTCTATGTGTTAGCAGAACTGCCACACCAAAGACCCTACTGTAACAGGGTTGTAATAGGCATTGAATGTTAATTACATATACCACATGTAGTTATTTTTATATCAATAGGAACCCACTATAACACTCACTTCTTTGTTCTGTTACAAACAAGGAGTCATATCAGTTTAGTGTCAGTTAGGTCCAGTATTCCTATTCCAGCGGAGTCCTGATGTGATATTATTTGTTATTTTAAAAAAGATGATTACTAAGGCTCAGTTCTAGGTGACTTGCTAGGGCTACAATGCATCAGGAGAATATAAACTGCACAGTGCCTTTTGTTCTTTTTTATTATAAAGTATATTATATTATATAATAAAAAGTAATTTTGCTTTAAATTTTGAAATTTCAACTTTGTACCATTTAGAGGTCAGGTCCGCTTCTGTTCACCAAGATATACATTTTAAAAGGCTTTTTGACCAATGGTGCCCACATTTTTACACACCACTGTCCATATATTTTTCACTACTGCATACATTCCAAGTGTCTCCCTGTTAAATGAACAACCAGCCTTAATCAATTTTTTGCACATTTCCTATACTGTTACATATGGACATACATCCATTAGTATTCATGGACCATCCCCCACACACCAAAATGTATATCTATGATGCATGCAATGCCCTTGCAGACACAATGTGAAATAATATTAATATCCACAATTGGTTGAATGGAATATAAGCGGATTGTAAACTGGTTCTGATGCTCACAACAAGTTATTCAGCTAGTGGCTTGGGGGCCAAAAGTGGGAGAACCTTTTAAAACTGTGAATCGAATAACAGTCCTGTATCAATGCCAGCATCTGGACGGTCATAAGATGCATTGCTACTATAGATAAATATGAATCTTTTAGAGTAGGCTAGGTGCTGTGTTAAATAGCCAACACAAATATATTTTGTATGGTGTATGGAGCATTATGTATTGCAATTACAGAAACCTGACATGTTTAGCATAGTCAGGCTACGTTATTAGGAATATTACCTATCGATTCCAAATTGATTTCTGGACCGGGGAAGAATCTATTTTTAGAATGCGTTTTGGCCCAGCAGCACCACTAGTTGGATAGAAAATCCATGCATGCATAACAACGCATATCAATACCCAAGTCTGTTTTTCTTATCATAATAAAGTCAGAATGTTGGGCCTATTGTGTCAATAAACACAGTAACAGTGTCAGATATGATAGAAATAATTATGTTCTCATCTCACAAATTTTGTGAATCACTATGAGAAAGTCCCAGCACACAAAAAATTGCATCATTAAGGCAAAAGGAAATTCTAGCTCTGAATAATAATGGGCATGAAAATAAATATTATTACCCTATATGTCACACTAAATAACCAGCTATGATGTACCTAGCACCTGCAAAAGGTCAAATGACCCTTCTAAATGAATGTGCATTGGTCGAAATTGGAAGTGGAAATTTGTCCTCTCTGGGAAGGCTACAGTTACAATATCACTGTGACCGTCTGTGATGACAAACTGTGTGGCCATTTTGACCTAAAAACAAACTGAATATCTGGTAACGTCAGGGATTGCAAACCTAGCATAAACCTAGCTCTAAGCTGATTCAGTGGGGCTAGAAAGACATGCTTGTTGTTAAATATTATAGATTATAGCATATTTGCTGGAATATTTAAGTAACTTTATTGCAATAGAATCATATATATTGGAGTGCATATTCTGATTACAATAATGCTTTTTCTTGGTAAGCCATTGTATAAGCGGGATAATGACAGAGTGACCAGTCATAACACAGTTTGAATGTCCGATTCAGAGGAGGTATGCTAAGCATAACAGTAATCAAAACATGCATATTTTAAGAATGTGTCTATACTCATTAACATATACAACATCTCTAAATATTGTTGTATATATAGGAAGTATAAATTGTTTGGCCTGCATGCATGAAAAATCTGCCCCCATGAAACACGAGCTGAAGAGCCCTCACCAACACACAGCTTAAAGAGGTATGTAGTCATAGGCCAGTTCAAAAAGCTGAGATGACTTTAAGCTGAAGGCGGTGAATAAAACAGGAAATGCACCATGATAACAGGAAGTCACTCATGCAAAATATACTCCCTGCTCTCATTAGCCACAAATGTTAGAAGGCTCACAGTGAACCATGGCTCTCTATAGAGGCTGTGGAGGCGGGTATACACTCAAATATCAACAACATCATCACATGACATGGCTCGTCATCTGAAAATATTGAGCAAGCATAATTCTTTGTATGAAAAAATTATGTGTATTCACTGAAAAGGAAGTTTCACTATTAAACATCGGTGTGCCACAGCAATTGTGGCCTTTAGTTGATTTGTATGCCTTCACAAAAGTTCTGAATATGCCATTCTTTTTGACCTACAATAATACTAACACTGAAAAAATACTGTAAACTAAAAAAAATTATACAGCTATTGACATCAGCTTTATTTACTATTTGTAGTGTGCTTTATTAATAAATCAATGGAAGCAACCAAAGTCTTAATTTTTTTCAAATAAATATATTTCCCCACAAAACAGGTTTGATAATTATTAACTGTGTGCAAACACCCCTGGGAAAGATGACAGCCATAACTCTTTTCCTATAATATGTTGGAATGATGGAATGACACAATATAGTTAATTTAGACAATTAATTAAAATAAAGTAAAACTGAAATTTGACAAAAGTTTATTGACAATTACACTTTTAAAATTGTATTTACAATAATTATTAGGGAAATTACTTAATAGAAAACAGTGAAATATGAGAGGAAATGTATTGAAATAAAAGTATATTGTTTTCCCATATGTTTGAGCATAACATAGATTATTATTATCTGTGTATTTACTGTGCAGCCTTTTTTGCTTCATTTTTATTATGGGCGCCAACAATACTGGAGCCCACTGTACGCTAACGTTCATTATATTTAATGTAAAATGTTTGCCATTTTCTGAATTCAAGTCACAATTGCTGAATTACTTGTTATTGTCCTAGATGGCATATGGCGCTTCAAGATATTTATTGTGATTCCTATACTGGGAACAATCTCTAGTATCACATGGATAAGCAGCAATCCCAGTAATATCCTCTGCTGTGTCCAGAAGAGACGAGCAATCCCTGAGGCTAGTTAGACAGGATCAGGGATAATGTTTCCGTGGATGTATGTGAATGGGGGATGGAGGAAGTCTGGATGCTTTGATCCCAGCCAGTCAGCCTCATTGCAAAGTTATACTGTCCATTTGTGCGTATGTACAATATATCTTTGGTATTATTCTGTTCAGTGTTGCTAAAAGCTATTTTATGAGCAGTATCATTGCTAAACACTATATTCTGTCTCTCTCTTTCCTATACATGCATTACTTCTTATGAGAGTAACCCAGCTCCAATGTTTAACAGCAGCAAGCCTAACCTACCTGTGCCCTGAACTGAAAAACTGGCCCAGAAACCACACAGCTGCCTATGTCTTAGAGCTACGGTAGCAGCAATAGCACGGTAATTGCTATGAATTTGGGGCCCTCTGGGTAGACGCCAGAGTGTGCCCTGCCAGCGTGTGCAGTATGTGTGCGGACCAGAGCTATCGCGCATGGAAGCAGGCTGCAGCATAGGCCCAGGGAAGTAGGGCAGAGCCACCTTGCCCAAAGATGTCCCTCTTCCCTGTCCCAGAAGTCCAACTACTGGGCTGCTGGAGCCACGTTCAGACAGTTTCAGGACGCCAAGCTATGACTATTTTTGGTAGACATGTGAAACATGTTAGGATATGAATAGCCATTTACATTTACAAGCCAGCTGTTTTCACAGGCACAGAAAAGGCCACCCTATATGTTAATATAAAAAAATGGCACTCAAGAGATGTTAACGTTAATAGCGAGTACATCAGAATACTGCTGTACTTCGGCGGATCAACTTCTGCTTGCAGGAGACTGGAAAAAAAACAAAAAACTAGTTCTGGATTAAAATATGCACTTTTGAGCATTTGAGCTTTAGTTCATGTTCATGAGTAACTGTGGCATTATACATTTATTAGGTACACCAGCTTGTCAATGCAAATATTTAATCAGCTAATCATGTGGCAGCAACTGAATGCATAAAATCATGCAGACATGGTCAAGAGGTTTTTCATACCAAATTTCAGAATGGGGAAGAAATGTAACTTTGACATTGGAATGATTGACAGGGTAGTTTGAGTATCTCAGAACCTGCTGATCTCCCGGGATTTTCATACACAGCAGTCTCTAGAGTTTGCATAGAATGGTGCAAAAAACTAAAATCCAGTGAGGAGCAGTTCTGCAGGCAAAAATGTCTTGTTAATGAGAGACATCAGAGGAGAATGGCCAGACTGGTCAAAGCTGACAGGAAGGTGACAGTAACGCAAATAACCACACATTACAACAGAGCATCTCTGAACTCACAACAAGTCACAACAACCTCTTAAGTGGATAGGCATTACATTACATGTCATTTGGCAGACACTTTTATCTAAAGTGACTTACAGTTGAAGCAGGAGACAATCCTACCCTGGAGCAATGCAGGGTTAAGGGCCTTATAGGATCTTATTGTGGCTACACCGGGGATTGAACCACTGACTATGTGGGTCCCAGTCATGCACCTTCACCACTACGCTACAGGCTGCCCGTCAGCAGGCTACAGCAGCAGACTAATAAGCCTCAAAAATAAGTCAAATAAATACCTAATAAAGTGCACACTGAGTGTATTTTGAAGGCTATGTTGCAGTTGAGTTTTTCTAATGTAAATTTTGGGCGGATTCATTACCAGAAAAAAGGTCCATAGAGGTCCATTATATCTAAAAAGTTAAATTTACTCAATTAGTCAAATCTCAGCAAAACTATCTGGATTGATTGATTGATTGACTCTGGGTACTATAATTGGAAATATACTTCAATGAAAATTTAGCAGCATGCTTGCAAGCCACTTGAACTGGTTACTATTAAACTGGGGACTATTTCAAGTTTCTTGTGTGCCCTCACAATAAGCTTGTTTAATTAGTTTTGGATGATGAGGGTTAAACTTTCTTTTTTATCAGAAAGGGCAAAAGGATCATGCCTAAACACACTGAGCCATCCATGTGTGTATGCCGTTTTAACCAAGCACTTTTCAAATATTATGCAGGTGCTCTTGAAGTCATGTGAGACTGTGGATTTCTTATTACAAGTTGCTGAACTTTCCAGAAAAAAGGTCACCGCTTCCTTTTGAGACTGAAATGTGAGGTGTGTTCAAGTCACATAATGAAACAATGGTTTTGAAATGATTTCAAAGTCCCTATTTGTTCAGATTAGTGGCTAACAGTTAGCATGAGCTAGGAGAAACCTTCCCCAGGGGTGTTTACGGAGAACTTTCAGTGGCCAGCCAAGTGGAACCGCTACTGGCTGCAAACTGTAACCTTTCCTTTGAATTTTTAAACTGTAGCTTATCCGTTTGAGTGGAATGGAATGACAGGTCCACAGACACAATCATCTCCTCCACCCTGAGGGGTCTTACATTTCTTGTAAATACACACAATGAAGGTTAAGTGTTACTTCGGCAGCCATGAAATGCACACCAATGATTCTTACAGTAAAAACGTCTCAGAGTGTTTACTTTTATTGGTTATGTCTTCATCTTTATTCTGATTTGGTAGAGAGGCTCAAATGGCATGCATCCCACTTTGTCCTTCAGCCCTTCCCACATTTACATAAAGAAATGCATCTCCAGAGAGCTCGAACTGCCACACTCTTACTGCAGTCTACCACAACAAAGACCCCACCATGGCGCCTTCCAATATTACCCCACCTCAAAATAGTCATTTTTGTTGCTGATCCAGTGAGCTGACTTGACATCACAAAACCTAGTGGCCAAAGGAACAGCAGCACCAATCAGAAGACACTACCGAATACTGGCACTTCAAACACCAACCGCATACTACCACTCAGATTAAGGGAAAAAAATAAACCAGGGGGCTTATCAACAGTTCTCTCTCACTCACACACGCACGCATGCACGTACACGCAATAAAAATAGGGTCTTAATGCCAGCTGCTGAAACAGTTTGCCATAAAATACGAGGGCTTCACAGAGAGGGAATGACTGAGCTCTGCCCACAGAGCTGGAGGAAGCCAAGAACAGTGGCGCCAATGCAGGAAGATCCAATAAAGGTCACATATGTCTTCGCGACAATGCTAGCACTAAATTCTTTAACAGCACAGTTGGCTATATGTTCCAAATCTAATCACTGTCTGATTAATTGTTGGTTACACTTCATGTTATACTCAAATATGACCCATTTCATTTTCCTTGCCTTAAACAGGCAAATGTTGCAAAAGGCATCGATGTGAGATGTGACTCACAGTGCCACGCAGACCCAACATTGCCAGTATCTGCTCTAGTTACCACTGCAGACCAAAACATTCTGACACTCCTCAGTCACAGCTACTGCAATCTAGTACAGCCACAGCTACCAAAACATTCTGACACTCCTCAGTCACAGCTACTGCAAACTAGTACAGCCACAGCTACCAAAACATTCTGACACTCCTCAGTCACAGCTACTGCAAACTAGTAGAGCCACTGCTACGAAGAGGACCCACTGCCAAGCCTCTCTGAATGTGTCACTGACGCAAGTGAAACATGGACACTTACGTACAGAGGCATTCTGATGTTCTGATGTAAAATACAGCGTTTTAGATGCTGAATTGTGTAACTATCTAAGCACCTAACATGGAACATGACTGAATATTTGTTGATATTCATGAAAGTACACATTCTGGAACACAGTCACACAGCCTGTGGACCCTTAGATGCCTCAGAAACGCTATGTGCTGCCTCCCCTCTCTCCTACTTTCCTCTCGCTCCGCAATGCCACGTAGGATCATGTGCTCAGCACAGAGGGCCGTATGAACATTGTTTCAGCACATACACCAGGCGCAATGGAGTGGAGGAACCCAGGCTCTTCTAAGGATACATCCGCTGCCTTACAGCTGCTATCCATCGCCCCGGACGTGCTCAACACACGCCCGTTCAAACACAAGTTGAAACGCATACTGTGACATTTCCGCACTATTGCTTCTGCAAAAGACAGAAGTGATACGTTCTAGGCTCAAAACACTGCTTTGACTTGCAAGCAGTAATGTCGGGACAGCATTAGGAGGAGCAATGTGAAGTTGTTTTGTACGACTTCCCTACATTGCTTGGGCGAGGTACTTTACCTCATGGCCTCAACCAAATACCCAACAGTAAAAAAGGCCAATGGCCTAAGCTTCGCCATGTGTCTTTCATTGGTATATCTGCTGCAAGGGCACTGCTAATTGCAATCTTAGAAGCAAGCACTGCAGGCTTTGTGAGTATCCCATTCAGAGTATTGACGGATCAGCATGGCCAAATCAGTACCTGACACATAGACAGGACATCAATGACCCCAAAAATCTTTACTCTCGGATGAGTTGGATGGGAGGATGCAAAGAGCAATTAACAGAGAGGGTCTACTGAAACATTATAGATATCTGTGGGACCTTTGTGCATCTAAGACCCTGGAGAGACCTAATTTTTTTTAATATATTTTATTTTTGGGATTGACTTAACACAATCGTTGCCATGTTTGAACACAGCTATGTGAAGATATTGAGTATGAAATGAAGCTTGATTTCACAAGCTGTGATATGTAGAACAGTTCAGAATTAGTTTTTCATACGTATACAACATAACATCTCATTATGTCTTAATGAGAATGAAAATGAGAATGGTATGAAAATATACAGTAGCCTACATTGACTGTATTCAGTCATTTATGAATGACTTGGCAGCGGTCCTAGCCCCAAGGACTGAGTAACACAGTGATAGTAAGGAGTGACTTAGTCCCAGGCAGTCAAACACACATACAGTATATTGCATTAATGGCATTTTGGCAGACGCTCTTATCCAGATCGACGTACATTTGGTTAGACTAAGCACTACGACAATCCTCCCCTGGAGCAATGCAGGGTTAAGGGCCTTACATAGAGTGCGGATCTTACATAGAGTAGACAGAGATGGAAAGAGGTAAAAAGATGAGGGAATATTTTCTGCATTATATGAGTGAGAAAGACAGAGAGAGAAATAAGTAGAACTTAAAATGGCTCCTTAAAACAGCTGGTGCATTTGAAGAATTTGCTTTTGGGCTTTTTTTCTCCAAATGATTTCGATTTTCCTGTAATTAAAGCCAGCAAGCACAGTGGTACACCACTGGTGGGCAGAGCGGTTTAGAATGACGCATGCAAAAGCAGGAATGTATAGCATAAGGATTGTTAAAAAATAAATAAACAAACATGGGAAAGCTATTCTCTTTTACTTAACACAGGGGCAACCCTTGGGGGAAGGTGCAGAGGGCAACGATTACAATGCATCTTTTTTAAAAAAGTGGTTGCGTTAGAAATTAGAAGGAGAGCGGTGACGAGAAAAAGAGCGAGAGTGAGAGAGTGAGAGAGAGAGAGAGAGAACAAAGCCGGCAGTGTGAACTTCAGCCTTTCCAGCTACTCATTGCGTTTCAGTTTGAGGTCAGTCCACACTGAAAGAGGGGAAAAAGTAAAACACTGGACATTAGAGGAAGAAGCTCTTCTCCTCCTCCCTACAAGACCCTGTGTTCTAAAATGGTGGCGGAGGGTGGCAAACAAAATCCTGCCTTGAAATCTACAAGGAGTAACACTTCCTCTATGGGGTGGGCGGGGAGAAGGGGGGGCGGGGGGCACCCGAAGATCAGCAATGTCCAGCCACTGAGCCTCTTGATTGCCCAGAGTACACACACATTCATACACATCTGACTTAACAGCCAGCACAAAGACAGCTTTGAAGCAAACATTCCACTCCAACATTCTTTATTCTTTTCAGACAACAGCCTCTTTTCAGGGCCAATAATGTCATACGCGTAGCAGTTTATTTCTGAGAAGAATTGAGAGTGCTTATGAAATTGAGGTAGAACGTTCAGTCCAGAATGGTCGATCCAGTTCCCACGGCAGCAAGGACACTCCCAGCCTCGCTCCTCCCAGGAAGCAGGCATGGGCTGCTTCCTCCGTGGAATTTCAAACAAAGCGAGCATGATAAAACACAGGAAGTGACACGTGGGTCCAAATCTTCCCCTCCTCTACGCCGCTGCATGCTATTGTATGCTCAAGGGCCGCACTACCTGGTGCAGAGTTGGCAAAAACTCTGAAATGCGTGCGGTACAAGAAGTGCTGGCGAAACCGTTTAACCGCATTTCCGCCCTGAGGCTTAACAGCACATGAATGATTTTGTAACTTCCCCAGTCTCAACAGCATGACCAGTAGTCCAGTACTGACACATCAACATGATACTTTGACTTCAGTCTACATTTCCTGATAGCCTGGCCTAGCCTTTTTATAGCCTCAGCAATATGTACTGCAACAGTCATCTCCCATAGGACTTGCAAGCAGCTTATCTAAGCAAGAATACAGTCCATGAAATCAACAATCTGTACTGTGCATTTTGTGTAAAGCAACTCCAATTCATGTGGTGCACCTCTAGGCACCTTTAAAAGAAGGTGCTATATGTTTTTAGCCATCAACTCCTCATATTCAGATTATTTTAAGAACCACAGCCCATCAGAGTTGAGTAAAACAACTTTAGAACGCTGGTGGTAAAACCTACAATAGTATTTTAGTTAAAGCCATACACAAATTAAGGATAAAGAATTGAGATACACTGGGTAAGCACTTTATTACTAATAAATATTAGAGTTCTTTTATAGACATATTAAGTCTTCTGCTGCTGTAGCCTACCCACTTAGAGGTTTCAGAGGTTGTGTGTTCAGAGATGCGCTTCTGCATACCACTGTTGTAATGTGTGGTTATTTGCATTACTGCCACCTTTCTGTCAGCCTCGACCAGTCTGGCCATTCTCCTCTGGCTCTCTCATTAACAAGCCGTTTCTTCCTGCAGAACTGCTGCTCACTGGATGTTTTTAGTTTTTCGCACCATTCTCTGCAAACTCTAGAGACTGTTGTGTGTGAAAATCCCAGGAGATCAGCAGTTTCTGAGATACTCAAAACACCCTGTCCGGCACCAACAATCATTCTACGTTTTTTTCGTCATTCTGATGGTTGATGTGAACATTAACTGAAGCTCCTGACCCGTATCTGCATGATTTTATGCATTACACTGCTGCCACATGATTGGCTGATTAGATAATTGCATGAATAAGTAGGTGTAATAAAGTAAAAATGTTGCTAAAAAAATTATCAGTGAGTATATGTAATGAAGGACAGTTCACTGCACTACTGCACGGGGGGTTTAAAAGATATCAGAGGCACTAAAACTTCACAATGCAAGCTTTGAATTTAAGATCGGCCTTCCAGTTGATCTTCACATTTAGGCCAACTCATTTGAGTGTGAAAGTAACCTACAGTATTATCACTTATTTGAACATCATACTTGTATTATGTTTATAATACTAAACCATGAAATTCAGGATTTATCCCCAAAACCTTTTTGAAATATTTAGATAAAATTGTAAAAAATAAAATATTTTCGTTTGGAACAATAAAACCAGCAGAATTTGCCAAGCTTTTTTAGAATGACAGAAATACACATATACATTGATGAGCCAAATTTCTATTCAATTTGTTCAATTTGACAGGTAATATCTACACTTTCCTTTCTGGGTATAGATACAGTTGATACACAAATAATGACGGGCCAATCTGATCAAAGATGGAACGATGGATCATGTGGTTCTGCCTCTCTAGCTTTTTCTCTTCCCACACAGTGAAATGCTCTCTGGACTCAACAGAGAAATCACTTTGGTGGTTTCCAGATAAGAACCTTTGCTCCAAACATCGGTCAGCTCCCGTCCTATCGTCCTATCCATACAAGGTGTGGCAAGTCTGTGCCAAACATGTTTATTCTCAATCTATCTGTATCAGATATTTTGATTCAGTTGCAAAAGCTTTTGTGCATTAAGTTGCTGCCACATGATTGGCTGATTATATATTTGCATCAATGAGTTGTGTACAGTTTTCCTAAGAAAGTGGTCACTGAATAATAAGTTAGATGGCTAGATGTTCGATAACATCTGTTTATCTGGCTGCGATTCAAATGTGTGAGAGTGAGAGATATACCTGTAAAACTGGAAAGGATCTTTTCTATTTGAATACAAACCTTTTCATTAGAAATGACATTATCAGCATAACAATTTGAGTGAAAAATTGAATGCTAAATGTATATGAATTTCAGAATTTCTTAGTATTGGTATGTCCCCCTTTTGCTTTAATGGCAGTGTGCTCTCAGGGCAGGAATGGACTCCACAAATCTGCTTACAAACCTGTTGATCCATGTTATCATAGCATTATATGACAATGTTCCAAAGAGTATTTTGTGATGTTACTGAATGCTTAGCTTATGTCAGTCTTCAAGTGTCCCCATCAATATTCAATGAGGTTGAGGTCAGGTGATTGTGGATTGTGCAGCACTTCTTGGTCTTCTTTGGTCTTCAAGCAGTTCTTGCAAAGCTTTGAAGTAACTTTAATTTGTTTAAAAAATAGAATCCTAATCCTTTTCAATGTGGTCTCAGACATTTGGACCCCACTGTATATACAGTACTGTGCAGAAGTCATAGGCACCCTTTATTTATTATACTTTATTATATATATGCTTATTTATTTGTGTGTGTTGGTATTAAATTTTACAGAGACATTTTTGTAAGCAATTGACTACTTTTTACATAAAAACTTGATCAAGGCTGTCTGAGATCAGAAGCAAGGACCCAACCAAAGTCTGCAGAAGAACTGTGGCAAGTTCTCCAACATGCTTGGAACAACCTCCCTGCTGATTGTCTTATAGAACTGCAGGACAGCATTAGCTATCTCAGAGAAGTGATGCAGTTTTACTGCCGTGATCACAAAAAAATATAGATTTGATTCAGTTTTTAACTATTCTGCCAAATGACTAAAATATAATGTCAAATGTATAGTAAGTTTATTTAGGACCTTTCATTGAATTATTTTTTAAAGAATCTTATCTGTACAGAATGTTAGAAGACTTCCGTACAAACATATTGTTATTTACAGTTCCCATCCTGGTTTGACAGTAATTCCCTTCCCTAGCTTAAGTTTTCTTTCACTTTCATTTCTGAATTCTAGATCTTACTGTAGGAAAAAATGACTATGTACCGCTTTCTGCTTCATTTCTCTTTTTTTACAGCAATTACTGTAATGGCTAATGGAGAATAATGCACTTTACACATAACTTCCCTACTCATAATTCCTGCTAAGACCAGCTGGGATTCTAAACTGGTTTAAGGTGGTTTTAGCTGTGTTTTATAGTGGCTCATAGCTGGTCAAAGCTGTTCAGTTGGACAAAAACAGGTCAAAGCTGGTAGAGTAAGCTGGTGGTCAACTGTCAGACTAGCTATATAGGCAGCTCAGCTGGTGAACAGCTGGTTAAAGATGAATTAAAGTCTAATTAAAAGGCTGGTTTAAGACGGAATTTTCAGTAGGGTTAGCATACACATCAATTAGCATATGCTAAGCATTTACCATTGGGAAAAGCAGATCCTATCCTGGCTGTAGAAACAATATGGTCTTGGCCTCAATGGCAACCAATGTAAACCGAGGACAGAGCTAAACAGTGTTGTGGTGTGAGGGTGTTTGTTGCTGCAATTCCTCTCTGCAATTACGCACCCATCCATCCATCCATTATCTGAACCCGCTTATCCTGAACAGGGTCGCAGGGGGGCTGGAGCCTATCCCAGCATACATTGGGCGAAAGGCAGGAATACACCCTGGACAGGTCACCAGTCTATCGCAGGGCACACACACCATTCACTCACACACTCACACCTACGGGCAATTTAGACTCTCCAATCAGCCCAACATGCATGTCTTTGGACTGTGGGAGGAAACCGGAGTACCCGGAGGAAACCCACGCAGACACGGGGAGAACATGCAAACTCCGCACAGAGAGGCCCCAGCTGACGGGGATTCGAACCCAAGGCCTCCTTGCTGTGAGGCGGCAGTGCTACCCACTGCACCATCCGTGCCGCCCTCAATTACGCACCTTTAAAGTAAATTATTATTTAATTTGTTTAAAACTATGGTTACATGTAAATAATAACACTTTCATCGACCAAGGAGTCCCTTTCTACCGTTCTGTAGCGACCTCCGCTAGTTAATCAGGGTTTTTTTCCTCTGTCAGTTTTCTTTGAAATGTAGCATCATAACACATAGCATAACACTCATGAAAATGTATCTCTAGTTGACAACTGTGAGAAGAATGCATTCTCAAAAATGGGGACAAAAAAATATGTAAGTTTATATAATAAAGAATATAGCCTATGAGCGTTCATTGCAGAATTATTGATTGAGAAAAGCTATAGAAAGATACACAGGGAGAACTGCCTTTAACATTGCCTTGCACAGCAGCAAGAGAACCTCCCAGTCCCCAATGTAGATGCTAGCATCAACAAACACTGGGCTGCCTATTTAAAGCCTGGCTAATCCCAGCCTAATTTGACTACAATGGTACAGGCATACCGGCCAATCAAAAGGTTCACCAAAGCACGTATCAGCCAGTGTATTTATAGAGAGCGATATACAGTCTCCCTAATAAATAATATGTGAAATTAAAGGGAGTGTTCACAGTGCAGCAATGCAGCTGTGAGGGCAATCACAGTCAACAGCTGCATAATGGCTTCATATAGGGCAATCCCACTACTGGCCACAGTGCAGGGTGAACAGCATAGTGGAGGGAGGCATCATCAAAACATCATTCTGTTCTTACCATGTTAATTAAGTGCACCAAGCTTTTCTCATACTTCAAGTTTAAGTTACCCTGGTAAGGATTCTTTCTGGAACACTGACATTTTGTCTGCCCGTTCATTGACCCTACCCCACACAGACATACGGTACACACAGACTCACATCCCAACAGAGACAAACAGACACCACAAAGCTGAGAGGCTCCAGGAATTACATCCCCTGTGCCTTTATTTTAGTCCTCAACAATCATTTACAGATAATCAGCTCACATTTCAGATGAGTCAGACGTGCCACGTTCTTGTGGAGCACTGAGCTACACATGGCTCAAGCAGGAAAAGGCAGCAGGCTTGTAAAGTGTCTTGAGCCTGACACAGTTTTTAAAACGTACTAACTTGGCCAGCAAACTATTTCAATGTCTTGCAGGTAGTCTATGGCTGGATGCTGAGGAAGCACTCTTAATAGGGAGGTAAAGGAACGATACTTCTGGTATACTGCACCTTATTAAATAGAGCTGCGAAAGCTAAATATAAGCAAACTATGTAGCGCTGAAGTCTGGGTTTAACATATGCAGTTCATGGTTTAAATGCTCAGACTATATACCGAATACTATGGGATTTCAATTCGTAAGAAGTTGTGTTTTGCGTTTTTAGATCGCCAAGATCTGAAACTATTATGGGAGGCTAAAACTCCAAAAATGCAATTCAGCGGGACATCCACTTCTCCATACCAGAGCAGATGACCGGGAAATATTTTAGCAAATAGTCTACAGTCTACAGATCAATAGCGACACCCATCCATCTTCAACCCTTTGGCCCAGGGAGTCCCCCTGCATGAGCAGAAGGGTAAAAGTCTCATTATAAAACTCTAGCGCTTGGTAGGCTTCAGTGTTCACAGCCCATTATCCCTCCGGTTATTGTATTTTGATGGCGGGTGATATGCATGCTGTGCTCTCACTTGTAATGCATCACTGTCATGTCAGCCATGAAGAGTCCTCTATGCCCTCTACGCAAGTTTACCGTCCCTTACCCTCACTTGGAACGAGCTATGTCTAGGTCTGGGCACTGAGGGTGTTCCAGTGGAATGTGCTCTTGGCAAGATATTCCATAAAGCCCTGCACAAGAGCATAAGATGACAGAGCACTAGTGAAATTCTCCAACACAACTTCAGAAATATAACAGAATGCAGAAGGAGGTCTTTAATTATTGCTGGTGCAATACTGCTTTCTCTGTGAGAAGGCAACAATTCAGCATTCCTATATACTCCTTTGCAACCAAAATCTGACCATTCTTAATGCCAAATAATAACATTTTCTTAATGCTACAATTTTCCTCCAATCTAGGTTGACTGACACAATTTGGATTTGCGAAGGCTCTCTGTGAAGCACTGGGGAAACAATGTTTATTTTGCTGCTTAGACAGAGATTGGAGACTGAAATGGCTTAAGAGCTGGTTCAACAAGCAAAATATAAGATAAAATATAAAAAAAATATTTAAACCTGATTTCTTGAATGTAAATACTGTGACGTAAATGTCAATGCTTTTTAAGTTGTGGGAATTCATGGGGCAGTAAACAAAGCAGTAAGGTCACCATGACTTTTCAACCAGCATGGCCAAAGAGAATATACTCCTTGATTTGTATTACAACCAGTTTCATAAAACATAAATCTTGCTCTGGTAAGCCGTGGGCAGTACGGCTTTTGAATTGCTGATGTGGGCAAATTTATTCGGGGAGCTAAGTACATACTGCAGTGCATCCGGAAAGTATTCACAGCGCTTCACTTTTCCCACATTTTGTTATGTTTCAGCCTTATTCCAAAATGGAATAAATTATTTTTTTTCCTCAAAATTCTACACACAACACCCCGTAATGACAACATGAAAGAAGTTTTTTTGAAATTTTGGCAAATTTATTAAAAATAAAAAAACTAAGAAATCACATGTACATAAGTATTCACAGCCTTTGCACAATACTTTGTTGATGCACCTTTGGCAGCAATTACAGCCTCAAGTCTTTTTGAATATGATGCCACAAGCTTGGCACACCTATCTTTGGGCAGTTTCGCCCATTCCACTTTGCAGCACCTCTCAAGCTCCATCAGGTTGGATGGGGAGCGTTGGTGTACAGCCATTTTCAGATCTCTCCAGAGATGTTCAATCGGATTCAAGTCTGGGCTCTGGCTGGGCCACTCAAGGACATTCACAGAGTTGTCCTGAAGCCACTCCTTTGATATCTTGGCTGCGTGCTTAGGGTCGTTGTCCTGCTGAAAGATGAACCGTCGCCCCTGAGCGCTCTGGAGCAGGTTTTCATCCAGGATGTCTCTGTACATTGCTGCATTCATCTTTCCCTCAATCCTGACTAGTCTCCCAATTCCTGCCGCTGAAAAACATCCCCACAGCATGATGCTGCCACCACCATGCTTCACTGTAGGGATGTTATTGGCCAGGTGATGAGCGGTTTCCTCCAAACATGACGCCTGGCATTCACGCCAAAGAGTTCAATCTTTGGGCAGGCTGCCATGTGCCTTTTACTAAGGAGTGGCTTCCGTCTGGCCACTCTACCATACAGGCCTGATTGGTGGATTGCTGCAGAGATGGTTGTCCTTCTGGAAGGTTCTCCTCTCTCCACAGAGGAACGCTGGAGCTCTGACAGAGTGACCATCGGGTTCTTGGTCACCTCCCTGACGAAGGCCCTTCTCCCCCGATTGCTCAGTTTAGACGGGCGGCCAGCTCTGTACCCTTCCCCAGATTTGTGCCTCGAGACAATCCTGTCTCAGAGGTCTACAGACAATTCCTTTGACTTCATGCTTGGTTTGTGCTCCGACATGCACTGTCAACTGTGGGACCTTATATAGACAGGTGTGTGCCTTTCCAAATCATGTCCAATCAACTGAATTCACCACAGGTCGACTCCAATTAAGCTGTAAAAACATCTCAAGGTTGATCAGTGGAAACAGGATGCAGCTGAGCTCAATTTTGAGCTTCATGGCAAAGGCTGTGAATACTTATGTACATGTGATTTCTTAGTTTTTTTATTTTTAATATATTTGCCAAAATTTCAAAAAAACTTCTCTCATGTTGTCATTATGGGGTGTTGTGTGTAGAATTTTGAGGAAAAAAATGAATTTATTCCATCTTGGAATAAGGCTGTAACATAACAAAAAGTGAAGCGCTGTGAATACTTTCCGGATGCACTGTAAATACTGGCACTGACCATGCATTCTCTGATTGATCTTTGTTTGTGTGTAAAAACCATATAAAAGGTTTTTTCTAGTCAGTAGATCAGAGGCAAACTGTCACAGTTGTTCTGAGGGGCAACCTAATTCATGTGAGAAGCACACTCTAACTTTGTGTTAACAGAGTCAGGTTAAATAATAGTCTTTGAGTAGAGAGAGTGGAGTCTAAAGCTGGATAATAAAGCCAATCCAAGTTGGCGTTCATCATCAAACTTCATCCTCAAACTTCTGCTACATAAAGGCTGTCCTTTATTTATATCATGCTTTTCAGGATCACAAAACTCACCCCAACCACCATTTACACACTGCACAGCCTGATGCGGCCCATTGTGATAATCCCTCATTTTGGCTGCGCATTTTCCATCTGCCAGAGCAAATGTTGATATACTCTGAGACAGCGACAAGCAAATAAACAGCACTTTCCTTCCATGAGAAACTACAGGTACACACCAGCTTGTGGCCTTTGATGCAAAGAAAGGAAAGGCCAGCAGACACTCAATCCCAAAGGAAAAGCAAACTATGAGGGAAAATGTTGATTATTCACAGAAATATCTATTATTACAGCAGGCATGCCTCCATTCTAAGTGAGAGTGTACAGCTAACTACAAAAGTAACATTGTCAGGGCAGCCATTTTGGAGGAAGAAATGTTTTTGATTGCAAACACACGCCTTTAAAAATGTTTCAGCCGGCAGGTGCTGTGGTTTTTGACTACTGTCCCACTTCTGCAGATAATCACTCACTGACTGTGCAGAGTAGCTCCTTCAGCAGTAAAAAGGTATCCTTTGGTTAATGTTCTTCTGGAGGGAAGGCATGGGTTGGAATTTAGTTCAGATATTATTTCCAGTGTCTTACCGAAACACTAGAACCCTAGAGGACTGTGGTACTCCAGAACTAGCTAATTCAGGCTCTTATGGTAAAAGGAGGTATACATGCTTGCAGCATTACTGATGTACAGCTCTCTGCTGATCTACAGTAATAACCACCAGACTCAGTCCCTTTATTTCACTAATCACAAATTAAGTTGATAAAACATGAACCAATATTCCCCTGGAGACATTGGCACTTCCTGGAATCAATTTACAGAAATGGTTCCCAGCTAATAAAAGTGAAAGAAAACTAACGATGCCTTGATCACCTTCACACCTTGATGCCAAAGCTTGATGCATCCATTCCTCTACACATTTGCTACTGCAGGCAGATTTTCTGGCTGCTGGGGCAACACCAGTGTTTTTGTTATAATGAGTCCATTAACTGGCCAGCTTAAGCTTTTCTGCTCTAGCACAGGGCAAAAGAGTCTAAAGCCTGATTTACACACAACAGTTGTCAAAAGGGTAGTGCAACAAAGTTTAAGAGTTACGGTAGCCTTAGGAAGCAGTGGTATCACTTCCTGTTCTGTTGAAGAAGCGCACTTCATAAAATGAGTTGCTGTGGGCAGAGTGACCATCAGAATGTGGTTTGTCTGTCAGCCACGTAAAGACTCCTCTTACTGTAAGTGATCAACTGTGAGATGCAGAGCAATGGCAAAGCCCTTTAAAATTAATAAAGATCTGACTGAATGCCTTGAGCTCCCTCAAGACTAAAAAATATTAGTTGTGCATTGTTTTGCGAAGTTCCTAATAGTTCTTCACTTGTCCTGAAGCATAAAAAGAAAACCCATAATGTATGATGGGTCATTTCAATTCATAAGGAAAACAGGATTTAGGCTTCCATTACCGTTTGTTATCTTCCAATGCTAATTTGTGTTGCTCTATTTACTTAATACATTTGGAAATAATTTACAAATTAAGGGTTAAACATAAATCTCTCCATCTATGGGTCTTGTACCCCAACCCTGAAAATCTAAATGAAGAATCTATACTTGCATACTTGTGCACAGTGAGCTGAAATGTCATTGTTGGAGTACTGACTGCCCAGAAGGTTCTTACTTAAAACAAAATACATAAATTAAAAAGAGCAGTTGTTGTTTGATATTAGTGATGCCAACCGTGCTCCCAAACAATAGTTACACAGCTTGGTGACTCCACCCACAGCTCACTTGTAAGTAGGCCAGCACCAGTATTGCAAGTGGGCTGAGCTGACCCCGGTCAGCACGACACAAAAGACAATAGAAACCTGTCTCAAACCCGACCTTGGCCTGGTTTCTGTTATTCAGGAAAAAAGAAGTGATACTGATGAGAATGGAGGGGATTGTAGACATGTTATCAGACTGAGGTGAGAGCAGTGATTGCCACGACTTTTACACAACTCAAGCTGTACAAATGAGACCCATGGACAAAGACCTGCAACAGAGGGGGGTAAAATGGGATTGATGCAATGCTAACAGATTGTACGATTTTCAACATTGGTGATTTTAATTATTTTGTTAAATTGAAGTCACCACATGAAGATGATTTAAATTCTCCCTAGTGAGAACGAATGTAATTTCCTATAAATTGTTGATCTTTACTTTGTAATCAACAGATTAGCAGGTCTAACAAATCTCAAAGACAATTCATCTAGTCCAAGGCTATACTGCAGTGCTCAATACTGTGCAGACATACTGTATAAAAGGGCAGACATTGAAGGGCTTTGAACCATTATGAGTGCATAAAACATCAATAAAACTGTAAATCTCATCAATCTGTGGGGAAATGAACTTGGGAGTAATGTGGGAAAGCTCCAGATCTATGTGCAGTTCAATATATTTTGGTCACCCTACAAATGCTTCACCAGAAATGGGTGCTGTAAAGTTTTTGTTTCTTCACTCATTTGTACGGCAGCTAAATACGGCAGCTAAAATACTTATGGTGCTTATCTTTAATAATCATTAAAACGAATAGAACAATCCATCTCTGCAGTCGCCTTTTAATTGTAGCAATTTTGATTTCTATAGCAGGTTTCAAACCCCAAGCCCTTGCTCAAGTTCTGAATTGTTAACAGTGGAGCACATTGTTAAATAGCCTCATAGCAACCAGCAGGCAGTGGTAAAACAATGGCCAACAGAACGGAGTACCAAAACACTGACGCACATTCTTGGATTAAAACTTCTGTTTGTCAAGACAAAATGGATACATTAAATAATGGCAAAAATAGCCATCTGAAATGGACACATATTTTACAAGCATAAAATAATCCTTTTTCAGGGACACCTATTTAAACACAGAGACTAAGAAAGCTTTTTTCAATGGTCTGATAGCAGCATCGCCACATCAGCTGGGCAAGGCACTCACTCCGTAACGGTCAACACCATGCTCTTATTCACCACGCTATGCCTCGATAGAGACAGCTCTGGCTCACGCCATCACCACACATCTGGTCTAAAAGAAGCCCACTGCTTTCCCGCCTACAGAAATGAAAATCAATTATCTGACTTAATTTAAACACAGTTCATTCATTCCCTAGATACTCTGGGTAGGAGAGGACAAGAGTGGGTTGCCTTTGTAATCTCCACTGTTTGAATACAATACTTCACGTAGACTCAGAGAGTTTAGACCTCTATGTTAGAGTGGATTAGTCTGTGCGATATGCAGCACCAATCTATTTTCAAGATGTGCTCTGAGGCAGCTAGGTAACGAGAAGGGGTGCAGTAAGGACCATTGTGTTTCCATGGCGTTTTCCTGTATTTGTTTTCTCAAAATGGGGGAAGCGACCACCACCACTAGCAAAATTCAATATTCAATAACGAAATTTAAAGGTTCCTATATTTTGCAGTAAAGAACCGGTTGTAAATCCCACTGAAGGAATGTCATTCTGACTCCAAGAAAAACTATTAGCTTATCAGGGGCAAAAGGGGCAAGAGAGAGAAGAGAGAAATAAACCGTGTCTCCTTATTGCATCTGGGAAACAAATTTTCTTAAGCCAGAACAGTGTTGCTTCAAGCAGGCCAATTTCTTGATGAATGCAAGGTGTTCCGTTGTAGTTTAGCCATTTTCTGAAGGAATCAAGACAATCATGGGTCATGCTCACAAGGAAATGTGTCCTCAGCTCAATCGGCTCAAAAGAGCATAATTAAAGAAATTATGCAGGTCAGTGTGACCTCTGACCTCTCACCCCATAGGTTATGGAGGTTCTCAATGAGGTGAACCATTGAGAGCACTGTTGGAGGTTTGAGTATCACTGGGCAACAACAAATGATCCAACATGTGTTTAATATACACACACACACAAAGCGAAAGTGGAGCATTAAAGACTTCAACAGCATGACTTCACAATTTGTACAGACATATATTAATTTCTTCAAGGCCATACTGTTCTCCTGCATATTCCGATGTGGAATGTGTTTTGGAGCTGTTTTACAAAAAAACTGGGCTGACAGGTCAGTCAGGAAAAAGCAGGGTTTATCAGATCTTCTCTGATAGCGTTGTCAAAGCTGACAGACAAATGTTGATTTCATAAGCTCTGACAGTACAGGTATTCGATAACCACCTAACTGTGCAATGAGCTAGCCAATGGCTAGGGCAGCAGCTCCTCAATTAATACTGTAAGTATCTGTGAAAGAACCCAAATTAAAAGGGACCAAAAGTAAGGTGTCAAATTACAGTATGCCTGACATGTCCTGAAATCAGTTCTGATTCTCAGCTGACAAGTCAAATTCCATTTCACCAAGAGTCATACTTTTTAAACACCACCACCAGTGGTGGTGGGACCTGTCCCCACAATGACATTGACAGCTTGAAGTAGCCTGATATCTACACACACAACAGAATAACAGAACTGCTCTCTGTTATAATCATGGACTTTTTATCAATTGAAACCATACGTTTGAGTAAAGTAAGCATCTGGTTTGTCAGTCGGTTGTCAGTGAGCCAGATATTACTATGTAATCAAAAATAGACAAACTATTTAAACCCTTCCATGCCCAATTCCTGTATTAGGACTCACCTTGATTGGCTCGCTGCTGAAACAGATCTTGCGGCTGGGTGGTGGATCCTCCTCAGTAGGCAATCCTGGGACCTCGGAGCAGGTGGACTCTGGCTCGTAGGCCTCTTCCTCTTCCTCCTCCTCCTCATCTAGCTGGCTTCCTCCGGAGTCCTCCCCAATGCCACTGTACGCACTGATATCCACCAGGTCGCCCTCAGAGTAATCCTCCTTGCGGGACTCCTCTCCTCTGTCCTCCCCCTGCGGGCACTCCAGCTCATCCCCCTTTCCTTCCTTCCTCTCCTCTGTGGTGCAAGGGCCCTCTGGGGCTGACAGGCCTGCTTCCCCGGCCTCCTTCTCTGTAGCGGCATCCCCATTCTCTAGTGAGGCATGAACCTCAGCCTGTACCACTCTGCTCCCAACATCTGGGCCACATTCTTCTTGCCCCACAGGCCTAGACTCATTTTCAGTTGGATCCCTGGGACTAGAGGCTATGATCTTCTTCTCTCTGCTGTCCCCAGAGGCGACCTGGCCACCTTTTTTCAGTCCATCATAATCAGGTTCCTCCTCAGTCTGGGAGCTTGCCCTGCTCTTGGGACTCCTGGGTGAATCCTCTTGGTCCATTTCATGTCCACCTTCCCCTTGGCTACCCTGCTGGGAAGAGCGGCCCCTCTTGGAGATGATTTTGGAGTTGAGGACGCCCACCTTCCCAGGTGGAGGGCTGACCCCCCGAGAGGACAGCGGGGAGACAGAGGAGGGCCGGTGCAGGTTGTTACGGAAATCAGCCTTTTCAAACACGGCGCTCAGCTGGCTGACAGTGGGCGAGACGGCCTCGGTGGCGCCCGCGTCCAGACTGTCCAGGGACTCTGTGCTGCCATTGAAGCGCACCACTACATCCAGACGGCTGTCCTGGAATCCAGAAGCCCGCTCCTTCTTCAGCAGGATGCGATTAGTGGCTGCCTGCTTCTCTTGCATGTGCCGCTGCTCAAAGATTTTACGGGTCTCCTGAAGCTTAGAGATGCCGGAGGAACTCCGCGACTGCCCACCATCTCCCTTGGGGTCAAAGCGGTTGACGCGTTCTGAAACACTTGAGCCCAGCTTGAGGAGAGCACTGTGGTCCACGTTCTCATTAAGGCTGCTGGCCCTGGGGAGTGACAGGCGCACTGACCGGTCGCTGACCTTATCTGGGTCCTCGCCCTCACCCGGTTCAGGGGTGCCCATCTGCATGAACATGTTCTTAATGCGGTGCACATTGGAGCCATATCTGCGCCCACGAGCAGAGAATTTTGCCTTGCCCTCCTGGCTATCCCCATTAGCAGCACTGTTCAGGGCGTCCGTCGCCTGTTTGAGTGCCTGAATACCCGCCTCGTAGGCATTCCGGTGCGGGGACGGGCTCCTCAGTGTGGAGCTGGAGTTGGAGCTGCTGTTCGCGCTGGCAGTGGACGACGACTCGGTCTTCATCATGGTTAATCAAGCGTCGCCGCGGCAGAGCAGTAACGGCATTGCTCCCCTTCTTCCCCCAGTGGCAGCGACAGCAAGTCAGATCCAGCAGTCAGCAGAGAATAGAAACAAACATGCACAGAAAATTAGGAACTGTATCATTAGAAGTAGAGGATGTTCTGGCTTTTGCATGTAGATTCAAGCGGAAAATTAAAACAGAGGGGAAAACAGATGCTTGGTCATCTGCTACAGGGAACGCAACACACAGTGAGGTCTACGTAGCCTAGGCTACTATGTGGAAAATGACTGACTGCAAAAAAGAAAGAAAAAAGCATTCACCGCAACCGGTTAAGCGAATAACAAATTCGAGCACCAGTGATCCCTGGATTTCCCACTCGCGATGGATTGCGTGTTCTTAATCCGTCTTTCGTTACATCATTTTGATCTCTTGAATTTTTAAAAATGCTTTATTGCAGAGTTCTGGTCCTCCCGCAACAGCAAACCCTGCCGCAAAGAGGAAGACCGCCGCTGGGTCTTAGTGTGTGTCGACTAACAGTTTCCTGTCTCCTCGTCTTTGAGATTTTTCATTTTTAGCCCATACATTAGTCTATATTATCTCTGAGAAAAATGGGCGTGATTTTCCATATCAATACGAATCATCTCGCGTGACATATAGATGTTTATTTAATTTTTACTTAGTTGTTCACTTCCTAAAATACCCTTTCTTTCCGTTACGCATTTTATCCAGACGCAGATATAAATGCTTTTATTGGTTGAGGTATTGTATCACACTTAGTGTTAATTAACACACTAAATGAGTGATATGAAACGGAATTCAGCTGATATTGGAGTAGCGTTTTCCTGAATTTCCTTTCATGACAGTAGCGTATTTAATTAATTTAACATGTCACTTCTGTTTTCGCATGAGGGCATATAGATAATAAAATAGATATTATATTAGAACAAATATAGGCATAATAAATGCAGTATAATAAGCATACAGAAAGGTTTCTGTAGATCACGGGATATCGCTTTCTAGATTCTTTGAAAAGTGTCATCTATATATATAATTATAGTGCAAACGGTACGCCAATTACCGGGCAATATATTTGTTTGTTTGGAGGTACATAAAACAGCAATGATCAGTTTTATGAGAAGTATGGAGTAGTGTTAAACATGGCCTAATACACCATCATGTCCGATAGATAATCTTCATTTAAGCAAACATTTTGATATGCATTGCTTTTCCATTGGTGGCTTTGTTAAAGATAAATAGGCTACGTTTTGCGACACACGTTACACATAAACCCCTGGATCGGACAAACTAATAAACCGTTCGAGCGCTCCTGTAAATTCCCATTTAAACTACGTAGCCTAAGTCTCTGTTCACGGCAAACATAAAGCTGATTTATATCACTGAAGCCATTTGTTTTGTTTAAGTGTCCGATGTTCGACCTGACAAATAGCCTACAGAAAAAAAGGCATTAGGACCATGTGGAATATAGGAGCCTAAACCGTCTTGTTTAATGATGCCTTGGGTTTGCTACGTTGCTTCCTATAGTCTGTTTTGCTCTTTAATATAGCAGTTGCTTTCACATCAAGATTCAAAACAGAAGTGGGTAATTCAATAATTTAAAAAAAAACGTGCATTTGAACGCTGGTTGGTCCGCACAAAACGTCCAATGACAGTACCTTGGCTCCAGTAATGAAAGGCTGCTAATTCCGAGTGTCCGTTGGTTGTTTCATTGTATCCACGCTGTCTTTGATTCCCCACGAACACTCGGCAGTATCGCCTGCCTTCGCTCTTCCTCTTTCTCCGCCTATATCGCTCTCCTTCCTCCTCTTTCTCGCAGCCTCCACCGCGGACATATGGCATCACCGCTATCATTAACCCTTACTGAAGTACAGCCACCAGCATATGTAGGTTTTTTGACAGTAATCAAGTTAAATATAAATATCATTGGTTGGCCTCCATTCAGGTTACATCAACAACAATAAAAGTATAGTGTTGGCCTAATTATGAGCATACAAGCAAATATAACCGGTGTCCTTTTACTAGTTTTTGAACAAGGGATAGACAAGGCTACTATTACAATTCAATGCAGTTCATTGAATGTTAGTCTGCGCTACTTTTAGCCTAGTAATAAGAATTATCATCCAAAACATGAAATAGTCTTAAAGACCAAGTACAGTGGCTCCGTTGAAACGTTACAAAAATTAAATCACGATTAAAGGTATTATAACCTGCTTACTCATTACACACAGCTTCCCATTAACGTGAGCGTTTGCGACATCTGTATGTGAATTTTAGAACTACATGAAGGAACGACAAAGAGCGACACCTCTTCAGTGGTTGTGGAGTTGTGAATATAGGGTAAATTCCCCAAAAGGGCCTGGCAAAGAAGTTCATGTATTCTTTGATATATACTATAGTAATACAGAGATTCGTAATGGCGACTCCATTCCAAAGACCGGTGTGATTTCAGATCTGTAATCAATTAATATGTGGTTAAAGTACAGATTGCGCATCTTTTATATAAGGGCATTTTCATGCAATATACACTGCCAAATTGAGGAAACGTTTGGGACATAATATTATGTAAATGATAGTAGTCATGTTCAGTACTTTGTCACATCTCCTTTGCATGCAATCACCACTTGAAGTATGTAACCCATATACATCACCAGGTGCTGGGTATGCTCTGCCAGGCCTATACTGCTGCCATCTTCAGCTTTTGCTTGTTTCGGTGGCTAGTAGTGTTACGCATATGACACACATGTTCAATTGGTTTCAGATCTGGTGAATGACTTGGCCAGTCTATTGTTGTTTCATCAGTATGTTTGGAATCATCATCTTGCTGTAGGATGAAGCACCAGCCAATGAGTTTGGTGTCAGGCTTCAGAATAATAGAACCAGTAGGGAACTCAAAATGTTTCCAATAAAAGTCTTTATTGGCAGATGGGCAGGTTAAACAGGCATGGATCAGAAGGGATGTAGGACCGAATATCCAAACAGAGTCCAAACCCAACAGGTCAAAACAGGACAAGAGGATAATTCCAGAGACAGTGGTCAAAGACAAAACAGGTCACAATGGCGATCAATCACAAAATAACACCGGTGAGTATGGTCAGGACCACATAAAAATCTGGCAACAACTACACAAACAGAGAGGTTTTTATGCACAGGTAAAGAGAGGGAAATGACGATCACGTGCGGGAAACAATCAGGAAGTGGGAGACCGGTGAAACGAATGACAGGGAATTAATTAAATGACACGGTGTGCACAGTGGGTAAAAATAAGTGGATACTTTAAAGACTTAGACAAGAGGGGGGGTGCTTCTGGATCTTTGGCAGTTTCTTTTAGCCTCCACATTTTGCCATCACTTTGTTACATGTGAATCTTTTCTGTCCAATACCTTTTTCCAGAACTCTACAGACTCTTTTAGGTGCTTCTTAGCAAACTGTATCCTGGTCATCCTGCAGCAAACAAATTGTTTGCATCTCGCAATGTTGCCTCTGTAGTTGTGTTTGTGAAGTTTTCTATGGAGAATAGTTCATAGGGTCCATGCATGCCTCTTGTGCAGTCTTTCCTGAAGAGGGGTTCTTCTTCATGATGGTGAGAATTCTTTGGGCATCAACTGTAGAGGTCTTCCTTACCCTATCAGACGCTTTTGATGACTGAGCTCACTAGTGCTCTCTTTCTTCTTAAAGACAAGTTGAAAATCAATATTCACTTTTTGCTCAATTTAGTAAATTCTTCATGTATATCTTCCAAAAATATATAAACCTGTGATTCTTGTGTATTCTAACATAGTCTAATCAGGGACACTTGTATGTGGCAATCCTCCCTGCCGAGTCACCCTCACTGCGGCCCAGTTATCGCCACTCTCTCTTACACCGGCCATACTTGGATCTGGCAGGATAGCCGCAAAACCCCAGGCCTCAGTAGGCAGCTGCATTGAACCAGAGTCCGTTGCTTTAACCCTTGTGCGGCGGACATATTTCTGTTACTCAGGACCTTTTCGCGGGTCCCATACCATTATTGGGGTCTTAAAACAATACAGTCATAACAATTTATGTAAAAATACTTCACAGATGTTGACCTTATCTTAATTACAAGCAATATAGACCATAACATATAGCATATATGGTTAATATGTGCCATTTACCCCTGCTAAATCACATTCATTAGTATTCGTTTTTTGTGATGAAATGTGATTTTGGTCAAACAAATCAATAATAATCAAAACTGGAAGGAATAAATCATGTTTTTCTTCAACAAATATAAAGGAGAGAAGGCTGTCTTCAATATTGGTGTTTATTGATTTAAATAAAATTGAAATTAGGATACAGAACACAAATTTAACAATGAACACATGCCCACAATAAGGCGGAAAACAGCAAAGCTTTCTGGGGCCCAGCCACAAGGAGGGTGCAAATGCAGTCCAGTCATAAAAAACTGGAGGGCCCTTTCACTGGACTTTTGTTCAGAGACCCAGTCATTACTCAAACGGCCCTGATTGAACACAATATCTACACACCACACGAGGGGCACAGTCAGGGGGACAGTGTGGATCTAAATCTAAATATCTAAAGGAGAAAGTACACACGCAAGCAGGCAAGCATGCATGCATGCATGCTCGCACGCACACACACGAACACACACACACACACACACACACACACACACACACAATAGTCCAAGATAGGAGGAAGACCAGGTAAAGGTACACAGCAAACCTTATACTTATAAAACATATAAACCTCATACTTATAACTTTCGGGTCCAGTGGACCCGAATAGCCTGTACGTAATGTAAATGTGTAGGGGGGTGCACAGTGTGTACTCAATGAAAATGAGTTCATTTACATGTTCTAAAATATCAAAAATATTTGTTGTATCATTTTTATTTTAGTAAACATTGTAAACCGGTCCCACTGACCCGAACCTCTTTAGAGGGTTAACCACCGGCCACCGCAGCACCCAAACAGTTGATTTTGATAAGCTGCAGGTTTGGCCATAATGGCTTCCTTGTCTTTAAGTGGCACATTTCTAGTCCTTGTGTTGATAAATGCCAATAGCAGACTTCAAAGACAATAAAAAAGCATAGAATCAAGACATGGACTGTGTCAGAAATGACAATTCACTAATTACTAATCCCTAAATAGTGACTATCCATATAGTGCGCTATACAGTTTACTAAATAAACAATGAAGCAGCAGACGTCGTCTTTTGCAATCAAACAGTGTCATTATGTAGGCTATGAGCTGCTGCATGTAGCCACAAAACCTTTAACAAATACATGGTAAATGGTTGGAATTTATATAGCACCTTTATCCAAAGCGCTGTACAATTAATGCTTCTTATTCACCCATTCATACACACACTCACACACCAACGGCGATTGGCTGCCATGTAAGGTGCCGACCAGCTTGTCAGGAGCATTTAGGGATTAGGTGTCTTGCTCAGGGACACTTCAACACAGCCTGGGCAGGGGATCAAACCAGCAACCCTCCAACTGCCAGACAACTGCTCTTACTGCCTGAGCCATGTCACCCCTACATCACATCGCCGGTTCTTAAAACATTACTCCACAAGTATTAAACCTATTATTTATCTTGCAATGCTCAATCAAGATGCTGCTCACTTAGCCTTGCGGCGTTCAATTTGTAATTACAACATGAAACTGGCTTATTTTATGTGTGGGACATAAAGAGAACACATTTTCACTGTATAAAAACATCTACAACACATCCCCCTACACATTTCTATCCGAACATTTTACAGAACACCGGTTTAGAAGAATGCTGTTGGCGCTTTTAGTCGATAGACTGGATGTAACCTATCCATTTTTTACAAATAATATGACATTTCGTGTTTTAGCTAGCTAACACAGTGTCACTTTATTCTGTGTTTTTTCATTGTCAGTTTTGTTTAAGTGGTTAGTGTTTCCATTTATTTTTATTTATTGTGCACACCATAGTCTGTCTGTCAGTTCATTTCATTCTCTGTCATTCGATTCATCTGTCTCTCAGTGTCATGGTGGGAGGTAGTACCCAGTGGGTCCACCAGAGGGCCGAGGATCATTAGTTCCACCTGTTCCTCTTTAACTCCTGGGGAATTACCTTCCCCAAGAGTATTTAAAGCCAGTGCTGACTCCCTTCAGTGCTTTTGTGTTCGACGTTCGCACTTGCACAAAGCCGGTAAGACACCAGGTAGACTCTGTACTGGTAGAGTCAGGTACGGTGTTGGTTTACTTATCAGAACTCTCTGAGACTACCAAAAAATAGGTAAGGAAGGCGCTCGGTTGTGGTGTTTGTTCACCGACGCCTTCCTGAAAGGTTTTCATTTCTTCCTTTTTGTTTGGGGCTCGTGTGAGCCGGTGGTGGAGGGACGTTGTCCCCCGTTGTCCCCCCCCCAAAATTACAGCTGCTGTTGCGGTATGGGGGAGAAACAGGGAAATGTAGGGTGTTTCTCTCCCAGTGTTAGATTTTTTTTAAAGCGCAGCCCTCACAGTTTTCGACTGAGGAGTCCCGTGTGGCGTTTATCCTGTCGTTGTTAACCGGGACTGCGCTGGCCTGGGCGGAACCTCTGATCAGGACCCAGTCTCCTTTTATGAATGATTCCCAGCTCCTAATACAAGAGATGACTAGGGTCTTTGATCACAATGTAACAGGAAAAGAGGCACGGCCGGCTTGACTTGGATGACCCCGGACCCGGAGTATCGCTGAATTCTCCGTGGTATTCCAGGCGCTGGCAGGGGAGACAGGATGGGCTGACGAACCCCTAATGACACTGTTTACAGGAGCTTTGTCCGACCCTGTCAGAGATGCGCTGGCCACAGTAGAACCACCAGGGGATTTAGGGTCATTGATTTCCACAGCAATCCGAATTGACAATCGGGTTCGGGAGCGAGAGAGAGAAAGAGCCAGCAAAATAAGCAGGTTAACGTGGCCGGGTTCACCTCCTTTAGGCAGAACCTTAGAGGCAGAAGGGAGACAGGGTGCACACAAGGGGGAAGAGGCTATGCAGCTGGATAGCACTTCTCTAGCACGCCCTAGGAGGTGGTCCGGAAGAGAAGGGTTGTGTTATTTTTGCAAACGGCCAGGGCACCTGGTAAAAAACTGTCCACACTTGAAAGCAAAAGATCAGTCCCACTAGCAGAGCGAAAGTCGCTAGTGGGACCGGTTAAAGGTATTAGCTTTCGCACAACTCTGCTCGTAGAACTGGCATGGAGAGGGGTCGTCGTCGGTGCTGAGGCTTTTATTGATTCAGGGGTGGTGGATAATTTTATTGACCGTCAGTGGGCTGCACAACACCAACTGCCGGTCCGATCTATGCCGCGGCCCCAACCTATTACGGCGCTCGATGGTCGTCCCTTGGGGTCTGGGGTGGTCCGCCACAAGACCAAGCGGGTTATTATGCGCATCCCGTTTGGTGGCCACCAGGAGCGTATATATTTTTATCTAGTGGAATCTCCAGCGTATCCGATAGTTTTAGGCCACGTCTGGCTGGTAAAACATCAAATAAACTGGGGTAACCGGAGCCAGCCGGTGTCTCGGTGGGGTCCGCAATGCGCTGCTCACTTGTATCAGGGTTACACTTCCTCAACGCCTCCCATTGACACTGATATAGGGTCCGAGGACGAGGAGGAGGCTAGGGAGCCTCTTGGTCCTAATGTCAGGGTGTCGGAGCACGAGGAGCACGAGGGGAGTTTGGAGTGGGATTTTGATTGGAATTGTCCTATTGACGAGAATGAGGGCAGTGATGACATTGAAGGGGACACCGGGCTCCTGGGTCAAACCGCAGGCGGTGGAGGCGATGATCAGATGGTTGGGGCTATCGAGTTTTCGCTGCCAACCAACGTCCTGAGGGTTTATTGTGAGCTAGCTGAGGTGTTCAGCAAGCAACGGCTACCTCGTTACCCCCGCACCTTTCGTACGATTGTGCGATAGACGTGCATCCGGGTGTCGTTCCGCCTCGGGGTTCCCTCTATTCACTATCTGTGCCTGAGAGTAAGGCCATGAAGGAGTACATTTGTGACGCCCTAGCTAGCGGGTTCATCAGACCCTCTTCATCACCGGCAGGAGCAGGGTTCTTTTTCGTCAAAAAGAAAGACGGTAGCTTAAGGCCATGTATCGACTACAGAGGGCTGAATGCTATAACTATAAAGAATAGATATCCCCTGCCCTTGATGAACTCCGCGTTCGAGCGTCTGCAAACGGCAACGGTTTTCACTAAGTTGGACCTCCGGAATGCGTACAATCTTGTACGCATCCGGGAGGGGGACGAGTGGAAAACCGCTTTTAATACACACTCGGGCCATTATGAATACTTGGTTATGCCGTTTGGCCTCACTAACGCCCCTGCAGTATTTCAGGCGCTCGTCAACGATGTGCTCAGAGAGATGTTGGAGAAGTTTGTATTCGTTTATCTTGATGATATTCTGATCTTCTCCGCCACCATTTCTGAGCACATTCGCCATGTCAAGCTAGTGTTGACGCGTCTTCTAGAAGCACGCCTTTTTGTGAAGGCGGAGAAATGCGTGTTTCATGCAAATTCCGTTTCCTTTCTCGGGTTCATTGTATCGGCGGGCAAGACCGAGATGGATCCAGCAAAAATTAATGCTGTTCAGAACTGGCCCACTCCGGAATCCGTCAAACAGGTGCAGAGATTTCTGGGGTTCGCCAACTTTTATCGGCGTTTTATAAGGAATTTTAGCACCGTAGTCATGCCCATCACCGCGCTCACTAGGAAAGATGCTCCCACACGCTTTGTGTGGACCCCTCGGGCGGAGGCAGCATTCGTGGAGCTAAAAAAGAGGTTCTGCTCTCAACCCATTCTCATAACTGCGAGCCCGGGCCTGCCGTTTATTGTGGAGGTGGATGCCTCCGAGGTAGGGGTAGGAGCCATTCTCTCCCAAGGACCACAAAGTACATCCCTGTGTGTTTTTTAATAAGACCGACAGGGAACACGCTCCCGAACCCATTATCTCTGCAGATCAGGGCGTCAGTTAGTTGGGAGATTGGGGGCGGGGGGGCACCCCACTGTCTCTTTGTGCCCGCTAGGGTCCGGTCCCAGGTGCTAAAGTGGGGACACACCTCACGGCTGACAGGGCATCCCGGGGCTCACCGCACTAAAGACTTTTTGTCCCGACTATTCTGGTGGCCCGGAATGGAGAGGGACGTTCGGGAGTTTGTGGCCGCCTGTCCGATATGCGCTCGCGGCAAGGGATCGCATCAGTCTCCCTCAGGGCTATTACGCCTGTTACCCATCCCGAGACGCCCTTGGAGCCATATGCGGGGCTGCCGCCATCCGAGGGCAAAACGGTTATTCTGGTTGTGGTAGATCGCTTTTCTAAGGCGGCTCACTTTGTGGCACTGCCAAAATTACCATCTGCAGTAGAAACCGCGTGCCTGGTGATCGACCACGTGTTTAAAATACACGGTCTCCCGCAGGATGTAGTGTCAGATCGTGGACCCCAGTTCGCCTCTCGGTTCTGGCGGGCGTTCTGTTCTCTGTTAGGGGCGTCAGTTAGCCTCTCGTCTGGGTTTCACCCAGAGACCAACGGACAAACAGAACGCACCAACCAGACCCTGGAGAATACGCACCTCGTGGAGTTGGCAGCTCACGTGGGCGGAGTATGCTCACAACACGCTACAAAATGCATCCACAGGCCTCTCGCCCTTTGAGGCACAGTTCGGGTACCCGCCACCACTATTTCCCGAACCGGAGAGAGGGGGCGAAGTACCTTCTGCCGAGACCTTTGTTCGGCGGTGTCGGTCTGTGTGGAGGAAGGTGCGAGTTGCACTCATGAAGGCTACAGCCAATCAAAAGAGGCTGGCCAACAGGCGGCGCCGGTCGGCGCCTTCCTACAGAGTAGGGCAACGGGTGTGGCTGTCCATGCGTGACCTACCCTTATGGGTGGAATCATGGAAGCTCGCTCCTCGATTCGTGGGTCCGTTTAAAATCATCAGGAGGATTAATCCGGTCACGATGCGCCTCCAGTTGCCCCGATCTATGAGAATCCACCCCACGTTCCACGTCTCCCGTCTCAAGCCGGTGCTGACAAGCGCACTAGCCCCTGCGGAGGTTCCTCCACCACCTCCGCGCTGTTGGGTCCCCTCAAGGGATATTTTGGACCCGGAGCTGATCCGTGAATTCCACAGGCAGGGGGCTGAAGGAGCATCTGGGGCTGCTCCTTAGTAGGGGGGTCCTGTCATGGTGGGAGGTAGTACCCGGTGGGCCCACCAGAGGGCCGAGGATCATTAGTTCCACCTGTTCCTCTTTAACTCCTGGGGAATTACCTTCCCCAAGAGTATTTAAAGCCAGTGCTGACTCCCTTCAGTGTTTTTGTGTTCAACGTTCGCACTTGCACAAAGCCGGTAAGACACCAGGTAGACTCTGTACTGGTAGAGTCAGGTACGGTGTTGGTTTACTTATCAGAACTCTCTGAGACTACCAAAAAATAGGTAAGGAAGGCGCTCAGTTGTGGTGTTTGTTCACCGACGCCTTCCTGAAAGGTTTTCATTTCTTCCTTTTTGTTTGGGGCTCGTGTGAGGGTTTTTGTTTTGTGCCTAGTGATTTTTGCTAGGTTGTACTTTTATTTGGGAGATTCACTATTATTACTCAGTGCTCACGTCCCAGCACTATATTTGGTTTGTGTATTCGCCCTGTTTTCTGAGGGTTGTTTTTATTTTCTACAGCCGATTTTTGGGCTTAATTTCTGTTCTTTCCAATTACTGCCTACGGGTTAGTTTCTGTTCCTCTCTGTGTCCCGGGAGAAGGTCTTATTGTTGTATACCACTTTCTGTATTGTGAGTTTGCCTTCAAGGGTCGAACCTCAGTCGCTACTGGCCCTCCACCCTGCCCCTACCCTACACTCAGTTCCTGATTGTTTCCCACACCTGATTGCCATTTCCTCTCATTACCTGTGTATAAATGTTATGTTATGTGTCCCAACCATACTCTCCAGCCTTATTTTCTGATTTATTTCTGTTACGACCCATTTTGTCCTAGACTTCTGCCTCTTGATTTATCCTTCTGTTCTGATTCGACCCATAGTTTTTTGACCCTGTTTGCCTTATTGTTTTTTGTTTATGGATTCTGTTTTGTTTGGACTGCCCGTTTATTATTGACCCTTTGCCTGAGGCTTTGATTTCGAATTGGATCATCCCTGACATATCTCTTTGCTGGTGTACAGTCCCATTGCCTGTACTATCGTTTACGAACTGCCTGATCTCTGTTGCTTCTGTTTGCTGGTTATTGACCTTCGCCTGTATACTCTGCTGCCAAAAAAATAAAGACTTGAACTTACTCCTGTGATCTCACTACTGGGTTATTGTTCTGGACCCTGACACTTACAGGGTTTTGGATTATTGAATAATGAATACAGTAGCTATATTAGGGTAGTTGTTGTACGTCGCTCTGGATAAGAGCGTCTGCCAAATGCCAATAATGTAATGTAATGTAATGTAGTTGTACTTTATTATAATGCTCAATGGAAACATATTTGTCATCAACCTGGCAAAACCCAGAAGAGCTGTTCTTTCATTTGAATTGCTCCTGTAATGCGCAATCGTTTCTCACAGCTTAAAATGACAATGAAAAAAGGTTTGTGTATAATAAAGTTTGGGGAAATGCTGGTTGTAAACCATTGTGGTTCGTATCCACCTTTGTCATGACCACCGTTCACTAGATTTTACAATGCATTGTGGGATATATCAAGTGAAGTTTGAGTAAAATTGGTCTTTGGCTGTCAGCCATCTTATTCTAGTATCCAATCTAGTTTACTATTTAGTGAATAGTGAGCCATTTCGGACACAGCCGAGATATACATGCTCTTATAAATACACAAAGAAAGTAATTAAACACACCTGAATAATCAGAAACACCTATGAAGCCAATTGTCCCAAACATTATGGTGCCCTGAAATGCGGGACTATGTATAAAAAGTGCTGTAATTCCTACATGCTGTAACCATAATGTATCAAAGTACCCTTCAATAAATGCAAACACACACACACACACACACACACACACATACATATCCCTTTAGGAAGTTATGGAATTTCAGGATCTAAAATAGTTCTGAGCAGCCTCTGGCTTTCTGTTCCCACCCCCCTTATCCTCATGCTGCTGTCAATCACAGAGATAAAAAAAACAACATGGCAGACAAGGGGAGCTTCAGCTTCTTTCTCTCAGGCAAGTGATTTTTATATTGTTTTCAAAAAAGGATTGATACTCTAATGCATATATTAGACTTATTTTGTTTGGCTGACCCTTTCTTTTTCATAACAAAGATACATTTCTGATGTAGAATGTATGGTTTAATGGGTACAGGAGATGGGTTTTTAAGATCTCTTGCAGTCCTAAGTGACTTTGTGACTCATTAGGGCTTTGTCCATGAGCGATATTTGATCAAATTAACCAAACTGATGTAAACACTAAAACAAAGACCTTCACATGAGTAATAAGTTTAATGTACTTTGACCAATCCTGCCACTGTGTGCACATACATGTACAGTAGGTATGTATGCTTGCTGAATTCAACTGCTGTTTAATAAGGGCGGATCAGTCTGTTTTTAGATGAGTTGAAAAAGTTGATTGCTTACTCACTTAACTCTTTCCACATTGGCCCCCTAGAAGGCGCTTTCTGACCATTTTGTACTAGTCCAATACAAGTGTCAATATCTAAAAAACGATTTACTGCACACATGGTTGAAGACTTACATTAAAGAAGAGGCTTGTACCACTCATAAATTGGAGACAGAACAAATTTATGTCAGAGCATGTACACACAGTGTACACAAAAGTTACATTAAAAATGACAATATGCCTTATGTTTTTATAGTTTAGCACTGATTATCTACATTTCTAAGTCAAGGACCAATCTAGACCTACTTTATATTTGTGCAGAAACTTGATCTCAGTAAAAGATGTCTACAGGCAATGAAATTAGTTTTTCTAAAACTACACCCAGGTGTCCTCAAGTGTCCCTAAATTTCTCCAAATACAAAACATCTGCATATATATCCAGCAATCATACTTGTCTCAACAATCACTTAAATAAATTTTAAAAAATTAAATTCCTACTAAATGATAAAATAATGTTTTTGACATTGTGTTGTCTTTGTCAAAAAGAATTAAAGGTGTATATAACCGTATATGTCTGTCATAGCTGATTCCTCAAACAGAATTAATTTGTTTTGAGATATCACTTGCAGCACTGCAAGTGTAGTGAAGGAAGAGCCCTGACTTACACATTCCTCTCCTGCAGTTTGTGTGGTCAGTTGCCTGGTGGTCAATGCAGACTACACGGCTTCTGCCACGGTGGGCCAGCTGTTTGTGTATGAGCTGCAAAGAGAGGTTTTCCAGAGCGAGTTCAGAACCTTCCAGACTGACTTCATACCCTACCTCACACACTATGGTAAGACTACCACACTACCGCAGAGCTTCTGTGGAAGTTAGTTGGATTCTGACATAACACTAGTAAAAGTCTGCAAAATATTTCAGGGAATTTCAGGAAGATTTCATGACATAATGGGATTGCTATTATGTCTATAGTAATTTTATGAAGAGGGAACTAGAGCCACAATAAGGTCAACATTAGTTTCTAGAGGGAAAGGGAAAAAGGTCTCGGATATATATTTATTATTTATCTAAGAATAAGGATATGGGGATTTACAAATGATACCAAAATTGTAGTGTTGCAGAGTAATCCTCTAAGGGATATTCAAGGAAGGCTCGGTGTGGGTGTAGGCTTTTGTTCTTTGTCACGTTACATGATATAGTGCATACCGCCACCCACTGGCTCACATACACATTGCTTTCCGATCCTTTGCTATTGTGAGATGAGCATTGACGTTATATCCTGGAATAGAACACAGTTTCTTTAAGGAATTCCAGTAGATATTTCAGTCCATTACCACTTATACCCGATTGTCCTAGTACACTGCCAATAGTAAAACTGGCACAACCCTCATTCACCAGTTCTGTCCTCCATCTGCCTCTCTCTGTTGCCTAGCTCTGAGAGTCAAACAGCACTTTCCACTGTTTCAGCTACAGAACACAAAGAACAATTTCCCATTGCATGTCTGCCAACCCTAAACTGAGAATAGTTCATCAATGTGTGGCCCAACCGTAATCTGGCCACCACTACTTCATCTTGTCTATTACCCATCACACTACTTCCTACTCTCTGTTGTATTCTGTACAGATGTCTCCCTTTACAATCACTGCCCCACATAGCCTGCCAGTGCAACTGCGCTGCCTTCTGAATCAAACCTTCAGCTCTGTCGTCCCCAACTTCATGGACACTGTAGGCGCAGCCCACCTAATAGAATGCTTTGACAGCACGTCAGCCCTCTCATTCCCCAGCACCCCAACATGAGCACAATTCCTGCTAGTTGAAGCCCATATAATGAAATAAATAGCTCAATCAGCAGGTCTGGACAGCAGGCTACCTACTGCTGCAGCTGAATCAGAGCATATGACTGCCCGGTTTGGCCTTACCTCATCCACCCACTCTAAGGCCTTAATAATAACCACAATCTCTGTCGGCCGGGGCCTCTCTGTGCGGAGTTTGCATGTTCTCCCCGTGTCTGCGTGGGTTTCCTCCGGGTACTCCGGTTTCCTCCCACAGTCCAAAGACATGCATGTTAGGCTGATTGGAGAGTCTAAATTGCCCGTAGGTATGAGTGTGTGAGTGAATGGTGTGTGTGCCCTGCAATGGACTGGCGACCTGTCCAGGGTGTATTCCTGCCTTTCGCCCAATGTATGCTGGGATAGGCTCCAGCCCCCCTGCGACCCTGATCAGGATAAGCGGGTTCAGATAATGGATGGATGGATGGATGGATATACAGAGAAATCATTCAACAGCCTCCAGGACAGGCCACTCCAAACTCCTGAACCATCATAGCAGCCCCAGTATGACCGGTCACTGGGTCTTTAGATCAAGCTGTAAAAATAGGCAGATATGACTACAATGTTTTTTGCACATATCTGGTCACATATGCAGCCACATATCAGATTCTGTTCCTGATGTACAGTACTGTGCAAAAGGCAGGTGTGAAAAATGCTATAAAGTGAGAATGCCTTCAAAAATAGAAATGTAAATAGTTTATTTTTTTATCAATTAACAAAATGCAATGTGAGTGAACAGAAGAAAAATCGTAATCAAATCAATATTTGGTGTGACCACCCTTTGCCTTCAAACCAGCATCAATTCTTCTCGGTACACTTGCACAAAGTCAGGGATTTTGTAGGCATATAGTCAGGTGTGTGATTAACCAATTATACCAAACAGGAGCTAATGATCATCAATTTAATATGTAGGGTGAAACACAATTAATTAACTGAAACTGAAACAGAAATAGCTGTGTAGGAGGGTTAAAACTGGGTGAGGAACAGCCAAACTCTACTTCCAAGGTGAGGTTGCTGAAGGCAGTTTAATGTCAGAAGTCATACACCATTGCAAGACTGAGCACAGCAACAAGACACAAGGTAGTTATACTGCATCACCAAGGTCTCTCCCAGGCAGAAATTTCAAGGCAGACAGGGGTTTCCCGATGTGCTGTCCAAGCTCTGTTCAAGAAGCACAACGGACAAGGTTGAGGACCGTAGATGCAGTGGTCGGCCAAGGAAACTTAGTGCAGCAGATGAAGATGGAAGCATTTGTGGCATGCTTGTCATGTCATGTTTCATGTTTAGTTATTGTCTTAGTTATTTTATTGTCATGTCATGTATTATGCTAGTCTAGTCTCGCCACATTTTTATGTTTTATTTCTTGTTGTCTTATTGTCATGCAATGTAACATTTCATGTTTAGTGCTAAGATGTATTTTGTCATGTCACGTAATAGTTTATTGATGTCACAGTTTGCAAACTTGTTATGTCATGATTTATGTTTGTTTCATGTTATGTTTTCCCGTTCATTGATTAGCATACACTTTTTTGTGTCTTTCCGCAAACCTTGCAATCATGCTTTCTCTCTCTCCCTTTCTGTTGCTCACGCTTCCCTAATTGTTTCATTTTCCCTTGTCTTCTTACTAGTCTACTAATGTTAGATCAAGATTGGGTAATACTAACATTCTAACCATGTATTCATGTTTACCTTATGTTTCTTGTGCATGTCATTTACTAATTTACTAATGCTAGGGCAGGATAGGTTTATTACTAACGATTACTAATTATCTTGTTAACTTGTCAATCCTCCACACCTGATTTCCATTCTCATGCTGCTCTCAAGCTAATTGTCTTTACCTGTCTACACCTGCATAAAGCTCAGTGTTCATATCATGCCTTTGTGAAATTGGTGCCTCCTGTTTAACAGTGCGCTTTTGAGCGGTTTTCCAAGCCATTGTCTACCCGTTAAGATCCAAGCCTGTTTTGTTGACCATTGCCTGCCTGTACTACAAACTCTTGCCTGCTGTCTTTGTACTTTTGCCCCGCGGAGCGGACTTCGGTCTTGACTCTTGCACTGCCTTCGACTCCAAGCCTGCCTGCCGTCTGTCTGCACTACTGCCCCGCTGACAGCTTTCCTGGTTACTGGACTTCTTGCATGGTGTACCGATTTTGAGACTGCCTTCTCCCTCGGTACTGTACTTTGGTTTTGGCTGGATTTAATGTGTTTGAACTTTGCTAGTTTTTTGACTATGCTCATTGGACAATCCCTTATTAAAGCCCTGAAGGGACTTCATCACACCTTTGTTTGTCTGAGTCGTGCATTTTGGGTTCAACCCCCATGCTCCCGTCATGTCTAAATCCACAGAAGAACTGTGGCTAGTTCTCTAAGATGTTTGGAACAACCTACCTGCTGAGTTCCTTCAAAAACTGTGTGCAAATATACACAGAAGAATTGAGCTTCTTTGAAGGAAAAGGGTGGTCACACCAAATATTGATTTGATTTAGATTTTTCTTCTGTTCATTCACTGCTTCTGTTCATGCATTTTGTTAATTGATAAAAAATTAACTTCACATTTCTATTTTTGAAAGCATTCTTATTTTACAGCATTTTTTCACACCTGCCTAAAACTTTTGCACAGTGCTGTACATATTCAAAAAGTTCCACGTCTACCACAGGCTTCCCCTTCCACCCAAACCCCCCACCTTCCTTAGTTGAGTACTCCCAACACGGTTCTTAAACAGATTGTGTAAGATGGCCCACTCCATGGCCTTGTAGAAAGACCCAGTATGTGAGTAATAATTTCTTGTTCCTCAATGTAAGTGGCATTTCACCAAGTTCAACCTGTAGACTAGAGACAGATTAGGACATGACTGCCCCATGACACAGTCTGTTTGTCCCTGAATTAGACCTCATTTCTTCAAATGCTTTGCAGCTGCAGAACTGTATTGGTAGGTAAAGCAGAAGTCCCACTGAATGGCATTTCCTGTATACTGCTAAGTGCTATGCTAGCGGACTTCATCATAGATGGCAACAACATCAACTTTATATATTGAAGTTTTAATATCATTAAATGAAGTTGAATTAAATTAAATCGTTCTACAAACACAAAATTACAAGGCTCCAGATCATCCACAAATTATCGCTATGCTGCTTTTAGTTGCTTTAAAAAAAATGAGTGTATGGTCAGATTTGTGTACCAAATACAACTACAAAGATGACGTGGGATCCTGTGGGATGGCCAGTCTCACGGGTCATACCAACACATTCGCACCCATGGGTTTTTTCCCCCCCCCAATTGCACTTGATATTGGTAGCAGGTTGCCATCAATAGGCCAATGATTACACAAGTGTATCTTATTTGTAATCAAGTTAGAATCATGCCAGTTAAGTCGGGATGATAAATGAATACATACACACTGTGGCATGTGGGTGGTGCAATTGTGGAAATTTTGTCACTATGAAAGGGAAAGCATTATGGGAGGCGATCTAAAAACAGAGAACATGACATGACGTGGAGAACTGAAATCCCATCACATCCAGTATATAGCTATTTAAACCATGAAAAACATACTTTTATCCAGGCTTCAATGTTATGTAGTTTGCTCATATTTAGCTTCTGCCTAATGGTTGGTTCGTAGAATCAGGTGTGTAACTGAACAAAAGGTAGCACTGCCGCCTCACAGCAAGGAGGTCCTGGGTTCGAATCCCCGTCGGCCGGGGCCTCTCTGTGCGGAGTTTGCATGTAGGCTGCGACCCTGTTCAGGATAAGCGGGTTAGGATAATGAATAATGCATAAAATTCTGAAGAAATCAGAAGAAATACCAGGTTTGGTTTTTACCTTATTAGTGGTAATAAGGAAAGGTAATAAGGAAAACAGCAAAAATGTGAATATCCGAAAAAAACAAATACACATGTTGCACCAATATGTTTATAAAATGGAATATATTTATATTTATAATATGGAAATAAATAAGCTTATGTCACATTTGTTATGTAATGGCAATCTTTTACTTGATTGGTCTGGAAGAGAGACTCCAGTACCTGCATTAGCTGCCACTTGTAACTGTTCCTTTCTTCTCATTGAATGTGGGAAACCAGGTCCAATTAATATTCATCCAATGGCATTCAAGTGCAGCAAGGAGATGTATCCAGACCTGCCACGCTGGCTCCGTTTCACCCAGAGGGAAACATCTGAAAATGGCTTCCTCTACGGTACCCCTCTGGAAGAGGACGTAGGCAGGAACACCATCGAGGTGATGTCCTTGAAACGTACCCTGATGCAAACAAAATTAAGCCATGACCAATAAAGCACACATGCTTGTGGAAATAATGAAAACAATAACAATGAAATAATCACTGCAGAACATTACAGAATTAAACAATATTGGATCTGTTTGAAACATCTCTGGCTGTCAATTTTCTAATTTGCGTTAAATCACACATTGTTTCAGAAATTGTATAACCATTTTTATTTATTTGTTTCTCTTCCCTGGCAGCTGGTAATTGTTAACAAACAGACGTACGACACCTTCAAAGATAGGCTGGTAATAACAGTTACATCACCAGGTAGCCTGAATGTCATTTTAAGATGTGAGATTTGGATAATGTAAACTGAGACCAGTAAAATTTATATATCAATAAAATCCCAATGATTTTGCCTCCCCTTTACAGGGAAATTCATGCCCTATCAAGCTGAATTCTTTATGCCACTTAGAGAGATAGAAATTGTGCTGCCCTCTACTGTCCGGGAAGACATAATGAGGGATGTCCAGGATATGTGGGGAACTGAAAATCTGGAATTCGTCAACATCACTTCTGCGTTGGACAGGGGTGGACGTGTTCCCCTCCCACTATTGGGACACTTTGAGGGGTAAGATTTCAGCAAATACCTGGTGTGCACTTTCTGTTTACATATTACACTCACTGAGCACTTTTTTTCAACCATCAGAATGGGGAAAAAATGTGATTTAAGTGGAAGTTTGTCCGTGGAATCATTGTTGGTGGCAGAGAGGGTGGTTTGAGTATCACAGAAACTGCTGATCTCCTGGGATTTTCATGCACACTAGTCTTTAGAGTTTGCAAAGAATGATGCAAAAAACAAAAACAAATCCAGTGTGCAGAAGTTCTGGAGGCAGAAACGCCTTGTTAATGAGAGAGAATGGCCAGGAGATGACAGGAAGGTGACAGTAACACAAGTAACTACTCATTACAACAGTGGTATGCAGAAGATCATCTCTGAACACACAACGCATCATAACTCTAAGTGGATAGGCTACAGCAGTAGAAGTCATAAGTCTAATAAATACCTAATAAGTGTTCACTGAATGTATATATAATTTAGGGATCTCAATGATATATAAACAGAATGCAATTGTTTCATTTCAGTTACTATTGTTAAAATAAAAAAGGTTATGATGGATTTTTATTAATACTGTTATATATATATATACATATATACATATATGTATGTGTGTATATATATATATATATATATATATATATATATATATATATATATATATATATATATATATACATATACACACTCAGTGAGCACTTTATTTGGTATTTATTAGACTTTTTTTTTAGACTTATTGGTCTTCTGCTGCTGTAGCCTATCCATTTATAGGTTTGATGCGTTGTGTGTTCAGAAATGCTCTTCTGGTCCTTCTCCTCTGACCTCTCTCATTAACAGCATGTCTTGACCACGCCTGCATGCTTTCATGTATTCACTTCACATGATTGGCTGATTAAATACTTGCATTAACAAGCTGGTGTACAGGTATACCTAATAAATTGCAAACTGAGTGCAGATTCATAACTAAAGTAATTTGTGCTAAATTAGTTAATGAGAGGTTCCCTAATGCAAATAATCAGGACACATACAACATATAATACAGAAATGTCGACCTTCTGAAAAGTATGTTCAAAAGTACTCAATACTTGGTTGGGCAATCATGGGGAAGACTGCTGACTTGACAGTTGTCCAGAAGACACTCATTGACACTCCACAAGGAGGGTAAGCCACATTAGGTCATTGGGCTGGCTGTTTGCAGAGTTGCACCTCTATATTCCAAAAGTAGCAGGTTATTTATATATTATATTATTTGGTTATATTAACAATTATTGCATAATGCACATAAGTACCGCATTTAAGGGCTTCCTCTTATGCATTTGATATCCACAAGTGCCAGAGTGGCATAAAGGCAAGGGGAAATAAAGTAAAGTAGCGTAAAATAAAGATCTGACATAAATTATTGAAGAATAGTGACAAAAACCCTTTATAGGTAAACTGACTGACAATACTGTCATTTCTAACAACAACCCAAAGAAAAAAATACTTGACAATAACAGCATAACATGAACACACTCCAGTTCGATCCTCCACCCTGGGGGTGTCCGAGCACGATACCTAATCCCCAATTGCTCCCCATGAGCTGATCGGTACCTTGCATGGCAGCCTATAGCCGTTGGTGTGTGAGTGTGTGTGAATGGGTGAATGAGAGGCATCAATTGTAAAGCGCTTTGGATAAAAGTGCTAAATAACTGCAGTCTATTTGTCATTTTGTATTGGCCTCTTTCTGTAAGAATTACCTGCGGAACAAAATATTCTCATTGTGATGAAAAACAGCTCTCATTGACTATCATCAGCGGCTTGGCAACCTGTATTTACTGCAATCTTTTGGCAGTTGCCGCTTATCATTTGGTTAGAGGCAATTGCCACACAGTTTTTACAATATCTGCTGAGGAAGAACAGGCTCTACTTGAACAGAAGAGCCTGGCGCAGGCAGGTATTTCTGTGTTACCTCTACAATGGTTTTCTACCACAGGAGAGGGCTGTGTCACATTTATTAGTTTGGACAGTTCAACCAAAATTAAATTACGATATGTTTCCACTTACCCAGTGTAATATCTGTCCATCCAGATAGTTTTCTATATATCGGCTGCAGCTCCACCTGATGAAATGGACCTCACATGTCCATTTTTATGTGACTTTAAAGTGCTTAAAAATTCTGTTTGATTTACAGCAAAAATATCTGAATGGACAGATACTACTCCAGGTAATTGGAAATATATCCTAATGTCATTGTTGGGTGAACTGCCCCTTTAAGATTTTTTAATTTAGGCTGCATTAATATGAACTGCCATTAGATGACAGTGGAGGACCAATGTTATGGCCAAGGCAAAACATGCTGGCACTGGGCGGACAGTGAACCTGCAACAGGCTATGACATACCCCAACCGTCAGAAGCAATACATCATATTGCAGTGCTTATGACTGAACTGTTCTACCCACAACACCATCTACCTTTAGTTTCCAAGCCAATGAGTAATGCCATTTTAAAGTTGTCATTTGCATTTTTAAAAAGCCACTGACCAGAATTCCCTCAAAAAAGAAAACACATCACTTATTATATTTCTTATAAAAGCATAATCCTTCTTAGTTTAAAATTGTTTAAAACAAACTGCTTTAGCAATGTTTTGTGACTGTTTGGCAGCCAAATATTGTGTCTGTTACTGTTAGGTGTAGTTATGCACTGTCATTCAACACTCGCTGGGTATTAAATGACAGATGCCAACCAGAATTAAACTACATTACACTGGTTTCTGGTTTGGGGCTAAACTAAAATGCTGAGAAACATTTTGTTAACTTTTAAAAAGGAAATTAACTAGGAAATTTTGACTAGGAAATTTTGACTAGGAAATTTTGACTAGGAAATTTTGACTAGGAAATTTTGACTAGGAAATGAATTAAGCAGTTTAAAACTGAGACCTAAACCAACGGTAGTCAAATCATCAAAGCCAAAAGAAGTTACATCATATGACAGGGCTTAATCTCCATTTGGCAGTCTGAGGCCAGCTCTCTGGTCAAATGGAAATAGAACAAACTTTTCCTCAAAAAAAGCTATTTCCACATATGCTCTTTTCGCCTTTCACATTCCCTCTGAATGGCATGACCTGCCACACAACACCTGGGGGATGTTTGAAGGGTATGTTTCCCCCTCTGTGAGAATCATTGCTCCTCTCCACTCTGGCATTGGCTGGCTTCAGCTCCAGGAAAGCGTGTGTTTTCAGGGTCTACGTGAAAGTGGGCACAGACCAGTACTTCTCCGAGTGTTTGCTGAGGCTCCAGAGTTCGGGACACAGGCAGCAGTGTGAGGCGACAGGCACGAGTAAGGAGGACTGCTCCGTGTGCTGGGATAAAAGCAACTGCGTCAACTGGTGCAAGTCTGTCCTGGTGAGGCCTGTGTCCAGCTGTTCGACAAAGGGTCACCGCTCACTCGTTGCACAAATTTAAGCAATGCTTCCCTTTGCTGAATATTTATTACAATGGGAGAGGTGAAAGTCTCTGAGGAAGTTTCTGATATTTTTTGTTGTTGTTTTTTTAAATTTTGTATATCAAAAACATCACCCCTCCCTCCTTTTCTGTGCAGAACATGGCATGGGCTGTTTCACCTACAGTACACATACAGAACACTTAATTTGCCACCATTACCTTTGAAGACTAGGTTTTGTGGAATGTTGTTTTTGAGTCAGTGTCAGTCACCAGTGGTGGTAATGTTACATCAGTTACAGTTCAGAGTAATATTTCTGATCTTGCGCCCTTAAAGGGTTCATTCTAACTATATGATGTCAGCAACCTACCATTGCTTTGTACATTAGCTCCAGTCATCACTACTCTATAGGTAAGGCTGTGCTGAACTAAATGCAGAAAGATAACGATAATAGCCCCTTGGTGGGCTGGAGAAGGGCAGCCAAGATCACGTCTTCCTCAGGGACTGTCATCTCTCTCTCCCTACGTGTGCTGTGTCTCCGATTTCAGTTTGACCTCTCCATACCCGTGATCCCCACCCCGGCCCCTACCCCCGGGTCAGGGATCCTGGACGCGGACGACTTCTACGACCCTCCCGACTCCCTTCCGAGCCGCGAGTTCTGGGCGGACTATTTGGTGACGGTGATTGTGCCCTTGGTGCTGGCCCTAATCCTGTGTCTCATCCTCACCTACATCATGTGCTGCCGGCGAGAGGGCGTGTACGTATCCCACTCGCACTTTCCACCATTGGTGTGTGGCGGCCTGTAGTGTAGTGGTTAAGCTACCAGACTGGGACCCTCAAGGTCGGTGGTTCAATCCCCAGTGTAGCCACAATAAGCTCTGCACAGCCGTTGGGCCCTTGAGCCACGCTCTTAACCCTGCATTGCACCAGGGGAGGATTGCCTCCTGCTTAGTCTAATCAACTGTACTTAGCTCTGGATAAGAGCATCTGCCGAATGCCATGATGATGTGTGTGGCAGTGCTTCTGTGAGGTTTTTGCCTCTCTGTATCTTTGTGAAGACACCCAATAAGCAACCATCTTGACCCAGAATGAAAAGATGTGATTAAAAATAAAGATGCCATTCACGTCTATTTCAATTTGGTTTAAAATTCCTTCTAGTTGGTAGCTGCATTCTGTCAAAACTTACAGCTGGTAGTTGTGTTCATACAGGCGTCACATTACTGTATATCCATGATGAAACTTCTAGTTTTGTGCAGGAGATCTTACTGGATGTTCCCTGCTCCCAGAACACAATCTTTATCACGTTTATCATGTTTTGTAAAGAAAATAAGATTGTTGAACTCCAGTTCTTACTGTTGTCTGTACCGTCTTTTTCCCCCCAGGGAGAAGCGAGATGCGAAGACTCCAGAGTAAGACAGTCTTTCTTTTCAATCCCTCTTTCTTTGTTATGCACTATTTTTGATTGATTTAGTTTATTCAATAAATAATAAATACAATACAATACAGTGACACACATATGGGACTTAATCTATCAGGATAGAGCAATACATTCGCAAGACTAATTTCCAATGCAGTCCTGAAAACATGGCTAGGAGGCAAGGAAAAAAAAGAAATGGAGGTAGCCAAAGCATTGTGTTGTGTCTTCATACTTAAGAAAGATGTAAGGTTTTCAGAAAGTAATTCAAAAGAAAGCAAAAACTAAAGTGAACTGTTTAATTCAGTTTAATTAGGACTGGGGAGCATGTAGCCTGTTATTTCAGATGTAACTGAGTTAGTGATCGAAGGAAGCTACCAAATCCAGATTCCTTAGCCCCCACCCTGAAAGGCCACAGTACTAGAGGGCTTTCCAGCTCTTTTTAAACCTTTTTAAATGGGAGAACCTTCCAGAGGGAAGACCATTCTCAGCAGCACTCCATCAATCAGGCCTATACTCATTTATCAGAAGCCACTCTTGAGTAAAATACATATGACAGCCCGCTTGGAGTTTGCCAAACAGCATTTAAAGGACTCTGAGAACATGAAGAAAAAGATTATCTGGTCAATGCTCATCACCTGGCTAATAACACCCCTACACTGAAGCATGGTGGTGGCAGCATCATGCTATGGGGGTGCTTCTCACTGGTAAGAACAGGGAGACTGGTCAGAATTGATGGAAGGAATTTTTAAACACACTTCCAAAAACATCTTTTCACTTTGTCATTATGGGTTATTGAGAGAAGAATTTTATTCATTTAAAATTAAATCTGCAACACAATGAAGTGTGCAAAAAGTGAAGGGGTCTGAATACTTTCTTAAGCCACTGTATATTTGACCCAGGTCTGGTAAGTAGTGGTAAATTTGTATGAAAGTATAGCTGCTATATTCATTCTCATGTATTCATATCCCCATTCTGGCAGAATTCAGCTTTACCATCAACGCACCATCCACAACAACAGTGATGAGCTGCGGGAAATGGCAGGGGGGCGTGTGGTCCCCCCGCCTCTGTCTACTCTGCCCATGTTCAACGCCCACACTGGAGAGAGGATGCCCCCCCTGCAGAGGCCCTTTGGCGCGGACAGCTCCCAAATCCCCCTCATCATGGCACAGGAGTGAGTGCATCTGTTTCACTCAAATGCTCATACCTCTCATGCTGCTCTCTCTCTCTCTGTCTCTCTCTCTCACTCACTCTGTCTCTGTCTCTCTCTCTCTCGCTCTCTCTATCTCTCTCTCTCTCTCTCTCTCTCACTATGTCTCTCTTTCTCTCACTCTGTCTCTGAATGAATGAATGTTTGATTTTGGTTGGTTCCATTAATAAAACCCAGTATTTTGAGTTTATCTCAGTAATTTTAATGTTTATTTTTGAAGTATTTTTTGTGCACTGGCAGTCAGTGGTGCTAATAATTCTGGACACCAGTGCATGTACATAGATCATCTGCCATTATAAGAAATAATAAAAAAGTGGAAATTAAGAAACCAAACTTTCTTCATTAAATCTTCTTAGCAGATCAATTATTGGAATGGCATAAGCAACTGTTGACTACTGTGAGTGAGCACACACACACACACACACACACACACACAGTAACCAAAGTGTCCCTATTTATTTTGACAGAGAACCAAATACTGATACACTACCCAGGTAAGTAAGACTTAAGATTTATTTAAGTATTCATACTTAGCCTTGCCTGTGCTGAAAAACCAAGTAACTGAATGAGCCATATTCCTGGGTTGAGAAATGGTAGCTTTAACTTAATGTTACCTCATGCAGTTGTAAAAGAAATGACTGTGGGATAAGGACAATCTTACTATTACATATGGCCAGAAGATGGAGATTTAATTGAGACAGTAAGGCATGAGAGGAGGGAAAAGTACTAAATTGGAAGGCTGACATTTTGTTATCTGAATTTCTGTAATGCCCAGAAATGCCTATTCCGAGACGGGGTGGGCGGGGTGGGTGGGCAGAGAGAGACATAGAGTCAGCGAGATAGAGGGGGATAAGTCATCTGACTTTATGATATAATGTAGCTGAAATTGGTATTTCATAAAGGAGTAACATTAGGTTCTTTATTTTGCAGATAAAAAACACCTATGAAGGACAAGACTGAACAAGTGGCAGTTTCCAATATAGAGTAAAGATTCTCCCATGGCGTTCTCCCTTCTGTCCTGGTTATATCCTCATTAAGCCCTATACATTTCTTAATTAAGAACTTTTGATTTAGCCATAATTGCTTTTCTCAAATGTGGTTCACCTATCAGTACCACCAACCTGGACAACCTAATGCTAATACAATTATTTAGTTAATTGGTAACAAGTAAACTTAAAAACACACATCAAGTTCATGTTGTGACGTAAGTAAAGTTTAAATAGATTTTTTTTTTTCATTAGAAATGCATTATGGTTAGGATAAACCTTTAGTCAAACAAGTCTGCAAGTAGGCTACAGTGCCTTCAGAAAGTACTCACCCACCTTGAATTTTTTCTAATTTTTACGTTTCACATTTCTATTTTACATTTCTCTTCCATTGTAGTGCATGTCACCATACATTTTAAATGCATTTTGAAATATATTTAGAATACTATTTAGAAATATGTTTGATGAATGCACAGAAAAATAATTGAAAATATATTTATCATACATTTCTAGACATGTATTTGAACATATGAATTACATTAAGTACATTAAAATGTATTTGAAATGTATTTATTTTCTGTAGGGGATCGTACAGCTCAAATAGGAGAGAGCGCCGTCTTCTTTTTCTGAATGAATACCCCTTTAAAGCGTATTGGTATTGCATTAGGCTCCTAAACAATGGAACATTTATACAAAATTATTCTAACACTCCAGGAACCAGCGATTCTAACTCATATTCCGCGAGATAATAGCCCATCTATCCGTAAGACTAGCCTAACTATCTAGTGGCTGCCGACAGCACTTGTTTTAAATGAAATGTTTCTTAAAATATGAACGTGAGACACTAATTCCACTAACGTTATTAGCCTATAATTTCCTTTAACCGTGAATAAATATCGCTGCAGATATGAAACTATCCGAAAGACTGAAAATAACTGATTCGTTTGACTTACCGTAGCCTACTTTAAATGAAAGAAAATAATCAACTTCCCACAGCCGCGTAAAACGGAACTTTAACTGTGAAAAATATGTACAATATGTACAGCAGCAAAATGGGTGGATATATTTTTTCTCTGACTAAAACAATCTGTTTTCTTCCGAGGACCGCGAATCTCTTTCCGAACAGAAAAGCAGGCTAGACGCTCTCCCCTCAGTTCAACGCATGAAACCCTTTTCAGTAGGTAGAAGCCGTTGACGTCACCATGTGTAGACAAACAAAACAAACAAACGGTGCTTTGTTTGACACCAATATATAGCTATGTAGCCTAAATTAGACGAGGAAAGGAAGAAAAGTGTTCAGATGTAACAGCATATTCGACTAGGAACGTTTCCTCTTAACTGTAAGTTTAAAATAAAGGTGGTAATGGCTTGTCTTCTGGCCGAAAGATTTTAGACTGTACACCCTTGATTAAGGGGTACTTCACTTCTTTCACTGTTTTTATATTATGTGTGCAGCCTTTTGTTTTAAATTATATATTTGTTTTAAAAGTTAATGTTTCTTAATTAGGCACTTTACATGTTTTGAATGACCATTTACCATCTTAAACATTATTTTATACATTTCATGTCAGAAATAGCTATGCATGCCAATGAAACATATTAACACAATGCTGGTTGACTCGTTATCTGTAGCTTTGTCTTTGAATTCTTCATTATCTACCAAATGGTTTGTTTTAGTGGCCACGTGTCCACAGTCTCACCACTTTCTATTTGTAATTGTTTTCAATATGACACAATGTGAATATTGGATATATTATTTCTCATGGCATGTGTAGCTATTTGTGACATAATGCATCTTAAGAGGATAAATAATCACTCTAAACATGAAAAGAGTAATTAAGAAAATGTTTAACTTGTTAACATTCTGGAATTGCAATTGTTTTTGGAATTAAATCCAGTATACACAGGGGGTTCGCAGGACTGAACTCGAAAAACACTAGTCCAGTGGTCTCCAACCCTGGTCCTGGAGAACTACTGGGTAGCTCGCTGTTAAGACCCAGGTCAGGTGAGGTAACTGTAATCAACTGCTCTAATTAATTCATAAAGTGCAGAGTGACAATGAAAACCAGCAGATCCAGTTGCTGCCCAGGGTTGGAGACCAGGGACCAGAGTTGAAGACCACTGCACGAGTCCAGGGGTGCATAAATCCGGCCCTGGAGGGCCGGTCTGCGAGCTGGTTTTTGTTTCAACCAATAATCTCAATTTATTTTCCTGACAGTACTAGAAATGATGTTTGTTCACTCCTGTACTTAAGCACTGTACAATCTTTAGAATACACTTGAAGTCTGCAGCTGTAGCTGGTGCATATACAAATGTCTGATCAAGATATTATTTAGCTAATTAAATAATTAGAGCAGAAGTTGGCACAAAATCCTGAAGCAGATCGGCACTTGCTGTGCACCCCTGCACTAGTCTAAAGCACGGAAATATGCTTAATGTAGCCTAACTCCAAAACAGCTTGTACAGAGATGTTGCTTCAGCAGGCAGTACATAGTAATTTCATAGAATTTATTCATAATTATAAATATGATGTTTTTATATTGTGCTGGTTCTTCTTTCCTTGGGTGCAGTGACCTCGTGTTGCATGCGTCATAGGAAATATTAATGATCATAAGATTGAATGTAATTTCTGAAGAATAATCAGGTAATATGTACACCTACAACCTCTGGAGGCATAGTGACGCTGTACGAACGATACACAGGACTTCCTTGAAGTGTATTGTCTTGCTTTAGTTCAGGGGTGCCCAATCATGTGCCATGTAGGGCAGAAAGTATGTTTTGTATACCTCCAGATGAACTGTCCATTAAATAGTGATTACACTGCTATTGAATTCTAGTTTTGTTTTGTTGTCACTTAAGTATCATCTGTTCAGAGATATGGACTCTTATTGATCAATTGTAATTCTTATTGATCAATTGTAATTCACAGTTCAGTGGACCCAATAGAACAAGTAATTTAACAATTATAGTAATGGAACTTAATTCACACAGCTGACCCAAAATATGTTGAAGGATCATTTGAACAAAAATAGGTTGATTAAACAGCTTTATCTGTGTATTTATCCTTACCTGTATACATGTCTGACAACAAAACACATATTGCAGATTTCTCAATGTGGTTCTTATTTTATCTGATAGCAACTTCCCCAGAAATACATATAAGACTATCATATATTTGTTGATTAACACACATTGCAAAATTAAAATTGGTTCAGAACAACCAATAAAACCAGTGCTGGAATATAGGCACATGTCAATAATAACCAGGGTTGGGGTCAGTTCAGTTTCAATACAGTCAGTTCCACAATGACATCACACAACACAGCATTTACACAACAGCAAACAGCAAGTACGACTATAATGCCAACCTGCGCATCTGAGCAGATGTGTTCTGCTGAGCGACACCACTGCCTTGGAAGCAGCTCTAATATAATGTCAACAGAGATCAGTGTGTTCTGGTAACAGCTCAATCACACTCAGAAGAGTGTTACTGGGATAAAAATTGCATTTGTGGTGTCCCCGGACCAGAAATTTGCATTACAATTCTGGATGCTTCCAATAGAGTACATACAAACAGTGGTCTATGGGTTTAGCAGCTAGCCAACCTGGCAAGGAGGAAAATGGACACTGATGTGTCTGGACCTGAGTACCACAGGACAAGCATATCGTTTTTCTTAAAATTTGTTCAATTTCACATGATTTGAAATAACTATTTTAATAACTCTGTTGTTTAACTACTCGCTAAGGTACAGACACAATAACCTGGAATCGAATGGTTACTATACCAATGCAGACGTTTGCCTGGAGTCCCGTGCGATGGTGTATTGTCCATTGTGCCACCAAAGGACAGAAGGTTTTAGTGAAAAGAGTTTTTCCCCACTTCTTCATAGAATAGCGATCAGCTCTTTCACGAAACAGGCACATGAAGTCTGGCACTAGTAGCTTTGGAAGAATTTCAGTGCTTCAGAACAGTGGATGAGCAGCTTGTGTGTTGTTCTGTTGAGTGAAAACACTGAAAAAGCTGACTGCACATGTTTTGAAGGACACACATGTTTGTCGGCTCTCTAAGTTGAATAGGATGTTCATGGCATGGGAATGGCCTACACACCTGGATATTTTAAAATTGGAGAAAAGTAAAAAATAAGGGTTTAGAAATGGTTAAAATTAGGACATAAAGAGAGGTAGAAAGTCTGATGCCCCTATATGGATTGCTTGCAAAAAAGGTAGTTGGATTCATCAGGCATGTAACTTCAACAACTTAGTTTCAGGATGAAGATAAAAAATATAATTTGAATTGTTAACATTATACATGTACTGTACTGGAGAATGACCAGCAGTTGCACATTTCCTTTGTTGGCAAAATAAATAATAATATTTGCCGTTTTTGTTATTTGGAAGGTAATGATTTTGAATTTTTATTTTTTTTATGAATCATTTTGAGTTAATTTTCATTTGAAATCTTTTAAAATAATTTGTATCCAGAATATTCACTGATTGAAAATAGCACATTCATCTTTTGTTTAATTTAGCCTCATGAGAAAATGTATTAGTCGAGTACTTCACTGAAACTCCTTCGTAATTGACTCCCCTGCACTGCTGACACTGAGTCACTGAGTGTTGAAGTGGCCTCCATTTAAAGAACATTTAAGAAGCATGAATGGATTGTTACCAACATGCAACAATTCTGGAAAGTATGTTGCAGTCCAGAGGTGAATACTTTAGAGTATATATCAATACAAACCCCTGTAACAGGTGCAAGTTGTCCTCTATTTAAGACTAGTGAGCAGTCAGGGGAGAAAGTTCAAGATCACAAACATCAGGTAGACCACTTAACATGCTTTATTTCAGCATCCAAAATAATTAAAAACATCTCGAATTATTATACATATACAAAATAGGTACAGATCCTTTTTTAACTCCCAAAGTGTGCCTGCTTCTCTGATTTTTTTCCCTTACTCTTTTCTACTTTTTTTCATTTTCATTTTTTAAAAACGTTCGCTAGAAAGAAAACAAACAGAAACAAAAGGGTGAAAGATGTGTATTGCCAAGAGCGAGGAGATGACAACAGAAGCAGTCAAAAAACAAACAACAAAAACAAAACAAAAAGAAACAAAACGGGGTGACAGCGAGTGGTGAAAAAATAGTGTGAACTGAAACAAATCCACTTGCTTAATCTACACCAGACATGCTCATACGCATCATATCTACAATAACCATCTTTCAGCCAAACTCTGCTGTAGAGTCTTGAACTCACACTTTATAAAGAAAAAACAATTGCGAAACTCTGACAGCAAGACATTTCTTAAAATTATTAGCACCAAAGATCCTGTAAGTATAATTGACAATCATATATGACTAAAAATATATTTTAGCACACACCACAAACAGGACCTTATGAAGAAATAGCACCTTTGACAGTTGTTGCTTGTTTTTTCAACCATAGTAAAAATCTGACCTGGTGTTTTTACGGAATACTTTGGTAACATTTCTTTGCTGAGGTAGCCATAAGATTTCAAGATGAAGTCAAACCCCGGTTTCTCTACCATTTCTCCTGTGACTTTTATGAACAGCACATTTCCGGTGATAGCTCTCCTTGTGGTTAGAACAACAAGACACTTCACTGTCGTTTTTCAAATTTATTTAACACCAGAAAATGGTACATAGCATTTGTTTTTCATTGTCCTTCCACAGTGGTAAAAAAAATGGCAAAAAGTCACCTGTATCTCATGTTAGTTCTTTTTTTAACTCCAGGGGATTTACACTTTACAAGTATATATTATTTTCTTGTTGCCAGAGAAACGAATGATTCTTTTAAAGTGTCCTTGATGTTGGTGTCAGCAAAAGTAGTGGTCCCAAAGTTTGTGTTTCTTTTTTAAATCGATAACACACAAACACGTCCTCAGGAATGTAGTTTTAAGCAAGTTGATCAATTGTGGCCGAATGAAACTTACGTTTTTAATGGATAGAAAAACACTTTAGAGAGATGACTGCTAGAAAAAAACATTTTCAAGTCCAGATTTCTTTTTTTACAAGAAGCAGACAGGGCCAACTTCAATGCCAAATTCCTGGTTGTTTGCACCAACATCCATAGGAGCGATGTCAATAACGGGCAGACGAGATGTTTTCGTTGTCTTGTAGTCAATGACCGTCTTGCCCCATGCGCCAGTGTGTGACTGTAAGAAGGAGAAAGAAGAATGAGAAAACTGCTAGGTTGATACATTTCCCATGGTGATGTGACAGCACATGCCAGTACTATTGCTGCATTACAATTGTACCTGCAACTCATTAGATGCTGTTATCATTAAGGTCCTGGAACCACAACTCTGTACTTAGGACTAGGACTATCTACAGTAAAAAAAACAATTGGCAGCACCCAGCAGCTGACTTCAATACCACTATGCGAGAGACAACCCACTGCCAGAGGTAAAAAGGAAAGGGAGACTCACCGTGCAGCCATCCTCGCTGACGGTGTATGTGAAGCGGCTGTTGCCCTCGGCTCTGATCTCGATTTCGTTGGAGCCTTGGAGGAGCAGGGCCTTCTTGAGGTTGCCAGTCTGCTGGTCCATGTAGGCGATGCTGTTCTTGCAGTGGTACGTGATGTTCTGGGAGGCCTCGTTGGCCATCAGACGCAGGAAGGTCAGCTGGATGTTGACATCCTCAGGATCAGAACCCTCACTGCCATACTGGAACTGTGGGATGAGGGGATTGAGGCGATGAGGGTTAGTGCAACAAAGATGCCACAACACAACAATGCATACAAAATAATGACCTTTTAATATCCACTCTGTAAGCACTTTATTAGTTAATTATAAGACTTAATAATTATTTTGCCACTGTTGAGGAAGAAATACACCCCTAGTTATCAGCACTTGCTCGACCCTCACCTGGAAGCCCTCGGTCATTGATTCGCCAAACCAGATGTGCTTCTTCTCCTTGGGGTTCTTGCTGGTGTACCAGTTCTTCCTGGGAATTTCAGCCTGGCTTGGAGAGACGCAGGTCTGGCCAGTCTCCATGTTGCAGAAGACCTTGATGGCATCCAGAGCGGAGCCCTGGTTGGGGTCAATCCAGTACTCGCCTGAGGGGAGAACAGACCAGGCCTGGCTATCAAGTCACCATTAAAAAAGTGAACGCAAGAAAAAAAGCATCAATTCTGAGCATCAACTAACCGCTCTTCCACTCAGGGTGGCACATCTTCAGGTCACGGCAGGCACGGGCGGGGTTCTTCTGTGTCCCCTCGGGGCTGCGGATGTTCTCGATCTTCTGGCTCAGGGTCTTGAGGGTGGTGTCCACCTCCATGTCACGGTCACGCACCACGTTAGCGTCATCGGCTCTGAAGCTGCGGTAGGGATCGGGGGCCTTCTCCTGGGCGGGTTGGGAAATGAAGCCAAAGTCGAATCCACCACCTGGAGCACCAGGGGGGCCAGGAGGTCCAGGAAGGCCAGGAGCACCCTGCACAAAGACGGGGGGCAAAAGTAAGAGGAGGTCAGAGATAATGTCAAAGTTTCAAAGTAATGCTGCAACCCACTGAATGTGGGGAATTTACAGCAGGTCTAAACCCCAAACACGAGGGGTCAAAGTGGTTCACTTACAGCAGGTCCCATTTCACCAGCACGACCACGGGGTCCAGGGGGTCCGATGGGGCCAGGCAGACCATTCATGCCATCCTTACCAACAGCACCGGCTGAGCCAGCAGGTCCCTAGTTGGGGAAGAGAGCACAACTAAAATTAAAATATGTCCAATCATTTAAAAATATTAAAAATATTATACTGCACACAGTTCTACTTTAAAACAGAAGCAGATATCACCATACATATCAGATTTAAATTAAATCTCAACTGTTATCTCTGTGTAGAATATGTGTGAATATCAAGAAATGGATAAACTTGACAATCATGGATTTGATCCAAATTGTTTGACTGGAAATGAAGTTGGTACTAATGATGTCAAAAGGTAATTGGATTATTTTTGTACGTTACCACAGTAGTAGTGTTACAGTACCAGGTTGTGATCATGTAACGATGATACTGTAATACTTACTCTTGGTCCAGGGGCACCAGCAGGTCCAGCAGGTCCTTGCTCTCCATGGGTGCCCTATAAGCAGAAAGGTCACAATATCGCACTGAGTACCATCTGAAAATTAGATTTACAATTACAAATGACAGTGAAACTTCAGTGACTGTCTATAAAATGAACAGGCGTTCTGTCTTTGACGTTCAAATTTTTTTTATAGTGTCTAAGATGAATCTTCTCGTAAAATAAAATCCATATTTTCCACTGAAGTATAGCAGGATGATGCAGGGGTCAAAGGTTGAACCTCTATGGCATAGTTGTGTAAGTTGTTAAGTGTATGTGCTACGTGGAGGTCTTTACTTACAGAAGGTCCGGGAAGACCCTGAAGTCCGCTGAAACCTCTGTGTCCCTTCATACCTCTATCGCCAGACTCTCCTGCCTCACCCTTGTCACCACGTGCTCCAGCGGGACCCTGAATGGAAGAGCAAACGGTCATTACCCATATTGTCTAAGGGGCATTATTAATCTGGGCCACTGTATTCAGGATGAAGCGGTGAACTTACGCCGGGGCCACGGGCACCAGCGGGACCAGCAGGACCACCTTGACCAGCAGCACCCTTAAGGAGAGAAAGGAATACAAGGTGAGATAGCAGTACAGTGTATCTGTGACCTTCACTGAATGCTGATTAGACTGATTAAGCAGGGACCCACATTTCGACAGTATGAATATGCAGAATTCTTAACATTCAAGAGCCAAAGCATTTTCATGTTTTACATAACTGAGACAAATATAACATATACACTCAGTGAGCACTTTATTGGGTATTTATTAGTCTTGTTATTTTTATTATTCAGTCTTCTGCTATTGTAGCCTATCCACTTAGAAGTTTGACATGCTGTGTGTCCAGAGATGCTCTTCTGCATACCACTGTTGTAATGTGTGGTTATTTGGAGAACTTCTGCTCACTGCATGTTTTTTGTTTTTCGCACAGTTCTCTAGAGTTTCTAGAGAATGTTGTGCGTGAAAATCCCAGGAGATCAGCAGTTTATGACATACTCAAACTACCCTGTCTGGCACCAGCAATGAACATTAATTGAAGCTACTGACCCATATCTGCATGATTTTATGCACTACACTGCTGCTACACGATTGGCTGATTAGATAATCGCATGAATAAGTAGGGGTACAGGTGTTCCTTATAGTGCTCCTTGAGTGTATACTCTATGTGAAACAGTCACTATGCTCTAGCAGAAGGAAAGGTAACTTTAGATAATGACATACAGACTCTCCACGTTCTCCAGTCTTGCCGGATGAACCCATGGGACCAGGAGCTCCGGAAGGTCCAGGGGCACCAGGTGCACCAGCAGGGCCGGACTCACCACGGTCACCCTACGGGGAACAGCCACAGAAGTGGAATGAGCTAAATTTCACTGGCAAAGATGACGTGTAAGTCATTTTACAGTACACAGAGATTAATGTTTGAATGCATTAGTATTCTTTGAATGAGCAGGCTTACCTTGGGGCCTGCAGCTCCATCGCGACCAGGAGCACCATCATGACCAGTGGAACCCTAATGAAAAACAAAAACACAAGGGTGAGGTGTGTTCAGATGAAGAAATGTAGAACCCCCCATTTCTGAGGACAAAATAGGAAAGCTGAAATGAAAAAAAAGGACCAGGTTGCCATGTTTAGCTCCAGGCTGGTTTGTGTTTTAAATCTGCAATTCACAGGGCATTATGATTTTTTCTGTATAGGTTTTCTGTACGCCACCTGTTCCGCAGTTATGGTTTCACCAACAGTGGCTAATACTGTACACCCTGAATCATGCAACTTAAAAAAGGTTTTTTCTACCTCACGGCCAGCTTCACCGGGAGCACCACTCAGTCCAGGGGGTCCCATGGGGCCAGGGGGTCCACGCTCACCAGAGGGGCCAACAGATCCTTGCTTACCGGGCTCTCCCTGTTGGGGCACAGATATGATAGGTCAAAGTTAGAAAATAAAGAAAGTCTGTAGTATGGAAACTGGATGTTGCATGAACCAACCCCCAATGAGCCAAGTTTTTATGACTGTTAATTGACTTCTTTGGTACCTGATTCATACACCTGTGATTTCTGTTTTTTATTGTCTGAACTTTTGTCATAAAATGCTGTTTTGTGGCTCCGAAAGTTGGTAAAGCCAATCGTCAGACGGTGCTTGGCTGATCCAGGTGCTCACAAGCTATCAACTGCCAGAAAGAGATGGGCCTCTCCTCTAGTCATTGCAAGCTCTCCTGTAATACTGTGGAATTTACTGTCTGAAATGCAAGTGCAGTGGATGAATGTGCAGATTTTAGTCAGGCTGCTACTTGTGCTGATCCATGCAATATACTGTAGAAGTAACTGGAGGAGTGGTGCAAAATTGAGAGGAAAATAATGCTAAAACTGTCAAAAATGAACAGGTGAAAAAGAAAGGCACAAATGACAGAAAATTGTTGAAAATAATCACAAAAATATAATGTGTGCCTGTAAACAATGTGTGGTTGTAGTCCCCCCAGGCCTCTTGATTATCAGCCTGCTAGACAAATATTCCCTTAATGGGAAACTGCTGATCTACATACATATCTCTAATTACAGACCATCAGCAAGCATGTTCCATAACCACTCCACAGCCAAGTTAGCACATCCCGTCTTGAAATTAGCATTGTAATTTGTACTTGAATTGATGGAACAGAAGGATTACCTCCAAGAGAAAATATTCAGAAAGCTCAAACACCTAGCAAGATAGACTGGCCAATATGCTATCCAACAATCTGGGTGGCCCAGTGAGCCATGTTTCAAAGACACATTTGCCCATTCAAACACCAGACTATAAACACCTTTCTTCCCCTTTACTGTCATGCATAGATGGTGAATATTAACACACAACTCTGGTGTAGGAAGTTCTATTCCTGAGTCTAGGCTTTTGATTGCCTTTGGTCAATATGAGGACTAGAGTTGTGCCAGTGGAAGTCAAGGTATATAATACGATTGGTGTATGGTCATTGCCTTTCTGTGGGATGAAGCACCGTCCAATGGGTTTGGTGGCATTTGATCGAACTTGAGCTGATAAGAAGCTTCTGTACACTTCAGAATTCTTTCTGCTGCTGCTATCACAACAGTTACATCATCGATGAAGGCAAGTGAGCCAGCACCTGTGGCAGTCATACATGTCCAAACTATAACTCCGCCAGCCCCATATTTCAAAGATAGATTGGTCCACTTTTTCCAGAACTCTGCAGGCTCTTTTTGGTAACCTGGCCAGTGCAGTGTAGCCATTTAATTATGTTGTTGTCTGAAGTCTTCTGCACACGGTGACTGACACATCCACAACTGCCCCCTGAAGAGTGTTTCTGATCAGTTGGACAGGTGTTTTGGACATTTGCTTCATACGCCTTGGGTCATCCTTGGCCAACCAGGCCCTTTGTGATTACTGAGATGACCATTGCTCTCTTTCTTCTAAATTATGTTCCAAACAATTTATTTTGGGTAAGCATATTGTATGGCGTATGTCTCTGGCTGTTCTGTTATTGGCAAAACTCTGGTCCTCATGTTGACAAACGCCAATCACAGACTCCAAAGCCAATAGAAAGCCTAGAATCAAGACTAGACACTGAAAGCTTTGTTATACCTGCATTATGGAACTGATGAATACACCTGACTAATCGCAAACAGCTGAGAACTGTCCAATTACTTTTGGTCCCCTAAAATGTGGGGACTATATATCAAAAGGGATGCTGGCTGTACATACCCTCAAATTAGAGGTGACAATATGCATTTTAACCTCACATTCACTGTTTCAAATCCAATGTGGACTACACAGCAAAAAGAACAGAGACTGTACCACAACAAGTCCAAATACGGACTGCACTGCATTGTCAGAAGAACATTCCAAATGAGAAAATATTTCGCCAATAAGAACTCTGCTTCCATTCCCTGTGTCTGCGATCTTAATAGAGGACTGTGCACAGACATCTGAAATTCTTGACCACAGATGATAACAGCTGACAACTAACTCCTACTATCATAAACCAACTAAACAAAGCACATTTTTCCATTAATAATTTCACTCACCTAAAATGCTTTTAAGCTAGGTTATACTAACAGGTAAAATGCATGCCAAGGGTGCACACAAAAAGCTCCTATTTAAAGAGCTCATACACACACGGTTGAAACTCCAAGGTTTACACTTGCAGGCATCAGCAGTAGGTTGAGAATAGATCAGTCCCACTAGGAAAACTCATTACTGTGCATTATTTTTGTGAGCATATTCGGGAGCTGAGCATATGACACTCACAGATGGGCCGGGGAGGCCAGAGAAACCACGCTCGCCCCTCTGTCCAGGCATACCCACGATACCGCGCTGTCCAGCAATACCCTGAGGTCCGGGAATACCAGCAGTACCCTGTTGAAGATAAAAGGCGTAACATTAGCTAAATGAAATGTGCAAATAAACCTTTTTCACTGTCAGCTTAAGACTGCACAGCTTGCAGCCTCAAGGCCAGAAGGCCTGTGTCATTTTGCCTGTACTTACAGCAGGACCATCAGAACCGGCAGCTCCTTTCTCGCCAGGAGGTCCAGCAGGGCCAATTGGGCCAGGCTCACCACTACGACCAGCAATGCCAGTCTCACCACGGTTGCCACGCTGTCCCTCCTTTCCAACAGGTCCGGTGGGGCCAGGGGGGCCGCCAGCACCCTAAGTGGGAGACAAAAGTGAGGAGAATGAGAATAAGATCTGCTCTCATAACATACGCTCCTTGGTATAGAGCAGTGCTCAGGTGCTTAAGACATTCAGTGATATGCACATGTAATATCTATTGCTCAACTGAATGTAATCATATAGGCCCAATATGAATTGGGTCTATATGATTAGGACTGAGAATTGATGATGTTTGTAGTAACAGTAATCAATGGATGAGTTCATTTTTATCAATCAATCAACTTTTATTTGTATAGCAATAAATTATTTTTTATTTGTATAGCGTTTTGACAAAGGGGCTTTGTCACAAAGCAGCTTTACAGAGAACCGGCCCCCAAGAGTACGCCTAGGGCAACAGTGGCAAAGAAAAACTCCCTGGCTAACAGGAAGAGACCTTGAATAAAACCTGACTCAGAGGGGGAACCCATCTGCTGCTGGTTGGCACTGGTTTGTTGTAAAAATGGTATTAAATATAAACAGATGAATTATAGTACTTAAATGTCCAATCCAAATGAATTAAGTCCAAGCAAAGATGAATCCGGTCGTGTAGTGAGATCTTACATTGTGAAAATGTTATTAATGTTGATGAAGTTAATGAATACATGATATTGGGTCCGGTTGCATGTCATACTCATGTATGAGAGCGAATGAAGAGGAGGATGAAGATACTTACAGCAGGGCCGGGGGGTCCAACTCTACCAGAAGCACCAGGGAAACCAGTAGCGCCCTATACACACCAGAAAAAAAATGTGTTGCTTCATTTGTTCTCCAATATCCCTGACTAGATCCAAGAAATATGCAATTTCAAAGCAAACAAAAAGACATTGCATTTCACCAAATTGCCTTTTCAAATGCAATCCATGTATAAAGTCGGGTGCAAACATTTATTCTTTCTTTTTGGAGACAGAAGCTGTCTGTAACAGAAAATCCTGTGGGAAGTCGGGTTGTGCCGGACTATTTTTGGACTGTTGTGGCTTGCGCTGCGCGGTGCATATCATTCAGTTTTAGACAGGCCATTTTGTGTTGGAAAGTTTCGTGGATTTTAGTGATTTTCCAAAAGTGGTCGGTTATTTTCTTTGTTTTATAGATGTAATTTCAGTTTCATCAATGTGTGTGGCACATGAAGAGAGACTGATACACTGATTTAATTAATTGAGCACAATAACTTTAATTATATAGTTATAACTTTAATTATATAGTTTCAAAAGTCTATGGAGAAATGTACTTTTTGTAGCGCTGTTTACAAACTTTTGCATTTGACTGTACTGTACATCTGTATATTATGGAAGCGTTTCAGGTTAGGTGCCTGGCTCAATGGTATAATTGTAACACCCTAGAGAGGAATCAAACCAAGCACCTTTCTATTGTAAGCACAGACCCCTAACCATTATACTACATCATCTCAAGCTTCAAATGTTTTACAACTTAATCTCCAACATAATGTGATAGCCTCAGAGGCACTTTGAACTATATGGTAAAATTCAGAAGCAGCATTATACTGTAATCAATACATACATGTAAATGTTGTGATCAGCATGTGTAAATGTATGTGCTTTCAAATCTATACTATTCTATCACCAAATCATTTTAATTGATATATTTGTATATATATATATATATATATATATATATATATATATATATATATCTTTGCAATTTTATTTTTTTAAATTAAACAGAATTATACTTTGGAGGCTCTAAGATTTTACAGAGAATACTCACAGGGGGTCCAGCACCACCACGAGCACCTTTAGGTCCAGTTGCACCAGCGGGACCCTGTGGAGAAAACCAATAGTGAATCAGTCAGCCTCTAACAAACATTTGCTCAATGGTACTGATACTGCAAAGCTCCTGCCGCATTGCCAATCATGTTTTGACTCAGTGAAAAGGGGCCATTCAATGAAATTAATGACAGGTACTTATGCATCAAGATTCTTAAGCTTTGCTTTGTGCCATGAGCTTACAGACTGCCCAATCTGTTTCAAGTTACACAATGCAGGCATGTAACCTTTTGCACACATCAAAGTAATGACTCCTGTAATGGTGTAGTTGGCCATGGTTATGCCCATATGTTTACACTGCAGATTCGCTTGAGAAGTCGAGCAGCAGTAGTTGTGAGAGTTGTTTATGTTTGAAGTTGAGGACATAAGGATGGGTACCTGTGGTCCAGCTGATCCAACAGGGCCGGAGGGACCAGGAGCACCAGCATCACCCTTGGGACCAGAATCACCAGTCTCTCCCTTTGCACCAGGCTGGCCATCAGCACCCTGTCGGACAGAAAGAGAGTAATGTCACAGTAATGTCTTGATAACAGTTGTGTTTTCATCAGTCCTAATAAGTACTCAGTCTGTTAACTCTATGTAGACCAATACAAGAAGGAGATAAATATTGAAGTGCAAACTGCCAGCAGCCAAATTCTACTTATTTTTTCTCAATTAAATACAACCACGTGGTTTGACTTCCACATGGCATCCAGGCATTTTACGAGATACATACAGATGGGGCAACACAAAATAGTGTAAAATAGGATGTTGATGATATTGGGTGTGCATTGAACTATTAAAACTGTACCCTGCTGAGAAAAACTGCTGAAGCTAGGTTTTGAAACAGCTGGTAGCTGGTTGACCAGTTCAGATTGGCTCATACACAGCTAGACCAGGTTATTTTTCAACTGGTATAGCTGGATTTTACAGCAGGGAAAGGTATCTTTTAGATTTCTTTGCCATATAGAGATTATCCAGAGAATATTATGGGGAATGTGTGGCTATACTCACAGGTGGTCCAGCGAATCCAGCAGGTCCAGGGGCACCAGGCTCACCACGCTCACCCTGGGGGTATGAAAAGGGTAAGGATCAAATGTTCAAAATCACTCACTTTTCCATGAAATGCACATCCAGTTTCTTAAACATTGCTTTGGTGTGCCTTAGCTCTGGTGTGCATTACCCTCTAGTGGTACACCTTACTGGTGTACAGCTGAGAGTAATTTAACTTCTAGATTACTTCTAGGAGTGTGATCCAATCTGGGTATACTGCTGTGGAGATGTACACAGTGTAGAAGCCTCAGTAAACTACTCACAGGGGCACCACGGCCGCCAGTAGGACCAGCAGGGCCAACGGGACCACCCTCACCCTGGGCAGAGAGAAAGATAAGAGATGTACATGGTGAGGATTTCAAAGAACATTCTAGATCAACAGCACCAACAACTATGCATCATTGTTATAAAGAACCTACAAATTAAACATAGAAGTCTTTATTATGCTTATAGGTCCTGAGATGCAAACATATTGAAGTTGTCCGTCTCTATTTTCTAAATCAATATGGCCATCAAGCAGATCCAGTATGGTTATGGCAGCAGAGAGGATGTTCACAGTCCTGATGATTGCATGACATTGACACTATCAGTCATATATGTCGCAAATATTTCTTAGTCAAACATTTAGAGACTCATTGAGACTTGCCAATTTCACCTGTTTCTCTTTTTATTGTGGGACTTACCTTCTCTCCAGCGCCACCAGGGGGGCCAGGAAGACCGATGGGACCAGTCATACCACGAAGGCCATCCTTTCCGGGGCCACCATCAGCACCCTTGGCACCTGCATCACCCTAAAAGGACAGATGATAGTGAATCTCTGTATATACTGAAACCTTTACTACAGGGTCGCAAGTAGTATACCATAATGCTCTCTACCTGCAGAGGCCATGTTTGGTAAAAGCTCTGCTCCAACTGACTCCATCCTCCAGCCTTTTGTCTTAGCTACATGGGCCAGTGTGATTATAAAATACACTGGTGTGTAATTGTTGTCCATGCACTAAATGTTTAAATTTCCCATATATACTCGATTTCTCTTTTAGCCATTCTGGATGAAACAAAAGACATGGTTCAAGTAGTTTGTTTAAGATACTTTCAAGGTAAGAGTTTGTATTGGTACAGCTTATCTTGTGACACAGAGAAATGGTCCAGCGTAGCAGAGTACACCGTTGCCTTTAGGATTTAGTGAGGTATCTGTGTGTGCTTGTGTGTGTGTGTGTGTTCCGGTGTACGCTGTTTGTGTATGCGGCCAGGTTACTTACTCTCTCACCCCTGGCACCTGGCATGCCACCTGCACCTCGCTCACCGGGCATTCCCTGAAGACCTGGGGCACCCTGAGCACCTGGGGCTCCACCAGCACCAGGCTCACCCTGGAAGACAGAGGGGAGGGAGGCTGATCAATATATGATCAGCTTTAATCCACTGCTGCAAATGCCTGTCATAAGCTTGTCAGGAAGACAGTATCATACATCAAGCCTACAGAATGTTCACTCAGGCTCATACACCAAAATGATTAATCACCTTTAATTAGTCTTAACAATTAGTTGTTGACATTGAGCAGTTAATAAATTGTATCATTTTCTGGTTTGGAGCAGCAGCAAACATTTCACCAGAAATGGATGTGCCTTACCTTAGGACCATCGTTACCAGCTGGTCCATTAGAACCACGGTGACCAGCAGGGCCAACTGCACCAGTGGCACCACGCTCTCCTGGGAAACCTCTGTCGCCCTATGTGGGGAAGCCAGAGATTTATGGTTAGTATGGTGGTAGATATCCTGCTAGATTGGCAACATTATATTGGTAGCGATGGAGGGGGGTAATTCTGTATTACTTACTCTTGATCCAGCTGGTCCGGGCGCACCGGTCTCACCAGGAGGACCCTAAAAAAACAGTAAGGATTACACTGTTAACTAATTTCTTAACTCAGATGATTAGGCCCAATTAAGATATATTATGTAATTAAATAATGTGGTTTCTAGAGATGCTGCAATCCCATATTAGATTACAGGGAAAACTACTCTAGTTATGTTTAATGTACAACATGGCTTCAAGCTACTTTACCTGAGATATTTACTATAATAAACTATACTATGTATTGCTACACTATACAACGCTATGCTGTGCTACATGATACTATACTGCCATTTGCACTTAAAATTGGGTTAGACAAAAATATAAAACCGGGCTAATTAATTGGGATCATTAACTAAAGTCAGTATGAGTAAAGAAATTTCCCCAGGTGAACTGGCTCTAAAGGTTGAGGAGGGTCTGAGGCAGAAGCTCAGATCCAAGGGCTTACCTGCTCGCCAGACTTGCCAGTCTCACCAGTAGCACCCTGGGCTCCGGGCAGACCCTGGAACAGAAACACAATACAGTTTCATAACCGAACCATGGGAAAAGGTTCAACATGGGATAATAATGAATATACAGCTCATAGATGTGTGGAGGAACTCTACCTGGAATCCAGGAGCACCCGCAGGCCCCTGCTCGCCTTTCTCTCCAGCAGGTCCCTGAGAGTAGACAGAAATGACAGTGTATTAGGGAAGAAATAGGTTCTGAGGACATAACATTATTCCTGTGATGCTCCAGGCATCAGGACTGCCATATTCCACAAGCCAGGTTATCAAAATAGAGACAAAAATAGTTTAAAGCATGCTCTTGAAAGCTGTCATCTTTAAAGTCAGACCAACATCAACTTGCTTCAGATGTTGGATGTGAAAACTGTTTACGTACATTTTGTTCTTCAAAATGAGGTGCTTTGTAAATCTACAAATCTGCAGACCCTTTAATTTGCACTGCAGTTACTCCACATACTACTATGTGGAGCCAGCATAAATAAGGAGACATACACAGTAGTTTTGAGTGAGGCTAGTGAAGAGGAACACATCCGCAACTCTTAACTTGTCAAAAGAGCATCACTGCATAGGAGCACCAGCAAGAAAAGCGGAAGGTATGACTAAGAATATCAATATAATAATTGACAGCTCTCGCAATACTTACAGCTGGGCCAGGGGCACCAGGTGCACCAACATCACCGTCTTTGCCAGGGGCACCCTGGGCAAAAAAAGGCATTTAGAATTTTAGATAAAAGTCTGATACTATGCATCTTGCTTTAAACATTCATTTAAAGTATTTTAGTATTTAACTGTGATTGTAGATTTTATTTCACACAAACACTTATGATTTATATTGAAAGAGTGATAAATGTTCTTTCTGTTTTTAAATGGTGGTGATACTTACAAGAGGACCAGCGGGTCCTACAGTGCCTCTCTCACCAGGCTTTCCACCATCACCCTAAGGACGAGAAGATAGAAATTGTGATTCTTTCGCAGCTGAAATTATTCCAGTTTACACCTTCAGACTCAGTGGATCACATTTTACATCTCATTCACACTTAATTTGTATCAGGAAAAGACCCTGAGCCTATATTAAGTTATCCCTCTTGTTTTGCAGTTTTTACTTTTAAGTGGGTATACACATTACTCAATATCCTGAATTACTAAATTTCATTACCGTAACATTTTTACACAAAAAAATACACAAAAATACATATACAGTTAATTAATATTCTCATATGCTGGGAATTCACCCTCAACTCAATAACTATCTTCACTGAAGCTACTGCTAATCAGATTTCACTGCTATAACATTTTCAGCAAAGTATAACTTTAATATTGTAATGCTTATTTTACAACATTAGTCTGAATCTTGATGTGTCACATAGAACTCTAGGAAAGTGGGGGACGCGCTCTCAAACAGCAGTGGATTTCTGCCAATTTTACTTCAGGATGAATAATCTTGATTGGGAATGACTAATCCTCATTTCTTTTCATGACATAAACTTAAATATACAGTATAAGTACATTTCAGATAAATAAACTTACTGTCAAGCGCCTTAGCTGCTAGGTTATAGGCTGTCCCAGATAGAAGGTGTTAGCTAAAATGTTAACATAACTTTAGCCATGTGTCTTCAAATGCCTGGGTATTCAAATATGCTTATATGATCCACATGATCCACAGTAGAGGCGTTCATAGGTCGAAAAAGTTGTACCCAACCCGAATTAGACCTGTGGGCTTCCTGACCGGAACCTGAATAGACCAGCTGATAACCAGACCCATCCAGGTGTATAACTGGACCCATTCAAGTATAGATTCTGGTTTTACACCCTACACCCGTTCCACCCAACCCAAGTGAGAGATGTAACATGCCAAGCGCCAACAAATAATTTTAAATGCTTAAATTGCATAACTAATCTACAAATAACTGGGCAATATTTAATTGAAGTGAACAAGAGGCACAGCAGCCAAATATGCTATTAATATTGCAAAAATTAGGCTGCTACATCTTTAGGCTGCCCACTTTTCCCCTCAAAATGTTAACACGGATCAGATAACTGCTTATTGTTTCTCACTGTATAATCCCCCTACTAACGCACATTTTATTTGGCAAAAAAAATCTGATCTTGGTCACACTTAAAACACTCCTAACCCCAATAACAAGGCTTGTGTGTACTGAGCTGCACTATAGACACACCATTCTTAGAAACATGGTGCAGCTCACTCCTACTAAAATAAGAGAGAATTGAATGTCATCATAAATGTTCCCTCACACAAAATAAAGCAAACAGCTATGGTCTTCATTACATCAGATGTAGTTGCGCGAGGCCCAGGACAATTGTAATGTATCTGTACCTGAAAAAAATTTGAATGTCAAGCCTGGACGCACTAGGGTTCCAGGTCAGAACCTGGGTGTTTGAATTCGAGGGGACCCATGAAGACCTCTAATCCACACACCGCAAGAGGAGAGGCGATACTCACAGCAGTTCCCTTGGATCCGGGGAAACCCATGACTCCAGGAGCTCCTCTGGATCCAGCGGGGCCTGCAGGTCCAGGGCGGCCATCTTGTCCAGGGGCACCCTAACGGGAGAAGACACAGTGAGCCACACTAAGTGTCAACAGGACAATGTGCATCATCTTGGGATATGTAGTTTTATTGATGCATTCAACATAAATGCTAGAATATTTTTTTCTTAATTACACTAAAAATATTTGTATTTAAAATCAACGATACTAAAATGCTTTATTGTTACATGCAATTTATTTGATTAGGACAGTTACAGTTCTAGTGGATCTAGTGTATACAATTTTATTGGCTCATTTCCAACATAAGTCTCATCTCACAATAAACATTTCTGTTTTGTGTGGGTTAACAGGAGCACTCAGTTAAGGTTTCCCTGCTACTCTGTTCCCCTGGGATTCCAAAAAAAGGCCATGTTAGTACTTATACTGGATAATATCTTACAAGAGTGTGCTTATTACATTTTATTGATATTATTTTTAATCTGTCAATTAACATTTTTAAAGCAATGTCACACACTGTATAGGCTGTAGTGAAAACTGCAGCATCCACTTGCATATTATATAAACACTAGGTCTAGCTGCCAATTAACACATACTATGGCAAGACCTTTGTGGTAGTTGGTAGCACACAATATCAAGTGACACAATTGCACTGTTCTGTACGGTGTCCCATGCAATGGTGTAGTGGTGTGTTACAGTGCATTGAAATGAAGGAGGGGTTATTTGGTACTCACAACAGGGCCGGTTTTGCCATCGGGGCCAGGGCTACCAGGGCTACCAGTCACACCCTAGAGCAGAGGCAGGAAGAGAGAGACAGAGGGCCATGTTACCTGCAGTGATGGTTCACTGACCTCTCAGGTGCATACTGCTGTCCCTTTCAGATCTGAAAACTCAAAACTCTCTCTTCTAAAATGCAATAGGCCAGCTGAGCTGTATATACTCCTCCATGATGTGACTCACTTTCACTTTAACTAATGCATGCAGCAATCTACCTGTTCGCTCACAGCTCAGACTTCTGTACCCTGTTGGCGTCATGTTGCTAAAGTAGAGTGCAGTCTGTGCTATTGCCTCTGCCTAGCCGTGTCCTGAAGAAGGGTAGGGGCCTCTTACCTTGGATCCGGGGTTGCCAGGCTCGCCGGGGCGGCCAGCCTCACCTGTGGCACCCTGGGGTCCAGCAGCACCTGAGGCACCACGCTCACCAGGGGCACCCTATGAGAGAGAGAGAGAGAGAGAGAGAGGTAAGTTCAGGTTCACTGCTCAGAGTAGTTCATTGTCAGCACCTGGCACAGCATCCACTACACATGCATCTGTACAATAAAGAGGACATCGCTTTAAGTTTAAGTTTAACATAATCTACAGTCTGATGCGACATCTTATACATTTAGCTTACACCTGGAATGGCTGGCATAGTCCTGGAGAATACGTGTGAAACTGTAGGTCAATATGATTCTGCATGCTGTGTTCCAGCACAAAATATCTTCTCTATATAGATGAAAACGACCTTTGTGGAAATGACTGTACACTGAATGGTAAAACGGATGTGCACTTCTGCTTACCTTGGGGCCAGCTGCTCCATCAGCACCAGGGAATCCACGGCTACCAGGTGCTCCCTACATTGCAAAACAAACACATTCACATACACATACACAATTCTGTCAGTGTCAATGGCACATTATTAATGCAGTTCAACAAGATTTTGGCTGGTGGGTTTTAAAATCACTTTCCTTTCTCAAATTTAAAAGCTACAGTATTCCTTCTATATTTCTGTAGATAGCCTTTCTGTAGATAGCAAAGTTCTAGATACCGTATAAGGGGATATATGGGCGAAGGACATGTTAGGAAGCAAAAGAGGCACAGGAGGACAGAAATACAAGCATACCCGCTCTCCAGGGGGTCCACGAGGTCCAGCACCACCAGTCTCACCACGGGCACCTCTTTTGCCTTCCTCTCCAGATGGGCCAGGTCCACCCTGAGCACCTACGGGACCCTAAAAAAGAGTGGGACAATCAGCCTTCCAGATGCTCAACTTGTATGCTTTAACAAGAATCAGACATGAAGAGTTTGCGATACATGCTTCCAAAACAGTGGAGTGGCAGTCTCTACCAATGAGAAATAATGTATCCAATGGTTGAAGAACAAATTCTCTGATTTGGAAGTCTCCCATACATCGAGAACTGTATGAAGCATGGTGACTCAAATGTACAGTCGAAGTGCTTTGATGGACAGAGTGGATATTATCTCATGCTATGACGTTCACGTGCATGTTTCTGAGATTTAATAGAGTGTAGAGTGTACTTACAGCCTCTCCCTTGGTACCAGGCTCTCCCTTGGCTCCATGGGGACCGGTGTCTCCCTGTAGAAGAGAACACAAAAGCGTTATGACAGAAGTATGAGGTATATTGAATTCTGAAATCCTATAGAGTCCCATCTAGTAAAGGCTAACATATCCCATACACTTTACTGTAGAAGCTATTTCTCAGTTGTTCTTGGGCTTCTTCACTTAGTAGATGCAAGCAAGTGTCTGGAATTCAAGGTCTAACTCTTCACTATCTGGTAAAGCACTCTAAGGTCACTGTCCTGTACATTGTCATAGGCACTGTGCAGACAAACTGCAAATCAGCCCTTGAGGTCTCTGATGCTCATTCAAGTGTGGCAGCTAGGCTCGGTTTGCGGGAAGGAAGCAGGGCAATCCGAGGACCACACCTTCTAGTTAATCAGGCACACACCAGGACTCCATCCATCCATCCATTATCTTAACCCGCTTATCCTGATCAGGGTTGCAGGGGGGCTGGAGCCTATCCCAGCATACATTGGGCGAAAGGCCGGAATACACTCTGGGAAGGTCGCCAGTCCATTGCAGGGCACACACACCATTCACACACACACACCATTCACTCACACACCATTCACTCACACACCCATACCCATACCCATACCCATACCCATACCCATACCCATACCCATACCTACGGGCAATTTAGACTCTCCAATCAGCCTAACGTGCATGTCTTTGGACTGTGGGAGGAAACCGGAGTACCCGGAGGAAACCCACGCAGACACGGGGAGAACATGCAAACTCCGCACAGAGAGGGCCCGGCCGACGGGGATTCGAACCCGGGACCTCCTTGCTGTGAGGCAGCAGTGCTACCCACTGCACCATCCATGCTGCCACACACCAGGACTGCGATATGTATTTAAAAAGTGTGCTTCTTTTCAGCCGAGATGGCTGAGACTGGGAACACACCGGGAGAGGAGCGAGAGCTGACAAAACCAGAGGAAAGCAAGCCAGCTAAAAAGCGGCTGGTGTTATTTTCTTTGGATTCGTTATTTTAATATATAATATTATCTTTTAGCCCGAATCCCGTGAGGATTGGCATGCGGTCTCTCTCTGTGTCGCTCCCGTTATTTAATAAAGGCCCTCAACATCTGCAATTTTAAATATCTCCCTGTGTCCAGCAGTTCTGTCCTCCCGGGGGTGTGTCGCGGAGTCTGACACTCGGTCAATCTCATTCTGTATTTAGAAGATGTGGAGTGACGGAGTGAAAAGAAGGTTACTCACATTGTTACCCTTGGGGCCAGGAGCGCCACCGGGTCCAGGGCCTCCAGGTGTTCCACGGGCACCAGGGAATCCAGGAGCACCAGCAATACCACCAGCGCCCTACAGAAGGAAGCATACAAGATAAGCAATGTACAGCAAGATGACAACAGATCAAACACAGGTGGAAGATGCCGGAAGCTCATACTCACAGGAGCGCCCTTGGCACCAGCGGCACCATCAGATCCGGGGTTGCCCTGGATGAAATAGAAAGCAGGCACGAGTGAGTACTGCGATCCACGCTCACATGGCGTATGATGGCGGCATGGAGGTCCTGAAAGATGCACTCACAGCAGGGCCGGCAGGTCCAGCTGGTCCGGGGTTACCGGGCTCACCACGGGATCCTTGGGGTCCCTCAGAGCCACGGCCTCCAGCAGGTCCAGTCTCTCCCTGTGGGAGAGTGCAAGAGTTAACTGAGGGTCTCAGCACAGGACACAGAACAGGACACAGAACTCTTTACAGCTCATGTGACCTTGCTGTTGTCACAGGTAGGCCATGCTCCAGACACTGTGCATGACGCTATAGCAGTGCCACACATGTATCGTTTGATGGGTTGATGTTTCCATGTGTCCAAGAGAATCCTATCCGGCACATACTGTAGATCAGCGCTACTCAACTCCACGTCCTGCGGGCCACAGTGTCTGCAGGTATTTGCTCTTACCGTAAGTTCTTCTTTCAATAAAGAGATAAATTCCCAAATATTTTTTTCATAATCATTTGTACTGGCTTGACTGTATGTAAAACAATGTTTTTTTAAGTAGGTTTAATGGACTTCAGTAAATAAACAATAATTTTAAAATTAGCAGTCATGCTTGGAGGTACTGACATCTACAGTCTCATTGCCTGTTTCTGGATTATAAGGCAAAGCTCTGAGGAGATCCATACATTAATGGCATTTTGGAAGATGCTCTTATCCAGAGCGACTTACAGTTGATTTTAGACTAAGCAGGAGACAATCCTCCCCTGGAGCAATGCAGGGTTAAGGGCCTTGCTCAAGGACCCAACGGCAGGGAGGATCTTATTGTGACTGCACTGGGGATCAAACCAGCGACCTTTCAGGTTCCAGTCATGTACCTTAACCACTACTACAGGCCGCCCCATAACTTGTATTTTCTATGATTTGCATCCCCTGACTGAGCCTCCACAGCGAGGCAGCCTCTGATGAACAGTCCGGCCATACAGGTGTTCAGCACGCAGCTGTGTTCAACAGTAAACATGAGGACACTTACCTTAGGTCCAGCACCACCTGGGAAACCAGGGGGGCCAGCGGGGCCAGTGGGACCCTGGAATAGAAGAAGAAGAAGGAACAGTAAGGCATAAGTATGAAGCCCATTTTAAAATCATTTGAATGATGTTTTAATAAAGTCTCTATGTTTTTATAAACCTTGGGTGATATATTTAAGCACTTTGCATTTGTTTAGATGTGCAAATATAACTGTACAAATGTTAAAACAGACAGAAATATATGAATATTATTTTCCATCTCTTTGCATTTGTTTAGATGTGCAAATATAACTGTACAAATGTTAAAACAGACAGAAATACAAGAATATTATTTTCCATCTCTTTGTCATGCAGGTATTTAGTCTTTCTGACACTTGGTGTGAGGCCATGACTGGTTGTGGTGGTGTGCTGGTTATTTCTGACTTGATAACCAGTATTGTTACTTACAGGTGGACCAGAGGCACCAGCGTTTCCATCGTTACCACGAGCACCCTGTAGGAGAAGAAGAGAGAAAGAATGTGAAAATTAAACTAGCAAGTATAATTTACTGCATGCTAGATAAAAAATGAATTTATTTTCCAGTGATCTGTGATTGTTTACGCCCAATTGCTGTGCAACACAGCATTCAGTTAGCAACAGCAATGGTTCCTGATCTGGATAGGGAATGCACAAAGCTTAACTTCAAATTTGACTTAGGGTTTGCCCAGGACCTACAGAAACTGTCAGGAAAATGTGGACAGAATAGGGTTGGTACCAGGCTCTCCCTTGGACAGAATAGGGTTGGGTTGGGTTTAGGGGTAGGGTTGTACCAGGTTTTTGTAACTTCTCCCCTAAGTTGGAACATAAGGCTCACATTACAGTAGCTTAGTAGCTACTAGTTAGTTAGCCTTAGTAGCAAATAGTTAATCTACAAATAGACAGCTACTGAATTTGGTGGCACCATGTGCAGGACGTAAGCTCTTCGTAAATTGATGTGCACCTGTAACCGCACAACCAATATGTCCTGTGCACCGCATCTCTCAATTTCCCCATTGACTCTAAATTTAGAAACTTTGTCTACCAAACTAAAGGGTTTACAGTAATATTTTCAAAACGCTCTGCCATTGAAACATTATTCCTGGTCAATGGCTTGCATAAATATTTGATACATATGTAGGGTTAACTAGGAAATGTGGTTTAACAAGTTTTATTTCAGTAGTGTGTCACTTGGTAGCGATTTACATTACAACTAGGCCCCTGGCGCACAGTCTTGAGCCCATTGGCCGTATGACTATTTGATACTCTTATTTCTATCACTGGCCTTATGCTATTTTAATGTATAATGGGACTGGCTCCCTCTGACCAAGACTAGAGGGGCAGGGTGGGAAAGGTTGGGGTTGGAGGGTCAGCTATCCTTCCAGTCTTACAGGTCTGAATCACTTAGAAACCAGAGACCTGTCTGTACAGTGGAAGGCAACAGGAATGGTCTTCAACTGACCAACAGAAAGAACATGTCAACACAGTGGAATACAGTACAGAGAGATGGCTCCAGTAGAGCCACCCTTCAGCAGGAGAGCAGATAACCATGCATCCACAGTCATCACTTCCCTGTTCTTTGTTTGACAAGGGGGAGAATTTGGAAGTGTTGGAGTGCACTTACAGCAGGTCCAGGGGATCCAGGGCGACCTCTCTCACCGGGGAGACCACGGGCACCCTATGAAGAAAAGGAGAAGAGAGAGCAAGTTAGGGAGAGAAACCATGCAAACACGCTGTGCTTTCAATGAGAGGGCCTTGTGTTTATTCCATGTATTTGATTACGTGCAGTAGCCTACAGGAAAATAATGG